>NW_028141164.1:15987651-16253087 GCF_030444845.1 Prenolepis imparis
AACGTTTCATATAATTATCTCTTGGGACCATTTAGTATGAATAACAATATAAAAAATAATTTTTTAATATATTGAATCAGGCAAAGGATGGGCTAATGAGAGCCCCAGGAGCGGAAATAAGGCGCAATACTCTTGTTTGTTTAAAATGTTTTATTCTAATATGAACGTTTCGGCCCTTCCTTCGGACCATCCTTAGCAAATTAGGTAATAAAAATTTTATTGCATTTTCTTAACATCTGTCGACATCTTCAATTAGCTCTCTATTAATTTGTTTAAAAGAAGTGTAAAGAATTTCAGATAATCGGAGAAGTTTTATTCTTTCATTTAATTTTGTTAAAGATGGTCCAAAGGAACCGAAACGTGTTCATATTAGACTAAAAGATTTTAAACAAACAAGAGTGTTGCGCCTGATTTTCACGCCTGGTTATCATTAGCTCATTCTTTACCTGATTTTATATATTGTATATCACAGTCTTTTTTGTATTATAATTTTTTAATAATTATTTACTATTAATATTTTTCATCATTTTTGTAGATTCATTTGAAGAGGCGAAAAATAGAGAGAAAGATGCCGAATTTGTGTCATCGGATGATGCAAAAATAAACGCTCTCCAAAATAAAGAAACTATTCTTCCTTTAAAAAGAAAAATAAAATGTAAAGTATATGATAGTTACAATGATACAGAATCGACTGACACAGATTCGATTTCTGGTATGTTTTTTACATTTAAATTAAATAATATTTTTAATTTTTTCCTTCTTTCTTAATTTTTTGTTTTTATATTTACATTTTACTCTTAATTTTGTTTTTATATTATGCTTTTAATAATAATAATAATATTTTTGGTAAAAAATTTTTTGGAAAATAATCAAACTGATGTTAATTTTTTAATAATAATAATTATATAGTTTATATAGTTTTATAGATTTTTTAAATGTAATATCTTGTATATTTTTTTATATTTGCAGATGTGAAAACTGTTAAAAAAATTATTTTGACTCCTCCAAGTAATTATGACATTTGTAATAAAAATTCAAATATAGATTTTAGGAAAGAAGGTAATTTTTTATATGATTATAAATAGAATTTTAAAACAAATGTTATTTTTTAAATATAATTAAAGCTAGATTATACAGTTTTTATATAGTTGTATAGATTTTTTAAATGTAATATCTTGTATATTTTTTTATATTTGCAGATGTGAAAACTGTTAAAAAAAGTATTTCGATTCCTCCAAGTAATTGTGATATTTATAACAAAAATTCAGATATAGATGTTAGGAAAGAAGGTAATTTTTTATATGATTATAAATAGAACTTATATTCTTTTTTTAGATGCACTTGAACAGATTCAATGTTTGTCATCATCAGATTCTTCTGATGATATGAATGAATCAACAAATATAAATGAACAATTATTGGATTATGGTAATTATTTTTTACAAAGCAATGAATTTTTTGAAGTTAAAAGTTATTTGCTATTAACAATATTTATATTGCTTACAAAAAATTAATTACAATTTATATATTGTTTTAATAGATAATATACAGAAAGATATTCAAAGAGATAAATATTTGGAAAAACATCCAAAGAAGATAAACACATCTATGAGTGCCCCTTTATTTAATGTGAAAGAAAAGCGACTTGTTCCTGTGATAAAACACAGTATGTAATAATGCTATTATAATTTTATATTTTATTTATATTTTTTATATTTTTTCTTTTAAATTCTTTTGTTTTTTAGTTGATTATAATCCCGCACTTAATGTTAAGATCACGAAAGAAATGAAGCATGAATTTTGTAATGGTAATTGGAAAAAATATTTTTTATAGATTATTTGTACAATTTTTACCATCGGTCTACATCTTTAATTTTTGACAATTATTTTTTTCCAGTAAAAAAGAATGATTCTGCATTACAAATAATGCAAAAGTATAAAAATCAAAATGTAGAAACGGATGTTAATGTAAAAGAAACTTCAAACAAAGGTATTTTCTAGTATATTCGTATACTTAACTGTTTTTACATTTCATTTAATTATTTTATATTTTATTTTGGATTTTTAGAAGAAAATGCGCCAGAAGATTTAGTATCAATAAATCGAATACTGGAAACAGTCTTGGTTGTAAATAGAAAATTGGATTCGCTGTCTGCGATGAACCGAAAATTGGATTTAATCTTGGCCTTTAATGATGAGCAAAATCCATTATTAACAAATTGCTCTGAGGAACTGTTACCTGATTTTCCATTAAAGTCTATGGAAGACTTTAAAAAATTTTGTACGGATTTAAATGAGAATGAGGAACAACGAAAACAATTTGTAAGTTGTTTTAAATTATTTTTATAAAGAGACAAATTAACACCTAAAATGAACATTTTAAGTAATATTTTGTATTTAATTTATAGCAAAAAAAGATTCGTAATATGGGTGGAAAATCGGCAGAAAATCATTTGATTAATTCTTTAGTCATAACTCTTACCAATGAACTTGCTACGAATCTAACATGGGAAGGGCAACGCCAGACAGAAGGGATTAAAAATACAGCTTTTGCGAATGTTATCTTAGGTAATTATATAAATTGATAAAATTTCTTTAATATTAAACTAAGTTTTAATATTTTTTTTTATAATAATTCTTTTTAGGCACTATTTCAAACATGTACACTTCATCAAATTATTACAATTTGAAAACTAAATTTTCGGAATGGTTGCGAAGAGCGGGAGACAGACATCGATATCAATTAAAAAAATTTAATCATACGTAATTTGATTTCATGAATGGAGGCTCTTGAAACAAGATATTGCAAAGGTAAAAGTAATGTTGCTTATTTAACATCGCACATCTTGTAGTTATCTTGATCTTGCTAAATTGTCGTTTCTATTTATGTAGGTTGCAAATTGTTCGTTGAATACAACAATGGCAACATTCCATCCCATGAGTGAGTTTAAGTCGTACGGCTGCAGTTGTTTCCGGTACCGCTTCGGTCTCAGGACATCTCAATCATTCAGTTCAAGTTGCACGGCTTCAATTGTTTCCGGTGCCGCTTCGGTCTCAGGACATCTCAATCATCAGTTCACAGTTTGTATTGTATTCTGTATTTTATCCAACCGCACTGTTGCAATTTATTATTTAGTATCAAAACATTTCTTTGTTTCGTTAAGTTGTTGAACTTTGTTTCGCGAATGCAGCGGTAAGCTCAAAATCTTATTAAGGATGCTCTTGCAATGAAATTATAAAAATGCAAACTTCGATTAATACTAATTGTAAGTGTAGTTTTTGTAATGCAATAGCAATTGATATATATTTTTTATATTCTTTTTTATATGTTGCACATGCATTTATTAAATAACGAAAGTTAAAGCTAATTAGACACAGAGCCAAGTTATATAGTCTCTATAATAGCAACTGTTTTTTATCTATTTGCACATATACATGTGTATGCATTTCATATATTGTATATCATATATGTACGCGCGCGCGCGTGTGTGTATGTGTGTGTACAAAGTGTCCAGTAATAATCACTTTACCTTTTGTATGCAAGTACAGCGGATTAAACCGAGTAGGGAAGTCTTCTATCAGTTTACGATCTTCAAAATAATTAATGAGAAATTAATTAAAAAAAGATCAGCCAATTCACGCGAGCAGAAGCACGCGGCGAGAAGAAACGTCCTATGATAACGCGATAGGTGCACAGCGAAACGGTGGGAGGAACGCTCTACAAAGGTCGAGCGCTATGAAAAGTGGCGCGTAACACTAGAACCTCGCGCCTAATTATTTTCTCTCTCTCAGAGAGAAAGAGAGGGGGAGAGAGAGAGAGAGAGAGAGAGAGAGAGAGAGAGAGAGAGAGAGAGAGAGAGAGAGAGAGAGAGAGAGAGAGTGTGTGTGTGTGTGTGTGTGAGAGAGAGAGAGAGAGAGAGAGAGAGAGAGAGAGAGAGAGAGAGAGAGAGAGAGAGAGAGAGAGAGAGAGAGAGAGAGAGAGAGAGAGAGAGAGAGAGAGAGAGAGAGAGAGAGAGAGAGAGAGAGAGAGAGAGAGACGGGAATAGACAGACAAACAGAAAGGAACAGACAAACGGATATAGAGGAACAGACAGAGAGAGACAGACAGACAAACAGACAGAGACAGGCAGGTAGGCAGACCGACACAGAAAGACAGACGTAGAAACAAACTAACATACAGAGAGGGATTGACAAACAGGGGTGCTTTCGCGAAAGATCAAAATGATCCAGATTAAAATGATCCGTGCATTCCGTGCGTTATAATTGGTCAAATCTGAAATTTCATTGAATAAAATTTCAATGAGATTGACTCTCATTGTAACTTTATTCAATGAAATTTCAGATTTGGCCAATCACAACACACGGATCATTTTAATCTGGATCATTTTGATCTTTCGCGAAAGCACCCCAGACCAAGACAGAGCGGCACAGAAAGACAGACGAAGAAACAGACAGAAAAGGACTGACAAACAGACAGAGACAGACAGACGATCACCACAGACAGACAGACAAATAGTGAGAGAGGGAGAGAGAGAAAGAGAGAGAGAGAGAGAATAATTTGATACGAGGCTCCAACATTATACGCCGCTCGTAGCCATTGTCCTTTGTAGAGGACTCTTCTTACCTTTTTGCCGCGCGCCTAGTATCGCGTTACCGTAAGATGTTTATTCTCACCGCGCACTTCTACTCACGCGGATTGGTCGAGCTCTTTTTGATCAATTTCTCATTAATTATTGTGAAAATCGCAAAATGGTAAAGGACTTTCTTATTCGATTTGACCCGCTCTACCTGCACACGACAAGTGAGGCGATTATTACCAGACATCCTTTATACCTGTATACTGTGTGTGTGTGTGTGTGTGTGTGTGTGTGTGTGTGTATTCCGTTCAGCGAGAGCATACCCACCGATCGCACAAAAACTCGTTCGTTTTGCGCAGGTCTCCGCCTAAAAAACTGCACTCTGTACTGCTCGTGCAGCTTATACCGAATAGCGTGTCCTCACTTTGTTTGTCTATGCACATGGGTCTTGTTGTTCTTGTCCGTATTAAAAAAATATAAAAAAGCCTTTAACGAGTCATGAAAATGTGTGACTTATGTCTATAAATCCTAGATCGATGTTTTATTGTTCTGAACAATGGCGTACAACTTATGGTTTTTGGATTAATATAAATTACCAATACTACGTATTTTAATTGGCTTTATATTCGTAGTTATTTAATATCGACGGATGCATGTGCACATTATTTTCAACAATTTCTTTGATAGACGTTTGATCTAACATGAGGCGAGAAGTATAATGTTCTAAATATTAATTTATATAAATTTTGCCTTTGATAGATGTTTGATCTAACATAAAGCGAGAAAAAAAGCATAGCATATTCTCAATATTCCACAACTTCTGCCTTATCTTAATAAGAATTGACAATCTCTTGTCATTGGAATAAAGAGTAACTCTTCTTACTGAAAGTTGCATTCGTAGACATGTTTATTTTTTTGATTTGTCCAAATATTTATCTGTGGATATTTCTCTTTTTGAATATTATCTTTGTGTTACTCTTTATTCTAAGTCATCTCTTGTAAATATAAATAAATATTAATTTATACAACTTCTGCTTTTGATAGATATGTCTGATCTATAATACGAGGCGAGAAAAAAGCATAATATTCTCAATATTCGACAACTTCTGCCTCATCTTAATAAGAATTGACAATCTCTTAATTGTCATTGGAATAAAGAGTAAAACTCTTCTTACTGAAAGTTGCATTTGTAGATGTTTATTTTTTTGGTTTCTCCAAATATATTTATCTCTTTGAATATTTCTCTTTTTGAATATTATCTTTGTGTTACTCTTTATTCTCTGAATCATATCTCTTGTAAATGTAATAAAGTATAATAATGTTAATTACTGTCTTACTGCTCAACCGTAATTGATTGATTCGCTTTACTGCGCTTACGTTTTTCTAAGGTGCCAGATCTCTTATTGGAAGTTGTATTTATGTATGAATATACATAAATACAACTTCCAGTACTGGAAAAAGTCTAGTATTGTAAACATATATGTTTGTTATATTGTTCAAATATTTGTTACATTGTCTTCAAATGTTTATTACTGTTTCCAAATGTTTATATTGTTGTTTCCAAATATTTAAAAATAAATTTGAATTAATTTTTGAAATATATTTAATTATTTTAATATTTAAGTTAACCTAACCCTAACCTAAAATTAAGAGCATAACCTCAAATCTTCAAAACGACTAAAAGATATCTAAAAGAAGTCTTAAAGACGTCTTAAAGATCTTTTAAAGCGAATAAAAAAATAACTAAAAAAAAGTCTTAAAGATGACTAAAAGATATCCAAAAAGAATCTTTAAAGCGACTAAAAAGATGTCTAAAAAATGTCTTAAAGATGACTGAAAGATGTCTATTGGTCATCTTTCAGTCATCATATGGATAAGACTTAAACGTGACTCAATTCGGGTCATGAGCCAACTTTAAGTCATCTTTTCGGCAACTAAACGCTTTGACTGAAAGATATCTTTGATTAAAATATGTCAAGTTTTAGTAATCCTTTAGACGTCTTTTTGCTGTATGGGACAAGTAACCGATAACAAAATTGTAATTATTTAACTTTTTTTTGTTTTTTACATGGAATTATAGCTTGCGAGAACCGTTCTTATAAATACTTTAATCGTAGAAAAGGATTTATTGATCTGTGTAGTTAACAAAAAGATATTGCAAAAGTCGTTAATTTCGCATTGGGTCGGTAAGACAGACTCAAATAGGATCCCCTTAAAGTTTTATAAACAGTAAGAAACACACAATAGGCTTCAATACCATCCTTTATTTCTAGCAAAGATTTCACTGTAAATAAAAAAATTGATTAACTAAAAAATGATTAGGCTTAAGTTATATGCTTTTGTATTATAAACTATGAAAATATAACAAAAGTATTCACTTCTAATTATAATGTCTTATTACATACATCCAACTTACATGTCTTACGTTGCTAACGTTGCTAAAATACTTAAGCTCATTCATGTTAGCAAAGATTGCTTATCCAACATCATATCTTAAAAAGTGCAAAATCCCGTAAATTTCCAAATGTTTGATACTATAAAAACTAAAAACATATATGATATTAAAACAGAGACAGACTCTAGATTAGGATATCTGTCGTATGTGCGATAGGTAATGTAGAAAAACACTTTCTTAGTAGAAATCTTTTTTCTACATTGCCTACTGCACATATGACAGATATCCTAACCTCTTATCCGTCCCTATATTAATATCATGTGTTGTTAATATGAAACATTTTTAAGTTTGCTGAATTTTGCTCCTTTTTACAATATGTTGGATAAGCAATTTTTGCTAACATGAAAGAGCTTGAGCATTTTAGCAACGTGAGACAAGTTTTTGGATGTATGTATAATAAGACACATAATTAGAAGTGAGTATTTTTGTTATATTTTTGTTTGTAATATAAGAGTATGTAATGTAAGCCTAATAATTTATTTAATCAATTTTTTTTAATTTACAGGAATCTTTGCTAAAAGTAGCGTATGGTGTCCTTGCAACATAACCAGTGTTGGGATAAGTATTGTGTAACTATAGTATGAAATGTTTTTAAGTACTGTTTTTTCTTATTTTTTATTGAACCCAAAGGAAGCCTGAATTATTATGATGACAATTACACAGGTAAGAATGCAGTACAAAAGATATTTTCATCATTATGCCTATTAATATTATATCATATATTTATTTTCATTTTAGCAGAAGACAGTAATAGATGAATGATAATCTGCAAACCATAGATCCAAGTTGAACCAAATCAAGAAGAAATCCATTACAAAGCACGAGAATCGTTTAAGCGAGAGCTAATATTGTAGTCTTCGCTAACAGAATCTTGTTATTTATAATGGAATGATCAACGCCCATTCATCCACATTTGCAGATTCTTGAAATATTAATGATTTTATATTGCTGACGTGCTAGAAGATTTGAGGACGACTTGTATTGCTATTCAGTGAATACATAAGGAAAGGTAATGCTTAACATGTCACACTTAAAGGCAGCATATTGTATTATATATATTACATGTATCTCTCTCTCTCTCTCTCTCTCTCTCTCTCTCTCTCTCTCTTTCTCTCTCTCTCTCTCTCTCTCTCTCTCTCTCTTTTATGTACATATAAAAATCTGTTAATACTTTATTTTTAATCATTTATAAAATTACATTAATATTGGACAGTGTATTTATACATATAACTTTCTAGAGAAATAAATCTGTATCACTATGATAATTATATTTGTAAATATTATACTTAAGAATTTACATGTATGTATGTACCATCTCACTTAATGCATATCTTGAAATGGTATTAGATTAATTAAATCTTTATAATCGCATATCGATGTTTTTCGTACGGTGTGTTGCCTGTAAACGTTTAAGAATTGTACTGTACTCTTTTGCTCTTCAAATCTCACATTGCTCCGACATATGTAAGATTTGATTTGCGAAAGAGTACAGGACAATTCTTAATTGTTTACAGGCAGCATGTCATACGAGAAACAGCAATATGCATTATATAAATATAATTCTTCTAACACTATTTCAAGATATGCATTATGTGAGACAGTACATACTTGCATGTAAACTCTTATTAAGTATAATTATTACAAATATAATTATCATAATGATACAGATTTATATTTCTCCAGAAAATTATATATATACATATACACAGTCCAATATAAATGTAAATTTAATAAATGATTAAAAATAAAATAAAAGATTTTTTTTATATAGTGACACTCAGGATGTATATGTATATAGCACATAGGATACATGTAATATATATATAAGACAATGTGCTGCCTTTAAGTACGATATGTTAAACATTACCTTTCCTTATGTATTCACTAAATAACAATACAAGTCGTCCTCAAATCTTCTAGCACGTCAGCAATATAAAATCATTAATATTTCAAGAATCTGCAAATGTGGATGAATGGGCGTTGATCATTCCATTATAAATAATAAGATTCTTTTAGCGGAGGCTGTAATATTAGCTCTCGCTTAAAAGATTCTCGTTCTTTGTAATGGATTCTTTCTTGACACTTGGTGCATCTTGAATCTGTGGTTTGCTGATTATTATAAATCTATCACTGTCTTCTGCTAAAATAAAAATAAATATACAATATTAATAAGCAACGTGAGGACAAGATATTCTTTGTATGTACTGAAAACTTACCCGTACAACTGTCATAATAACTCAGGCTTCTTTTAGATTCAACGAACAATAAAATAACAAAATATAAATATTTTCTAATGTAATTACACCATATTATCCCAGCACTGTGGTATATGTGTTGCACAGCATACATTATTTCTAGCAAAAATTCTGTAAATAGAAAAATGTTGATTAATTAAAAAATTATTAAACTTATGTTAAATACCCTTTATTATTACCTATACACTATGAAATCATAACAACAATACTCACTTTTAATTACTTGTGTCTTACATCCACTTTTCTCACGTTGATGAAATACTCGTGTATGTTAGCTCAAATTGCTTATCCAACGTCATATCATAAGAAGAAGCAATATCCCGAAAGCTTTTAAATGTTTGATGTTAAAAACACGAAATATATTAAAACGGGCGAACGCGAGGTTAGGATATCTGTCATCTGGAGTAGGTATTCTAGATGAACACTGTTAGAATATTTCTATTATTTAAATAATAAATTATTATTTAAATAAAAATAAGGAAAATAATAAATTATTATTTCAATAAAAATATTCTAACATAACGTTCTTCTACAATGCCTACTCCAGTAACTTCTGGTATGACAGATATCCTAACCTCGCGTTCGTCCCTATTTATTATAGTTTGTGTTTTCAGTATCAAACATTTGGAAGTATATAGGCTATTGACCCTTCTTACTATATGAGGTTGGATATCCAATATGTTTACTAACTATGCGAGTATTAGCACAGATTAATAGACAGATAGCCAAAGACCTGGATGAAGGCGAGACCGGCATTTCTCACTGATTTCAGCGCCATATCGTAGTAGTGGCCAATGCAGTAACTACTAACTACATTCCCAAGAAATGTCATTTTCGAAGTCAAAATTCGCGTCGTTAATACGACGGTAATAGTAATAATTGTGGGATCCCAGGTTCAAAACTTGGGATGGCATAATTTTTTTTTGTTTCTTATTATTTTATATGTATATGTTATATGTATTATTTATTACGTAGACATAAATATTCGGCATATATTTATTGTTTTTTAGATACGCATATATCTTCTTATATATTTAAAATGTATAAAATAATCATAATATAAATAAAATATTTTTACAGAGAAATATTTTTAGAAATATTTTTACTTTTTAAAAATTTATACATTTTTTAAATTTTCTTAAATAATCTAATAATGTTAGAATACACACTTTTCATAACTTACGGAAAACATTCGGATTAAAAATTTAAAAAATGTATGAATTTTTAAAAAATTAAAATATTTCTAAAAATATTTTATTTATATTATGATTATTTTATACATTTTAAATATATAAGAAGATATATGCGTATCTAAAAAACAATAAATATATGCCGAATATTTATGTCTACGTAATAAATAATACATATAACATATACATAAAAAATAATAAAAAACAAAAAAAAGTTATGTCATCCCAAGTTTTGAACCTTGGATCGATCCCCACAGTTACTACTCTTGTGTTCTCCCGCTGCGCCAGCGGTACTAATCAAAACTGTGTCTTTCTTTAGACCTTATAACAAACATGAAAATTTCTCTAAATATCCAATATAAAAAAAAAAAAATATTACTTACAAGGCGCATTGGACGAAAAGCTCGAACACGGATCAACTTAAATTCAATACAGATTCACTATAAAAAAGGAGATCAAAATCGGTAAAGAGTCAACCGCGATCTCTCCTTGAAAGTATTGTTAAAAAGTTACAGAATAGGGGTGCAGGGGCGAAGTCTTTTGGTAAAGTTAACGGAGTTTAGCACGGACTCGAACCAGGGGCAAAGTCTTTTGGTAAAGTTAACGGAGTTTAGCACGGACTCGAACCAGGGGCAAAGTGTGTCGGTAAGGGGCAAAGTCTGTCGCACGGAAATGCCGGTCTTGCCTTTTTCAGACCTTTGGCTATCTGTCTATTAATCTGTGGTATTAGCAACGTGAGATAAGTGAATGTATGATTAAGACACATTTAATTAAAAGTGAGTATTGTTGTTTTCATAGTTTATATATAGATAATAATAAAGGATATTTAACGTAAGTTTAATAACTTTTTAATCAATTAACTTTTTTCTATTTACAGAATTTTTGCTTGAAATAATGCATGCTGTGCAACACGCATACAAGTGCTGGCATAATACGGTGTGTAATTACATTAGGAAATATTTTTATTTTGTTATTTTATTGTTCGTTGAATCTAAAAGAAGCCTGAGTTATTGTGACAGTTGTACGGGTAATATTTCAGTACATACAAAGGTTATCTTTTCCTCTCGCTGTTTATTAATATTGTATCATATTTATTTTTATTTTAGCAGAAGACGGTGATAGATTTATAATAATCAGCAAACCACAGATTCAAGATGCACCGAGTGTCAAGAAAGAATCCATTACGAAGAACGAGAATCTTTTAAGCGAGAGCTAATATTACAGTCTCCGCTAATAGAATCTTGTTATTTATAATGGAATGATCAACGCCTATTCATTAATTTGCAGTATCTGCTGAAACATTAATGATTTTCTATTTGTAACGTGTTAGAAATACTATATTTTATTCCTATTCCATAAGACATCATTGAACATAGTAGTGTTTTAGCATGTCATACACAAATGTAGCATATTGTATATATTATCTGAATTACAAAATAATTAGTCTGAACTCTCATCCCCATCTCAGGTCTCTGGAAATAAATTCTCTACAATTCTCTACAGCAAACGAAACGAAATGAAGAACAGGTGAAAAATTATTCGTTTTTTGTTTTTATTGTTATTCATTTCTTTTTCTGATAAATTTGATTGAAATAAATAAAAAATTTTCTTGAATAAATCTTTCGGATTTACAAGAATGCAAATATTTTCTTAATTGCCTGTTTGTTTGATGAATGATTGCTATTCAATTTTGGAGTGTCGTTAAAACAACCGTTTTTTATGGGAATTAGTGGTGTCGTCATAATAGCCAAATAGTATAATGTATTGTACATAAATTTTGTACAATACATATTATACTATTTGGCTATTATGACGACTGTCGCTGTACTAATCGATCCATACTTAAATGCTTATACATATGTACCAGTGCATTTTATCACAAAATCATAAGTAATGTATACGTCAGGGAGTTAATGTACTCCTATGTATACAATAAAATACTTGGTTTTTTACTGTCGTCAAAATAGTCGATTGACATATATATATATATATATATATTTCACCTAATTCTGTCTCCTTTTTTAACATTTGGCGTATCTCAAAAGATAGTTTCCCATATCGCGCTGCCGTTTTATGGATAGAGGAGTAAAGACACAACCTGCCGAACGTCAACGCTTTTGCATTTGCACCTATAAATAACGTTTCGACATGTTCGACGCAGCGTCGGCCCTAAAATCTCCATTCCTTTCCATAATATCCTAATGATAAAATGAGAAACATAGTTTTATGGATTCTAGAGTGCTCCGGTTACAAATTCGAGCAGCCGAACGTTGGCGCCGATACGTTGCAATTCTTCCTTAAAAAATATTAAGGAAGATGTTTCGTTTTCGTTTATGGAAGATTTTCCGCGAGGGTACAAAGCTGCCGAACGTCAACGCTTTTACATTTGCACCTATAAATAACGTTTCGACATGTTCGTCGCAGCGTCGGCCCTAAAATCTCTATTCCTTTCCATAATATCCTAATGATAAAATGTCCATAAAATGAGAAACATAGTTTTAAGGAAGATGTTTCGCTCTCGTTTATGGGAGATTTTCCGCGAGGGTACAAATTCGGGTAGCCATAAATCACAAAGATAAACAGTTGCCGAACATGCTTAGAACCCCCCCCCCCCGTTCTGCGATAAGCGTTCCCGCCCCGCGTGACGTCAGACCCCCTCGCCCCGGAGAACCCCCCCCCTCCCCCGCGCTCCCCACGGAGGACCCGGGTTAGAACTCTCATAGTATCCCTACTGATACTTTCATTATGAATTCAAACCCAAGCTATTGATTAAGCCTATTAAAAGCTCGATCAGCTCAGCCGTTATATAAGAACCGATAATATGAGGGACTTGCAACTGAGCCGTTCGCGTATAGATATCCGGTGAGTACATACACACACACACACAACACATAATAACTCTTATTCAGGCATTTAACACTAACTGATCTACATATGTTGAAAAACAAGAAACATTCGATTTCACGCAAGTCACACATACACACGCATCACACTTAACATTGACGCACACATACATCATGCACATGATGTGATAGATTATTTAATAAAATATAAGAATATATTTGTAAAGTAATATTTTAATAATATTTGGAAATACAATATTTTTCATATATTTATAATATAAGGAATTTAATTGTACATCTAGAAGACGCGCGCTAACGTTGCGTGCTAGAAAATACACATATGTGAGAAAATATATACACGTTTCAGTAAGTGATTACCTACAATATGTTCCAAATTAATAAATCTCTTAAATTTCTTACGTAATAAATAATTTTTCAATTATTAGGTATTTATATAGAAAAAACAATTCAAACATTTTAATTTTACATAAAGATGTAAAAAAATAAATGTGTTTAATGTATGATAACTATGTATCATAATATATTATCTCAAAATTAAAGAATTAATTTTTGTAAAATATTTAATATTTTTTACACAAGAAATTTTTAATATTTGTTATAAATATTTTAGAAAAGAGAAAATTCATATATTTATTGCTGTAATTAATTGAAAGATATGAAAATTGATCTAAAATCAATCTCTTAATCTTATAATGTATATTTGTATATTGACTTCGGGTTCATATTTCGGACAAGGCCCCAAAATATTGCGTCCTTGGGCCGACTTTGATATCTCGAAGCGCAACGTCTCACGCACACTCACACTCGTGACAAGAAATGACAATACGTATTTAAATGAATTTAATAACTTTAATAATAACTGATAACTCAGAACAAGATATTCAATAACGAAATGTAACGATAAAATCAGCCGTCGGAAAGATGCGTCCGCACGCTAAGACAGTTGTCTCGCGACTCTGCCAATATGGAGCTGATAAACAAAATCGTGCCGTTATTTTACAATCCCCTTGACGATTATCTCCCGGAAACGCTTAGGGAATGAAATGCAGGAACGCATCAGTATTATAATTTTATATCATAGAAAGATATGTTTAATAGTTTTTAAGTATAAAATAAAAAAAAATATACGTAATTTTTAAAATTAGATTTCTTATACGTTTAATGAAAAGAAGACAGGATTCGAAAAATTAATTTATAAATTTAATTCATTACCTTGTTTCTCGTTATAAATTTTAAAATAATACTCGTTTACTATTATTGATTACCGATTATAAAATGTAACTTATTATATCGCAATAATATGTTATTTTTGCCGTTATTAAAATCAAGTTTTATACACAAAATACATATAATATTTTTTAAATGTCTATTAAATATCTTATACAAAAATATAATTACTATAAATAATAATAATGGAATATAGTGAAAGGCCAACTAACGAGCAAATAAATAGATATAATATAATATAATAAATTCATTTAATCATGCTCTTAAAATTCTTAACATGTAAATTCTTAACATGTAGACGTTTCGACTTACTTAGTCTTCCTCAGTACACATTCTAACTTAAACAAACGCTTAAATAATATAATAATTAAAGTATATCAAACGACCATGACGAGCGAATATCCATCAATATTTTAACATCGGTGTATTTTCTAAGAGGCACAGCAAGAATAACATTTCCCATCTTATCATTATGTAACGCTTTTGTTAGTAATGAGAGATTTTAAACCCATTCTTCGTTTGAAGGCGAGAAAGGATTTGTCCAAATTTTGTCAGTTTGAATGTATTTGTCAATCAATATACATGCGAGTTCCATAGTAACAGACCGGTTTGTATCTTTGTATTAAACTGTAACTAAACATTATCAATTGTGTGAAATTATAGAACAATGTTAAATAAATTAACTTACAATGCGTCCTGATAATAATAATATAATATAATTACTATGATATGATTTCAATATTATGTGACCATATTTCAAAATTTGTAAAGATTTAACTTAGGTAGAATCGATCTTATTGACCTGCAATCCATCTTCGGCGTGATCTCTGATGCTTTACAAAAAGACATGTATTCAAGACTTAAGCTAAATGGTCAACTAACGATACCAGAACATTTTGGGCGCCAGGTGCGGATTATCGCACCACTCCGAAAATCGACGATATCGAAAACACAAAACTAAACGGGATTTTCAAAAGATTACATCGAAATATCGCGACGGAACATCACGCGGCTACTTAGCTAACGGAATGGTAAAAGGGGTCATGGCGAGGGGAATAAAAAATGACTAGGTATTCATTAACAAGAAAATATTATATACTCACACGTCAAAAAAGTTATCGTAACACGTAATTAATATCAAAATTTAGCATAAATTCAAATAAGCGTATCTCCGCGAAAAATTGTCGTATTTCAAAAAATTTTTTTTTATTTTAAAAGGTAAAGTCTCTACTTTAAGGAACTTTCTTTCGATTTTGACTTTATTCTCTCCCCCTTTCTCCATCCCTTTAAAAGGAGGGATGTGTTTTTTTTTCAAAAAATTGCATAGTTTGACGAGTTCTACGGAGTGTAAATTTTTTTCGCAAATATCATCATAACTATCGTAAAATATGGACTTTTCTCTACAAATTAAAAAAAATTGAATACCGTACGATTTTTTTTCGCGAAGTTACAGCATATCAAAGTTACCTATGCATTTTTGCCTTCATAGCTACCAACATTTTTACATTTGTTATCATTCTTTTATTTTCTATGGATTGGTATCCGTAGGTGATCACCCTCATTAACCTGGCACCCCCACCATAAAAAATCGAGTTCGGCTATAGTGCATAATTAAGTGCTAATTTGTTACTAATTAATTGCCCTAAGCGCGAATTTTTTGCTCCTACCGATTAGCAGGAAGACGTAATTAAAGATGGGGGTGCTAGCTTGCCATTAAGCTAGCACCCCCACTTCCGGAAAACACTTATAGCGAATCAAAAATAAAAAAACCAATACATCAGAATTAATTGCTAATTAATTGCTCAAAGATACTGCAAACAGATTTTGAAAATTTAGAATTTTTAATTATGAACCATTATGCACCAATATGACATACTATAAGAGTAAAGTACACTAACGCAATTAATTGCTGTAATAAATTTGGTCTCAAAATGTTTCCCTAATTAATTGCTGTTAAGATATGCAGTATCGAATTAATTGCTCCACGTTTTACTTAGAAAAATCGACTCGAAAAGGTGGCGGTGCTAGCATGCCCTTTAGAGTAAAGTACATTAACGCAATTAATTGCTGCTATGATTTGGTCTCTAAATGTTTGTTTAATTAATTGTTTTTAAGATATGCAGCGTCGAATTAATTGCTCCACGTTTTACTTAGAAAAATCGATTTGAACAAGTATAGAATAGAATATCGAATTTATTACTCAGTCATTTAGCAATACTATTTAAATTAAATAAATGTAACTTAAAATAGAACAGCATAAGTTTGCTAGATATTTTTTGCATTTGAATGCAAATTCGTTAATTTTGCTTTAATATATGTTGTAATATGCAAATTATATAATATACTATTATATTGTATAATATATAGTATATTCTATAGAGTACATATAATGTACATATAGTGTATTATATAATATATTACTAATATGGTATTTTTGTCAACAATTAAAATGCGACATGAGCTTATTGATTTTTTTTTATAAAATATTACTTTATAGTCATATTGTTTTATAATACAAAAAGTATTATAAATAAAAATTTTATTTAAATTTTATTTAATCATTGCGTTTTTAAATTATCACATACAGCGACAGCCATATGTGAAAGTGTTTAACAAAAATAAGTGGAACAGGACGTGAAGATGGCTAATCTCTATCACTTTTTATTCACCACTGGAATATTAAAGAGAAAGAAAGAGATGTGAATGCTCTATTTTCACGCTATATTTTTACTTTTCACATTTGGTATAGGATATGAACTTTGTCTTCTCAGTTTCACGCACACTTGCTCACGTCTTATATCGTGTGTCGTGCGCGCGGCTTTGGCTTGTAGATCAAAAGACGCGCCGTGGATGCCGCGAATAAAGAAAAGCGCGATAAGTCAAAGCAATTACTAATAAATTGGTTCCTACCAGTCTTTCGCGATATCTCGAGCAGTAATCATCTGTGGAAAGCGTTTTTCGAACAGAAATTCTTCGCTCTCGCGTATGCGTTATTAATACGTTGTGCAATTTTCTTCATCACTTCTTTGTGATTTCTGTTGTGCTTTAAGATGCGTGTCGGAAGACCAGTGAAAATAGATATTGAATTATTAACGCAAAAAGTTTTGGAATACAAAGATAGGATTATAACAATGAAGGATACTATTATTTCGAAGTGCGATTCTGTTTGGATTACAATCGCAAAGGAATTGGATTATATCACTACACCCGCTTCATTATATACATATGTGACATGCAATAAATGCGGCCTAAGGGATAAATTAATTCCTCCTGCGATACTTCCGCCTGTGATTCAAAATGTAGAGGAAACATATTCAAACGCCGTAGATTCATCAGCCGATACTACAAAATCACTCGACGTCAGCAATGCAGACGATGCACGTACATTCACAATTACAATACCCAAAGAAGAATTTATGTCATTAATTATGCGTAAAATTTATCGGCGAAGAGATAAAGGTAAGCCAGAATCTATATGTGAATATATAATATTACAATCTGGAATGTGGCAACATGTATTTAATGAAAAAATTTGGGCAGCTACTAAAATAACTTGTGGTTTTAATTTCAAAAATCATAAATTATTGCTAAATGGGGAATATGGATATGCAAATGGTACATGCAAATGTGGTGCTATAATTAAATGCGATATAAATAATTCTATTGCAAATGATCTGACAACAAAAATTGTTTGTACTTTTATTGAAGGTAAAGGTCGTTGTGGAAAACGATATCTTAGACGTCCTATTAGAGATAAAATCGCGGAAAAATTGAAAAAAACTACGGCAATGGTCTATCGTACAGAATTAGCTGAAGATTTAATGAGTACAAGCGATACCGCGGAACCTCCACATTTATTTAGCACAAATGTTTTAAGAGTCGCAAAAAAAAATTATAGAAGAAGATTATCTGGATAAAGATCCCCTGAAAGCATTATTATTAATGCAGTTGGGATCTTTACGAGATATTATACATAATATTGGCTTAAATCCATTTTTTATACATTATTGGTCTAATTATCAAATAAATGTGTATAGATCATATGCAATGTCTGAGCCTTGTATTTATATTGATGCAACTGGTAGTTTAATAAAAAAAATTAAGAGATTTGATCGATCTAAATCGAAACATATATTTCTTTATAATGCTGTAATTAATTGTGAAAGTAGTAAAGGTCTTTTTCCAGTATGTCAAATGTTGTCGGAGAGTCACAATACTAATGCGATTCAATTTTGGCTATCAGAGTGGATTCGTTTAGGTGCACCTCATCCACGAGAAGTCGTATGCGATTTTTCAAGGGCACTTTTGACAGCAGCTATTCGTTCTTTTGCAGGAAATTTAACTCTAGAAAGCTATTTTGATGCATGCAAGGATGACCAATTGCCAATGTGTTACATACGGATTGATGTAGCGCATTTTATAAAAAAATATAGCAACTTTTTAAAAATTTCACGGCCAAGAATTAAAAAATTTTATTTATCTTTGTTAGGACAATTGATTCTATGTCGTAATATAGAAATAGCTCAAGAAATTTTAACTTCTCTTTTAGTAATTTCTAGGAGTGAAACTGAAGGCTATACCCAACAAAATAAACCAACTATGTGCGAAGAATACAAAATGAAAGTAAAACGTTTCATGTCAGCTGATGAAGAAACACAGTTTTTAGAAACAGAAGATTCGAATGCTGACGATAATGACGATAATGAGGATCATGAGGATGCAACAAACGGATGGCACCACTGGGCAAAATCTATAGATGAGAAAGTACAAATGAAAATTACTGATACGGGTGATCGAGAAAATGCACATTACATGCCTGCGTTTGCTGATAAATTAATAGCAGACACAAAATATTTGCCTTTATGGTCCTGCATATGTCGTGATAAATTTGGATTTGGAAGGATACCAGCAAGCAGTGCATCTGTTGAAGGAGATTTTCATATAATAAAAAATATATTTTTTAAAAGTGAACAAACGCCGATGCGCGCAGATTTATTTGTAACAAAACATGTTAAGATTCTTAGCGGTTGTAGCATGCAGTATTTACTTTAGATTTATGTTCATAGTCATGCATTATTTTGTATTCATCGTTAGTTTATTTTTGCGCAATGCGTTTAGGCTATTTCTATGTGTAATGTCGATTTGGTGTGGATTGATTTGTGAACGCCCGATAGTTGGCGTGTCAGTCAGTTGTAGCCGAGAGGTTCATGCCATATGTGTGTACGGACAGCGTTGTACAGTGCGTATTCGACATTAAAATAAATACAGTTAAGAGCAAAACATATTCATTCGATTAATATGTGCCAAGCACCGGTCCTCTGGTAAGGACACTAACATATTTTGGTCCTTCGAGCCGGATACGCCCGAAAAGGCCGCACAAGTCCGTACGCTTAACCTCGAAGTAGCAGGCCAGAAGTGAGATCACAAAGACCAGTTCGCGCATGCGTGGCGACGCAAGTTAGGCACGCGAGTTAGGTTACACGTGCAAGTGAGGTTATACCGCGAGTGCGAGAAGTTTTCCATACGAGAGTCTCTCGCACATTAGACATTTTTCGAGCATTCGACGTGTTCAAGTAATTCAAAAAGGTGACAGCTTCGACGTCATATATCAATAATGACGGACGCAGCAGCGACACTCAAAGCATGCAAGGCCAAACGCAAGCAAATAAAGGGAAGTCTAACGCGATGCAGTACATACTTAACCGATTTAAGCGTTCCAGACGTATCAGTAATTGAGTTGCGTCAACGCTTACAAAAGGTGAGTGATTTGTGGGAGGCTTTCAATGAAGCACAATCGGCCATCGAAGAGCTCGAACCCGAGGAAGCAGATGAGATAATCCATCTTCAGGAGAGAGACACGTTCGAGAATAGATATTTCGCAGTCAGCGTGGAGCTGGAAACTTTGATTGACAGGAAGATCGCCGACGCACGGCCTCCTCAGTCATCCCGCCACAATAATGCCGCGCCAAACGCGCCGCATTACAGAGAGAGAACGCCAGCGTCTCAGGGAAGTAATTTTCCAAACGAACATTTAAAGTTGCCACGTGTTACTTTGCCTACTTTTTCAGGAAACTATGAACAATGGATTCCATTCCGAAATATGTTCGTAAGCATGATCCACGAGAATCCAATATTGCCAAACGTACAAAAAATACAGTATCTTATGTCGGCCCTGACGAATGAAGCCAAGGATGTCATCAGCTCATTGGAGACGTCAGACGAGAATTATCCTGAGGCTTGGAGAATGCTAAAGGAAAGGTACGATGATGACAGCTTCATCATTCAGAAGCATGTCAAGGCACTCTTCTAACAACCCGTGCTGCATAAGAAAAATCACCTCGAGTTACGGCAGTTGTTAGATAATATGCTAAAGCATATACGAGCACTCAAGGCGCTAAAAAGGCCCACTCATCAGTGGGATGATCTCATAATTTACATGGTAACGAGCAGGCTGGATCAGACCACAAGTAAGGAGTGGGAAACCACGTTAAAAAGAGGAGAAATACCTACATTCAATCAATTGACGGACTTTCTTGCACAACGATGCAGAGCTCTTGAGGCATCATCTCGTAACCAGCGGACCACTCTCGATACGGCGAAGGTGGGCAAATCAGACAAAAATAAAGGCACAGCAGCACACGTATCGACCACGAACGTCATGTGTGCCTATTGCGGAAAGGGAGACCATCCTATATACAAATGCGCTAATTATCTGGAACTAGATGTGGATCGGCGCATAAAGGAAGCGAAGTCTCGTAAATTATGTTTGAATTGTCTGAAAGTTGCAGCTCACCAGGCTAAACAATGTGGATCAGGATCTTGTCGAAAATGCAATAAGCGTCATAATACATTGCTGCATTTGGAGCAGGCGACTAAGCAGCCTGAGTCCGAGGTCACGAAGACATCCACTCCTCCTGATAAGGATCACGTAATATCTACAAGTGTAAATCATGCCGCGGTCAGCTAAAATAAACAGGTAATCCTTGCGACGGCAATAGTTAACATTCTGGATGCAGGAGGCATTCTAAAGCCTTGTCGAGCGCTGCTGGATAGCGGATCTCAATCCTGTTTTATCACCTCTAAGTGCGTCAAGAAATTAGGTATCAGACAATACGCTACAAACATACCAATCCTCGGCGTGGGTGAGTTATCAACGCAAACACGTGGACTTGCAAAGGTGACACTACAATCAAGGATCAACGGTTTTCAAGCTAAGCTTGATTGTCTGATAATCGAAAAAATAACTCAAGCTCTTCCAGTCAACTATCTCAATCTTCACGAACTACAGATTCCAGACGGCATTACGTTGGCAGATCCTGAATTCAATCGTTCGTCTGACGTTGAATTATTACTTGGCGCGGAAATATTCTTGGATCTATTGTGCATCGGAAGAATTAAGCTCTCAAATGATCAACCGGTCTGGCAGAAGACGCTGCTTGGATGGGTCGCTTCCGGCAACTTTGTGACGCGAGAACGACCAAGGATTGCCACGATATGTAATCTATCGATTAACGATCAACTCAACTCGAATCTCGCGCGTTTTTGGCAAATCGAGCGGGCAGAGCGACAAAATACGCGAACACCTGAAGAGCGCATTTGTGACGCACATTTCACACAGCTTACAAGCGCAATAATGAAGGTCGATTCATTGTAACTCACCAACGAGACCAGAGATACTACGGAAACTAGGAGAGTCAAAGAACATCGCTCTCGACAGATTCAAGAAATTGGAGCGCAAGCTGAGGCTACAACCTAACCTGAAGGAAGAGTATGCTGATTTCATACACGAATACTTGAGCTTACGGCACATGAGAGAGTTTAAACCGGACGCAGCGGCAATTCAGGATACAGGCTCTCATTGTTATTTACCTCATCATTGTGTAATAAAGGAAACGAGTACCACCACAAGACTTAGGGTGGTTTTCGACGTATCAAGTCAGACGACGAGTGGAGTATCATTGAACGACTCCTTAATGGTTGGTCCGGTGTTGCAGCAAGAATTATTTTGCATACTTCTTCGATTTAGAAGCTTCAAATACGCCCTGACCGCAGACATTGCCAAGATGTACAGGCAGGTGCTATTAAATGAGAGTCAAATCCCGCTACAGCGCATTTTATGGCGAGATCAATCAACAGAGGAAATCAAAACTTACGAGTTGCTAACGCTAACTTACGGAACGGCGCCAGCTTCATTTCTAGCCACCAAGGTTATACATCAGCTCGCGGATTTAGAAGAGGATCAGTTTCCCGTAGGGGCGAAGATAGCGCGTCGCGACTTTTATGTCGACGATCTAATTACGGGAGCGAATTCAAAGGAGGAAGCTTTAATCATCCGTAATCAAATAACCGCATTGCTCGAGCGAGGAGGTTTCACACTCAGAAAACTCAGAAAAATGGACCTCAAATAGCGAAGACTTGTTGAAAGATTTCATTGAGTCCTCAAATGTCAGCGCATTACTAGAGCTAGATAAGGATGGAACTTCAAAAACACTAGGAGTCAAATGGAGCTCCTCAAGAGATGTATTGCAATATACGATCTGTATGCAAGCATCAGAATCGAGCACTTGCACCAAAAGATCGATCTTATCTAACATCGCTCGAATATTTGATCCCCTTGGACTTCTGGGACCGGTGATCTTACCTGCCAAAATTATGATTCAGAGACTTTGGAAACTTCAAATCGATTGGGACGAATCATTACCCTCGGACATTTATACGGAATGGACGGATTACGTCTTGAAGATACAGGATCTCAACGAATTCAAAGTACGGCGTAAGGTATTTCATGATGGTAATGACGTGCATTTCGAGCTTCACGGATTTTGCGATGCAAGCGAGCGTGCGTATGGAGCTTGTATCTATGTACGGAGTATCGATTCGCATGGATTCGTTCAAACTCATCTACTCTGCTCCAAATCTCGCGTCGCTCCTGTCAGAACGATTTCAATTCCCAGGCTGGAGTTATGTGGAGCTGAACTACTTACACGATTAATGGACAAGGTCAAACATGCCTTAGAGCTCGACATCAAGAAATGTTACTATTGGACCGACTCCTCGATAGTGCTCCACTGGATCAGAGCTACCAATAAGAAATTGCCTGTTTTTGTCGCTCACCGAGTCGGCGAAATACAGGAATTGAGCGCAGTCGACATGTGGAGCCACGTAGGAACCAAGGAAAATCCAGTTGACTTAGTTTCAAGAGGCATAAGTCCGCAGGAATTAATCAACTCTCAACTGTGGTGGAGCGGTCCTGGATGGTTGCAGGAAGATATCGTTATTCTGCCGCATTCGGAGATCATGGAGTCGGAGGAGAGTCAGCTGTACGAAACGGATAAATCAATGATCATATCAATGCCTACGCAAGCAGACATTGATCCATTCGACAAGTTCTCAAATTTCAGCAAGCTTCTTCGAGTCACCGCGATGTGCATAAGATTTGCACGCATCTGTAAAAGGAATCATAATTTTAGACCGTCAGATCCATTGTCCGTCGAAGAGCTGGAATGCACTAGAAAAGGTCTTGTACGAAAAGAACAGCGAACAGCTCAAGAATTGAATGCCTTGCGAAACGGTATCGAGATTTCACATAAAAGCAGCATAAGAGCAATGAATCCTTTCCTCGATGAGGAGGATATTTTGCGTGTTGGCGGTAGATTGAAGCATTCGACACTTCTGCCTGACACTAAACATCCTATATTATTGCCTCGTCGTGCGAGATTAACTGAGTTAATCATTCAATATGAGCACAAGAAGAATCTTCACGCTGGAGTTGAAGCAATCCTCGCTGCGGTACGACTACTCTATTGGCCGATCAGGGCGCGCGGCATTATTAAAAAGTTATTGCGCCAATGTATTACTTGTTTCAAGTCTCGTCCACGGAGATCAGAACAAATAATGGGTAACCTTCCATCGCATAGAATTACAATCACGAGACCATTCAACTCTACAGGCGTAGATTTTTGCGGACCGATATATATCCGCGAAGGAAAACGAAAAAACAGCAAGCATGTTAAAACATACGTTGCAGTCTTTGTATGTATGGCCACGAAGGCTGCACACTTGGAGGTCGTGTCGGACTTGACCACAGACGCCTTTCTCAACGCCTTCAAGCGATTTATCAGTCGCAGAGGAAGACCGAGTGACATGTTCTCAGACAATGGCACAAATTTCGTCGGAGCTAAGCGGGAATTGGAGGATCTCAGGAAGCTGTTCACCCAGGAGGAGCACCAACGCAAGGTTATTGATACGACTTCCAGCGAAGGAATAAAGTGGCACTTCATTCCTCCCCGAGCGCCACATTTCGGCGGTTTGTGGGAGGCTGTCGTCAAATCTTTCAAAAGCCACTTCTACAAAGTAGCATCGGAAGCAGCGTTGACGTTCGAGGAAGCCTCTACACTTGTTACACAAATAGAAGCAGTCCTCAACTCGAGACCCCTTTGCGCTCTCTCATCAGACCCTAACGATCTAAATTATCTGTTCCCAGGTCACTTTCTTGTAGGCAGCTCACTGATATCATATCCTGAACCAGACATAACACAGGTTAAAATAAATCGGCTGTCGAGATGGCAACGACTGGAGCAGATACGCCAGCATTTCTGGAAACGCTGGTCATGCGAATATCTTTCGCAACTGCAGCGACGCACCAAGTGGCAGGCTAATCGTGGTGAGCAGCTGAAAGCTGGACAATTGGTGATATGCAGAGAGGATGGACTGCCACCTTTAAAATGGACATTGGGCAGAGTACAGGAAATTTGTTCTGGAGACGATCATATTGCGATTATCAAAACGGCAAAAGGGATTTTTAAAAGGCCGGCCGTAAAATTAAGCATACTTCCCGTCGAGTCTTCTGCGAGTATTATAGAGAATTGACATTCATACGAAATTTGACATAGTTTAAGTTCTTTGCCACCTGAGTGAATGTGATGTTTCATTAAAATTGTTATGTTAATACCCATAAGGTATCAAGGCGCGCGGTATGTGCATGCAGTATTTACTTTAGATTTATGTTCATAGTCATGCATTATTTTGTATTCATCGTTAGTTTATTTTTGCGCAATGCGTTTAGGCTATTTCTATGTGTAACGTCGATTTGGTGTGGATTGATTTGTGAACGCCCGATAGTTGGCGTGTCAGTCAGTTGTAGCCGAGAGGTTCATGCCATATGTGTGTACGGACAGCGTTGTACAGTGCGTATTCGACATTAAAATAAATACAGTTAAGAGCAAAAACATATTCATTCGATTAATACGTGCCAAGCACCAGTCCTCTGGTAAGGACACTAACAGCGGTCGTTTAAAACTAATAAATGCAATGTTTCAGGACAAAGATATAGAAATAGGAGAGATAACGGAAAAAATTGTAGAAGGATCCCCGACAATTATATCGGAACAATTTCCAGAGACTGATAATATCAATATGGAAATTAATGTTGAATGTCCTGTGTGTGCTAATGGAGACGAACCTACTGGTGCGCATGTATGTTGTATCTGCCACAAAAACGTTCATGCTATTGATGCTTGTTCTAGAAGTCGCCAGTTGGAGAAGAAGGATATGGACAGAAACGCATTTGCAAAAAATGTGAAACAGTTGGTAATGCAAATGAAATATTAGCAGCAAGAGAAATAGAAGATTGGAGAGGACTTGCAGCTAAAACAACTAAAACATCGTCCAGAGGCAGATACCTTCAACGAGGCAATCCGGAACAAGATTTTTTATTAGAAAAGCTTCAAAAAATACCAATTATAAAAAATGGTGGTAACTTATCGGTAAAAGCTGTAAAAATAGGAAATGAAAAATATTCTTTTACTAATACCTGTGCAATTGATAGCATATTGCAGCTTTTTATTTCAGCTTATTTTGATAAAAAATATATTAAAGATTTAATACATAAAGAAAGCAGCAATATGTTTTTTAAACTTGTACTTGATATAGTAACGCATGGAATTAAAAAATCTTCTTACAGACTTCGTGCGCTAATATTGTGCGAAATTTTTAAAAGTTCAAATTTGCATAATGACTGTATATTGATTAATTGTGAAGTTACAGTTGCTTTTTTGTGCAGAAAATTATTTAAAAACTATCCATCATTTAAAGAAATATCGAGGTGCAGTTGCGGTTGTCCTACCAGAGAGAAAATATTACCATTGGTTCAAGTTGAACTTGGATTATTGCAACGAAGAGAATTTAATCGCATAGAAAGTGAAATAACTATTCAAGGAACACGACCTTGCTGTCAAAAAGATTGTAATGGCTTTGAAACAACAACTATTTTTTATATAGGTATATATTAATTTTTTTTTTTTTTTCTATTCTATTTATTATATATTTTCTCATTTCTAGTTTTATTAATTATATGTAATTTAATTTACAGGACAATTTATGATTTTTGAATTATATTCAGAAATTACAGATGAACAGCGAATTCCACTGGAAGAACTTCCAACAGAATTAAATTTATCCTTTTTGGAACAGTCGTATTCCTTAATCGGCACAGTCGATTTCAAATCACCAGTGATACAAACTAGACAATCTATAGATTCTGATATAGGACATTACACAGCAATATGTTATCGAAAAAATAACAAGTGGGTAAGATACGACGACTGCAAAGATGCAGAAAAAGTTTTAGATAATCATTATAACGCATGTCCGCATATTGTTATATACTATAAGTAATTACACACATAAAGATATAATTTATAATTTTTGCAAATATTAATACATGTACAAATAACATTTTTAAAAGTATTATTTTTAATATTAAATTATTTAAACGCTATTATAATTGTTAATGCATTTAATAGACAAAAGAAATGCGTTCGCGGATAGCCTTGAGCGAGCGTGAACTGCAATTGTAATAAAAAATATGCGTTCGCGGATAGCCTTGAGCGAGCGTGAACTGTAATTGTAATAAAATATGCGTTCGCGGATAGCCTTGAGCGAGCGTGAACTGCAATTGTGATAAATTATTTGAACGCTAGTAATAATTGTTAATGCATTTAATAGATAGAATAAAACAACATGCGTTCTCATAACTTCGAGTGAGCTTTGAGTGAACTGAAACTATTATTTCTAATGTATGCATAATATATTCTTAACAATAACAATATGCGGATAATGTATTTGTAGTATCATTAAAAAGAGATATTTAAAGTAATTCATATTAAACTCATTAAAAATACTCATATATATTGTTATAACATATTGTAATACACGTCTTGTATTATGTATATTTATTATAAAAACATTAAATATATGTATATATAATATATTTTTTAAATTTATTTTATATAAACTACCATGTCCTTAATATTATTGTAATTAATATAATAAATATAGAAAATATATAATTTTATATAAATTAAATTTATTAACATTTTCTTTTTCCTATCTTCATTTCCTTTCTATTTTTGACATAATTAGAAAAGATAAAATTTTATTTGACATAACTAGAAAAGATAAAATTTCATTAAAAAATTTATATAGAATCAATATAGATCAAAATTTAGTAGATCATTGTAGAAAATTAATAATAATATTAGTACATTTACTACACACCAAATACAATTATTAAGATTTTACTATTCAAATTTTACTTTGTCAATCTTTATAAATCACTACTTTCCTGTCTCATCTGATATATATTTAAAAATATTTCCATAAAACTATCTACCTATATTTTTAATTTAACATTAATCATACAAAATTGCAGAATGAAATTATATGTTAAGTTACGTCTATGATCGTAATTAAATTATCATAAATTTCTGTTAGTTTAGCTTACATTATAGTTAATGTAAAAAATAATATTGAATAATATATGCTTTAGCAAATCAACAAAAATATTCAATCTTCTGAAAAATATTTAACTGTGCCTAATTGTGCAAACATGCCGCGCAGCGCCCAATTGTCGAAATTCCTTTTTCGCCCATGCGCATAAGAGCGCCTTCTGAGCTGAGTAGTGACATTTCGAATTACTGTCTTTCCTTTTCTTATACACGGATAGATAGAGTGGCGCTATCATAGACATATTAATATAGACTGCTCATGAAGCAGTGGAATCGGGAATGGGGGCGTCCTCCTCTAAGAGAAAAGGATGGCACGAACAGTCCTGGTTTGCTGTCTTCTTCTAATGGACGTAATCTGCGCACCAGTATGCGCAGTATACCATTAGAAGAAGACAGCAAGCCAGGACTGTTCGTGCTGTCTTTTTCCCTCAGGAGGACACTCCCCACCACCTTATGAGTAGTCTATATTAATATGTTTATGGGCGCTATATATTACGTCATCTTATTAGGCGTTCAGCAGAGTAGGTTCTCAAACGTGATTGGTTCTTACTTTTAGAACCAACGAATCAACTTACAGTGTTGATAAAACGACAACTTAGTAATTGTTCTGCTGAACGCGGCCATTGTGTCGCAATTCTGCGTTTCATAGACGTCCTTGTAAAGGCACAATGGCCATTTGTGTGAAGAGGGCTAATTCTTTTACGTATAAAATGGCATTCCAAAATAAAGGTAAGTTATAGAATATTTTCTACAATTACGACTGATACTACAAAATATACAAATATATATTTAATTATAAACGCAAGAATTACTTTCCTTTGTCCAATAAGTTGTGAAACTAGTTCTTAGTTATTAGTTATTAGTAAGGGCCGATTGTTCTTCTTATTGTAAGTAAAGCGTGGAGCAATTAATTCGATACTGCATATCTTAACAGCAATTAATTAGGGAAACATTTTGAGACCAAATTTATTACAGCAATTAATTACGTTAATGTACTTTACTCTTGAGGGCATGCTAGCACCGCCACCTTTTCGAGTCGATTTTTCTAACAATAAGTAAAACGTGGAGCAATTAATTCGATACTGCATATCTTAACTGCATATCTTAACAGCAATTAATTAGGGAAACATTTTGAGACCAAATTTATTACAGCAATTAATTGCGTTAATGTACTTTACTCTTGAGGGCATGCTAGCACCGCCACCTTTTCGAGTCGATTTTTCTAAGTAAAATGTAGAGCAATTAATTCGACGCTGCATATCTTAAGAGCACTTAATTAAAGAAACATTTTGAGACCAAAATCATAGCAGCAATTAATTGCGTTAGTGTACTTTACTCTTATAGTATGTCATATTGGTGCATAATGGTTCATAATTAAAAATTCTAAATTTTCAAAATCTGTTTGCAGTATCTTTGAGCAATTAATTAGCAATTAATTCTGATGTATTGGTTTTTATTTTTGATTCGCTATAAGTGTTTTTCGGAAGTGGGGGTGCTAGCTTAATGGCAAGCTAGCACCCCCATCTTTAATTACGTTTTCCTGCTAATCGGTAGGAGCAAAAAATTCGCGCTTAGGGCAATTAATTAGCAACAAATTAGCACTTAATTATGCACTATAGCCGAACCCGATTTTTTATGGTGGGGGTGCCAGGTTAATGAGGGTTAAGTTCTCTGTATATATACTTAGACAAATTTAATATGTCTTATTTTTATTTATTATGCAATCGTTAAAAAATTGTTTGGGCAAGTTTAGGAATATAGTCTCATATAGTTAGCAGATATAATTAAAAATATTTTAATATTGCAATTGTTGAAAATTTATTTGGGCAAGTTTATAAATATATACTACGTTTACGTGAGTGTTACTTCTGTAGTAACTTACTCAAATTATCGTAACTTGTATTTGAGTAAGTTACTACAGAAGAGTAACACTCGCGTAAATGTAGTAATAGTCTCATAGTTTAAGAAATAATTATTTTATTTATAATTAAGAAAATTAATTAAGCATATAGTTAGCAGACATAATTAACAAACTTTTAATATTGCAATCATTAAAAACTTATTTAGGCAAGTTTAGGAATATGGTCTTATAGTTTAAAAAATAATTATTTTATTTATAATTAATAAAAATTAATTAAGCATATAGTTAGGAGGCATATAATTTAAAAAAAATTAATATTGCAATCGTTGAAAAATTGTTTAAGCAAGTTTAGGAATATAGTCTCATGTTATATAATTTAAGAAATAATTATTTTATTGATAATTAATGAAAATTAGTAGACCATATAGTTAGGAGATATATAGTTAAAAGTTCTTAAATTGAATGGATGCTTACGCGCGTTTTTTTCTTTTAATCGCTCTTTGCACGAAACTAATTATGTAATTTGAATAATTATAGAAAAAAACTTAATTTTATTAATTTTTTATAACAATTTAATTTACATAATTTTATCAGTTTTTTTTAGTCTCTTCTATATATCTGATAAATAAATTTATTCGTAAAAAAATTTTGTTACAAAATATATATTTTTACAGCGAAAATATCTACTGCGATTTTTAATTATTACAAATTGTTAAACATAATTGTACATATACATCGGTAAATTTAGTGACAAATATTGTAAAGTACTCTGGTGGTGAAATGAAATAGCTAAATAGCATTCCAGCTACAAGGCGACACTGTGTAACACTGTGTAACACAGCACTGTGTTCCGTAGCTGAAAAGCACCCAAAGTTACCTATACATTTTTGTGCATTCAATTACCGCCAACGTTAGCATTACCCGATGAGCACCATAGAGAGGTTGCTGGTCGGATTTTGCCCATCGTATGTGTGAGCATGCGCGCGCGCGCGCGTGCGTGCGTGTGTGTGTGTGTGTGTGTGTGTGTGTGTGTGTGTGTGTGTGAGCCTCTTGCATAGGTAACTTTGATAGGCCGTAACTTTGCGAAAAAAATCGTACGGTCTTCAATTTTTTTTTAATTTGCAAAGAAAAGTCCATATTTTATGATAGTTATGATGATATTTGCGAAAAAAATTTATTACACCCCGTAGAGTTTGTCAAACTATGCAATTTTTTGGAGAAAAAACACATCCTTATTTTTAAAGGAATGGAGGGAGGGGGAGAGAATAAAATCAAAATTGAACGAAAGTTCCTTCAAATAGACTTTACCTTTTAAAACAACAAAAAAATTTTGAAATACAACAATTTTTCGCGGAGATATGCTTATTTGAATTTATGCAAAATTTTGATATTAATCAAGTGTTGCGATAATTTTTTTGACCAGTATATTTATATACATTTAATCTTAAATTTTAACAGCAATATTACAGAATATTTTAAAAGAATATTATTATCTATGTGTGTGCGAAATATAATTTCAATCCTAATTAAAAAACATTAGAATTAACATATGTAGTAAAAAAATAGATTTTTTGTATGACAAAAAAAAATAAAGATACTATTTTATTGATTTAATATTTACCAGTATGTTGTATGTTGACAATAATTTTTTTATTTTTATCATTGATAAGTATTTTCAACTCCGGATTCGACTCCGTTAAACAATAATCAATAGTTGGCAAATTTATGTTAAAATTGATATAGTATATAGGGTATAAAATATGTTTGAACCAATTCGTCATGAAACTCTTTCGAAATTTTCACACGTGACAGTAAAAATTCAAATTCTGAATTTTCACAAATTCATTCTACGATTCGTAGATAAACTTCCGAGAGTAAAATACTAATTGAAATATTTAACCTCTGAAAGTGAAATACTATTATAATTTAAATATTTTATAACTATTAAAATATTACTATTAGCTTAGCTCACGTTATACTAATTCGATAACATTCATTCGATAAATACGAGGTTTATCCGGAAAGTATTCGACATCAATATTTTTATACCTAGGTGTGCTATTGTAGCTTTTATAATATTTCGTGTATATATTTTATAATAATTAGAAATGAAACTTAAGAAAAATAAAAATTATTAAATAATTATTATTAAAAAGATAAATAAAAATTATTATGATTATTTATTTTTTATCTGCGATACGCATATTAACATATAAACTATATTAACTATTTGCTTCAATAAATTAATTTTTATTTCATTTTTTTACAAAGTTTATAAATTTTTGTTATATTAACGAATTTGAAATGTCCGTCAATTGATTAAAAAAAAATTAAATAATTTTTGCAAAATTCAAAAAATCCTACAAAGACGTTTGAATTGATTGTGATACAAAGATGTAAAACGTGACTGCAAATGGAAACATAGAATTCTTTCTGTAAACATTAAAATGGAACAGTATATAATAATTTTTCATTTTCGTATACAATAAATAGAAGCAAGTAAAAATAAATTATTTGTTTTACAAAAAGCACTTCTCGTTCTCAATATGGTTGGTTTATTCATTAAGCATTTTTTACTTGATTTAATAAGTACTATATCTATTTAATCAGTTTTAATCTGCAATACCCTGTATAATGTAAATAAAACATGCGTAATTGAGTTTAAGTACAGTTTTACACAATATGATAAACATGCTACTAAAACATTTTTATTGAAAGCGTCACATTTTATCAAGGAATCTGTTCACAGAAATGCGTTAAAAGTTGAGTATTATACGAATAATTAATTTTGAGCTTAATTATGTTTAAAAAAATTGATTTATTTTTGCAGTATGTACCTGCTAATCGCTCCAAAGGTTCGACTAGAACTTTTTGGATTATCGGCGAGACGTTACGGATTCCGAGAAGTTACAGAGACAAAAAGCTGATTGTGAGTCAGCTTATTGTATATAACGAGGACATCCAACTGTGTGCGTCTATATTGTAAACATAGGCAAAAGAGATCTACAAGTCTTACTCTTTACAGTGTGATAGATCGTATTGATTTGGTCGGGACAAAATCGTTTTCTTTTAAAAGAATTTTCTCTTTTCGGAAACAATAATATTTCTTTGAAACTCGAAAAATTTCTTAGATAATGCATGTGAGACCATTCGAGTTCGTTCAAAACAAATGCAAACCTGTCTCTTGTTCATTATACATGTTTTTAGAAAAGAGATATAAAGAAAGACAATTGTAAGGTCTGTCGAATTTCTACGACGTAAAAGCATTAATTAATTTTTTTAGACAATAAAATTTTGCTTATTATTTGTAAAAATTAGAAAATTGAGAAATAAATTAGAATTTTAAAAAATAATATTTTTTTAGAAACGAGTTAATTTTGTCATCTAGGTGCCTATTACGGTTCTTTGGGTGAGTTTGCTCACGAGGTGAAAATTACAAAAGTGAGAGATTCACTAGGTCTACGATTTCATTTGTCGAGATAGGCATCCCTATTTGCAAATAAGATGACGTTTAGTAATGCATAAAATGACGAAAGATCAAATAAAGTTAAGTTAAAGTAAACTGGACTTTTTTATGGACAAAAATTTATTACGATAAATTTCCTATATGTATATATCTCATTCTATCTTATTATTGATGTTATTAATATTTGAACGCATAAATAAACGAAAAATAAAAAGAGAATTGTTGAAGTTGTAACATATTTAGATACGCACATGAATAGTACATGGATGTAGTTAGAAAGGAAGAACAAAAAACTTTTTTTTTGACCAGAGATTTATGACTCCTTTTGTTGCCAAAGCTATAGGAATTTATGACACACAGTCCGGGTAGAATCGTCAATAAAAGAAACATCGCATCTTAAAAGAGATATCATGTATCTTAAATACAAGGTTTCCGGTAATAATTGCCTCACCCTTCGTGTGTGTAGAGCGGGTTAAATCCAAAATAAACCATAATCACGTAAGACTGAGCTGTCTCTTCTGGCCGTGAGCAAATTGGCCGATCTTTAATTAATTTCTCATTAATTATTACGAAGATTACAAAATGGTAGACTTTTCTACTCGATTTAACCCGTTCTACCTGCATCTGACGGATAGATCGCGAATTACCGGATACCTTGAATATGTTTTTGACATAGTATGATAGCAGTAAGAAGGTGATGTAAACTGACGACATTAAGATTTGTCTACTTTCCTTAATTTGTACGATAACATAAAAATTATTGTTTATTTTTTTCTGACAAACTAAATTCTTTATTATTTGTAAAAAATTGAGAAGTTGAAAAATAAATTAGATTTTTTTTTAAATTTAGGTTTTTTAGAGACGCGTCAATTTTATTATCTATTCTCTGCATGCGCGTAAGGTGACTTTTAGTAATGAATAAAATGACGGAAATCCAAGTTAAGTTAGATTAAAGTAAAATGCACTTTTTCAAAAAATTTATTGTAATAAACTTTCTATTATTTTGATGTTATGATATTTGATCGCACAAAAATAACGCAGAAACATAAAAATAGAATAAATAATTTTAATTATTTAATTAAAAGAAACAATAATTATAAAAATATTAAAACAAAAACAAATATTTATAAGTATATATTGTAAATAAAAAAATTAAATTAAATTAAAAGCAAAACAATAATTATAATTATTTATAATGAAGAAACATTTATAAAAATTTTACGTCTAAAATACATTTTTAATTATATTATCTACTTTCTTTGAAAGATTAACTGAAACTACAAGAGATATTTTGTTATATAATGAAAAGTCTTTAATGAATTAAATATCGGCTATAATATTATTCGTTATTACACTTTAGAAAAACTAATCATAAACAATTCATCTAACTCAATTCGTCATCTAGTCCCTTAAGTTTTTCTCTCACGTATTTAAAAAAGTCCAATATATCGACTTAAAAATTTTTTTAATCTTCGATGTTTCGAAAATATTTTCTAAGAATTTTAAGTAAAAATTTATCGCAAAATGGCAAGATGCAATGATGCCTTGAACTAAGCGCGTGCGCGTCACGCCTTTTCTTCCATGTGTGTTTGTTTATTTGAATATTATACTGTTAAACGCACACTATGTCCTATTGATTTTATATATATATATATTTTGTACTTTTGTAATTTTTTTTTTAAAATTAAAAAGAGATGGTTCTTATTGTTTAAAATCAAAATAAATCTGTCTCTCTTTACATGTAACATACATCACTCCAAAAAAAAGTGATACACTTAAAATTTGCGAAAAAATTATCAAATTTCAAATGACTAACTTCGTAAATAATAAAGATAGAAATATTTATAAAAAACGAAAATGAAGCTTGGAATCTCTACTTTAAAAATCTATTCATTTTAATGTTGCGAGATAAATTTATTGAAAATGACGGATGACAAAACGAGAGCATGCAAAATTGGAAAATAATAGTCCGAGTTCGCCACGGCATATGGCGTGAGTCAAATGTCGTAACTCAATGGGATAAAAAGCATATGATACTACAGAGTCTCCTCTTTAAAATACTTTTTTAATCATCTCGATACGATCATTTTTCGCTGAGATATTCACATTTGAATAAAAGGCAACTTTTTACTTTAAATACGAATAACTTTGCGAAAAATCATCGTATCGAGATGATTAAAAAAGCATTTTAAAGAGGAGACTCTGTACTATCATATGCTTTTTATCCCATTGAGTTACGACATTTGACTCATGCCATGTGCCGTGGCAAACTCGGACCATTATTTTCCAACTTTGCATGCTCTCGTTTTGTCATCCGCCATTTTCAATAAATTTATCTCGCAACATTAAAATGAATAGATTCTTAAAGTAGAGATTCCAAGCTTTATTTTTGTTTTTTATAAACCTTTCTATCTTTATTATTTACGAAGTTAGTCATTTGAAATTTGATAATTTTTTCGCAAATTTTAAGTGTATCGCTTTTTTTTGGAGTGAGTGTATATAATTCTAAGAGAATTTTCAATTTTTTGATAAAATATATATACCTATGTAACATATACAAAATATTTTCGAATAAGCAAGCCTTTGTAATAAGCAAGATTTATTAAGCCTGAAAAAAATAGACCATTATTTTTATGTTATTGTAGAAATTAAGAAAAGTAAGCAAATCTTAATGTCGTCAGTTTTCACCTTCTTACCACTATCATACTATGTCGAAACATATGTAAGGAACGAAAGACTGATGTATATTTCCTGAGAAACCCTTCTAAGAAATTATATTGTTTCCGAAAGAAAGAAAGAAAGTTCTTTTAAGAGAAACAACTTTTGAAAATATAACGTTATACAGAATGTTCCTAATTTGGCGATAAAAATTTTAATGACAATTGTTTTTATCGACCAATTTCACCGTGGAGACAGTTAAATATGACAGCTAACACATATCAGTATTGGTATATTAAATTATTAAACCATTGAAGAAAAACATTTTTAACTGTTCTTATGATTCATTATGGAGAAACAGAAATAGGTTCTTAATAGAACTCTTGAATATTTTTACAACAATTTCACTATTGTCAAAGGCATTCGATTCATGGAAGCACTTTTACCACTGGCGATTTTGCCATCCTTGAGTGAACGAAATTCTAGCCTTGTCATTCGTAATCTTTAAGCTATTCTTATTTGATAATTACTATAGCCTCGACACATTTTTGTATTAGAATTTTCATCTTAAAATGTTATAAAGAATTTGTCATTAAAATCTTTATCGCTAGTTTAGGGATACCCTGCATATATAAATTTTATAAAAAAATTAAATTTTCTCAGACTCATATGTGTTACATGTAAAGAGAGGCAGACTTATTTTGCTTTCAAGATAATAAAAACTCTAAAACTCTATACTCTAAGTCAATGTTAAAACTATGGACTTAGGAATAGACGGAGTCCTAGTTTAGGCAAAAGGGATGTTATTTGATTAATTTTATTTCATCATTAAGATGGGAAACCGCTCTTTGCGCTCATATTCTCTCTTTCCTACTATCCTACACATGCATATAGATACGTACGTATAGTCGCCGACTAAAAAGTTGTCCGCTTTTGCTAAGATAAGTTTTGGAATACGGATCTTATTTAAGTATATGAGCGCCAATGTATATGGCATATCCTAGCGCAGCAGACGAACAAGATGTATAAAGTGTCAAATATATTAATATTGTTACGTCCCTGGATTGCATCCCCTAGCGTTTCCGGGAAATTATCGTCAAGGGGGTTGTTTATATTAATAACCGACGTGTTGTTTAATAGCGCCTTGATTGACAGCTGTCGGATTGAACGGTCGTGCGGTCATACGATATATTTATTAAACGCGTTCTGGTTATTCTGTTATTAAAGTCATTAAAGTTCCTTTATTAAATACGCCTTGTTCATTTCGCGGCACGAGTGTGTGTGCGAGTAATACGTTTCGTTGCGTGTATTCGAGATATCGCGAGTCGTCGCGCGGACGTAACATTTTGATCACAACAACACTTCGGTTGTTAACAACCCTCTTGACGATAATCTCCTGGAAACGTTAGGGGATGCAATCCAGGGACATAACAATATATTAAATGAAATGATAATAAAATTGCTAAAATTTATTATTCAGCGGACAACCTTTTAGTCGGCTGTACATAGATACGTCTGTAACATCCTACATGCCACTGTGTGAGTGAAAAGAAATAAGAAGTTAGAGTAAAATATGTATGTTTCACTATATTTATTTTTGTATTAATAAAAGCATGGTGCCAGGATGTTACACATTCTGCAGCAGATAAACGTAAAAATATATTTCAAAAAACGTTGGAACAAATATAAAACTTAGTTTGCATAGTCAAAAAATGATATTAATCTTATTAATATATAATTTTGTTCTTATTAATATGTAAAAGTACTGTTTTTGTTAATATTATATTATCGATATCTTGTTGATATTATCAATTCGAAACAATAAAATATAAAGAAAATTAGAATAAAATTATGATATATATGCATTATTATTTCTTATTGTTAATATATAAGTTACTAAAAAATATAAATAAAAAAAGATTGTAGTCTAACAATACTGAATTAGATGAAAATATTAACCTAAAAAAAGCATCAATTTATTCTTTACACTTTAAAGATATAAACAGGACATTAGACAAAATTTATTAACGTGAAAACGTTGTGCCTTATATGTGAAGTATAATACTTTAGTATTATTTTAGAATTATTTGTGCTTTTTTAGTACAAATTTTTATTATATTTTATTTTTTTTTTTTTTATGCAGATGCTTTTGTTGATGGCACACAATAAACAGGAAAATATTGAAAATCAAGAATAATTTAAACTCATTTCTTTCTTCTGTTGATTATAATTCAGATCAAGAACTTTCATGTTTGGAAACATCATTTTTTTATTAATTGATATATTGTAAAAAAATTAAATAGAGGATCAGAATGACAATAACCATTAAAAAAATATTTCCTTGACTGATGAGCAAATGCTTCTCAATAAATGCATTGGAAAATTAATTATGAAAAAAGAACTTTTATTAACTGGTTAGTTAAAATTTTTATATAACTATCTAATTTTATGTATAAAATATTTATATACATTTGGAAAAATTTTTTGAACATTGATATGCAATATCATTTTTAGATCAAATTCAACAAGATTGTACTCGATGAAAAAATTTTTATTGACAGGTATACTTCTTAAAAATTTGTGTGAAAATTTAAATTAAAAATTTCAATGTTCAAAGTTCAAAGTTTATGTATCATTCCTCAACATTTTCACAATACAACACATGACACTGTTAAATATTTAGAAGCGTCTTTGGAAAAATATAAACAAAAATCTTAATTAACAATAAAACGCAAAATAAAACAAAAAATCCGAAGTAGATTTTGATATTATAGCATCTTTAAAATCAATATTAAATAATAATAATTTTTAGATAAAATTTTAGAGCAAATTAATAAATTAAATAAAGATTTTTTAAAAAGAATGATTTTGAAATGTAAAAATAAAACTATTAATAAATACAATTAAATTAAAATCATTTGCATTAACATTGCACTACTACAGCCCCAAAGTTTATAATTACGTAAGAAGAAAAATTGAATTAATTTTATCTCATCTAAAAACTTTATATAAGTAACATGCTTCTGTAGATGGAAGTGCAGGTTTCAATTTAAAAGCTTTAAAAACATTGAAAAACATATTGTAAAGCTTTTAATTATTTTTTATTGAGGGCTATGATATTCGATGAAATAAAGAGTGAAATTAAATGAATGGGTGTATGACGTGACAAACTTTGAGGGAATTGAAAAAAAAATATATAAAAATATATTACTATAAATATATTACTATTGATGATTCTAAAAAATTAGATAAGCAAGATTTGATTTTTACTGTCGTGTACATAAATATGCCATGGAACATTCCTTTTATTTACTTTTTTATAGATTCATTAAAAACTAATAAAAAAATTGCTTATTTTAAAAAGTTTAGAGTATGTATCTGGACTTAATGTTACTTCTTTTAATGTTTGATAGTGCTTTTGTAAATAAGTCTGTATTGAAAAAATCGGTTTTTATATAGATAAAAAAAATCAAAATAACTATTTTTAGACATACTTTTACATTCCGTCAGGAAAAAAAAGTTTCATATTTTTGGTTCAATTACACATGTTAAAATCAGTACGGAATTGTTTAGGAAATTTTCGTATTATAATTGCAGAAGATGAGGAAGTATTATGGAAATATTTTGAAGAACTTCACACTATTCAAGAAAATAAGGGATTTTATTTAACAAATAAATGCGCAGTAAACACTTAAATTGTTAAAAACAAAAAATGAAAGTTCAGCTTTTGCAATCTAATTATTTAATAGTGTTGCTGATTCATTGACAGTTTTAAAAATTATAAATATTTTTTTTTATTTAAAAATAACACTGCTACAATCCGTTTTATAAATATATTCAATGATATTTTTAAATATACTTATTAATATTATGAATATATTAAAAGTTTAAAGAGCTTACATTTTAAAAGCTATTACAATATTTTATACAAGAAAATAAAAACCAACGAAATCATAATGATTATTTTTGAGAAATTACTTGAATGCGAGAAAAATGTATTTTTAATTTAAAAATAAATACTCAAAAATTGATTTTTATTCAAAAAATGGGGTTTATTGACTTTTTAATTTGTATTTACAGTCTTCAACGATTATATCATGAGTTACTTAAGAAGTAAGTTATAAAAATACATACATATATGTACCGTCCTACAAAATGAATCAAGGCATTACATAATGAGCACATAATGTAATAACAATCCTATAGTTTTTAGCAGTTTGTTGGTATATATAATAAAATCTTAGTATACCATAAACTTTGCAAATATTATAGATAACTATATCTCAAGAAAACATTTTCATATTATACATTATATTTAAAATCGATCTGATGAATGTAATTAATATGACCACACCATTAAATCAATTAAACATGCGTAATTAAACTTAATTGAAGTAAATAATAAAAAAGATGAGAATATAATTAACGAAAAAATTGATATAAACAAAAAAATTATTAACTATAATTCAGAATTTTGACAGACAATTTTATATAAAAAAATCATGTACTGTATCAGAAGTTACTTAAACTTAAACAATTATATTATACAGCAGGTTTTATTGTTAAATCTTTACAGACAGAAATAGAAAATAAAGATTACTTAAAAGCTTCAGAAAGTATATTATCAAATTCTTCTTTAATTTCAATGGAAAGTAGAGGATTTTTAATTTATCAACTAATGTAATTTTATTTTGTACAAAAATCGAAAAGCTAATAAAAATGTGTCTTTGTAAAAGTAATGGAAGATTATATTAAAAAAATTTTCAGGTGAGTTTTTAATGAATCTTATGAAACAGTTATTAAAAAGTTATAATTTATTATTTTAAAATTTAAAAGCCCATAATAATAATCAAAGTACTCTAGAATTTCATTTAATGTATTTTATTGAGGCTGTAATTAAAAAATTCTTAAAAATTAGATTAAATTATATTTGCTCTTAAATTGATAAAAGCATTTGTGATAGACAAAAGATAGACATTACTAAATTAATTCAACCTAAACATCAATAAAAGTTTATGCTCAATATATTTTAAGTAATATATTTCTTTATAAAATTTTATAAATAAAGTCATTAATTTAATAAAAAATATCCATATAATTTATGATGCTTTTTTCTGTTACTTTTTATTTTTAGTTAATTTTTTAGTTAATTTTTTAGTTAATTTTTTTTAAGTTAATTTTTAGTTAATTTTTAGTTAATTTCAGTTATTTTTAAATCTAAAATATTATCATTTATTGTATTACAAATGTATTCTATTTTTATTATTATGTTATTAAAACATTCATAAATTCATAAAAAAACATTTAACTAAAAAATTATGTAAAAAGAATTCTACAATTTAAAATTTTATTCCAACTGTTCCTTTTAGAAAAAGACAAATTTAAGTTAAGCTAAGGTTAAAATTACGCAAAGCTGATGTAACCGAGCCTTTTATTTCACATGTACAGATTCTACGAATTCTATATGTGCAAAGTTGGGAATAAATAAGTGCGGCTTCAAATAACCTATTCTTAAGTCCGTAGTTAAAACATTCGACTACCTACGGATATAGACTAAAAAATTTTTACAGTTTTGTCCTTCACATTCTTCTTTTATTACACACAGAACAAATATCTCTACAGATACAATCTATACTATGAAATTATCACTGCTCAACTTTTCCAATCACGTCTCTTCACGTCGAATAATTGGGAAAAAATCGATGTCTTTTAATATTGTTTTCTAAAATTCTATTATTGTATTTCTGAATTCTATTATCGTATTTCTAAATGGTCAATAATTTCGATTTCTTTATACAAGTATTCCCAAAGTATTTTCCTACTATATATCCATTTTTCATTAATTTTTTTTGGTTCTTCTAATTATTAAAATTCAAAGTACACGAAATTATCATATACGTTTTGTGTATGCAACACATGGAAAAAATTCAATTTTTGATAACAATTATCTCGCGTTCGACACAATCAATTGTTTTTAAATTATACGAACGTGTAGATATCATATTTATTACATATCATATATGTATATATATATATATATATATATATATATATATATATAATACATATTTATTAGTATAGTAACATTTTTAAATTTTTCTTGTTAATTGCGATTTGCGAGACAACTACCTTAAAAACCAGCAAAAGATGAATTATATTCAAATGAACCCATAGTTATACGAAGAAAAGTGCATGACGTAAGCTTAATTCACAAGTAAAGATGTCTCGCCATTTAGAAAATTTGATTTGAAATCTTCAAAGGTTATTCTCGAAAGATCGAAAATTTAAATAACATAAAAATTGAAAAATCGATATTTTTGACTCTTCTAAATACGTAAGGAAAAGATGTAGAGGATTAAATGATGAGAGAGACTGACTGATGAGAGAGAATGATGAGAGCGAGATGACAAATTAGTAATTATACTAAAATTATAACGAATAACGAGCAGATGCTCAATTTATTAAAAGCTTTTGATAATAACAAAACATTTCTTGTAGTTTGAATTCTCAATCTGTCTCAAGGAAAGTAGAAAATATAATTAGAAATATTTTGGACATAACGTTCGATTTAAATGTTCCTTAATTTCAAATAATTAATAATTATTTTTGTTTTGCCTGTAATTATATATTCTATTTTATTTTACATTATATGCTTATAAATAATTGTTTTTGTTTTAATGTTTTATTATTAATTATCATGTTTTTTCAGTCAATTAAATACATTTTCTATTCTGTTCTTGTTTTTCTTTTATTTTTGTACATTCAAATATTATAACAATATCAAAATAATATGGAAAATTCGTTACATATACACAATAAATTGTCTTTTATCCATTTTCAAATTCTAATCTAATCTTACAGCAGGAGGTCTAAAGTGAAATCGGGTGAGTCACGAAGAATGAGCAACGTAGAACGACTTGATGCCCTACACTCTGCGGGAGAGCGAGAACAAAAAAAAACCCCAAAATATTATTCTTTTAATTATCTAGAATTTGAAGCATACCATAGGATACACTAATTGTAAGAAAAAAAGTTATTAACTTGAATAAAAGCGTTCAATTAATTACTATTTTGTTAATTAAACATATATAAGTATTTAAAGTTAAATATACGTTATGTTACATTTAATATGTTGTATTTAATTTAAATACTTCAATATATTCAATTAACAAAATAGTAATTAGTTGAACACATTTAATGAAGTTAACAACTTCTTTTTTCTCAATATAACGTTAGACATTAAAAAGAATTTTTACATATTATAGTTATATATAATAATATTATCATAGTTATATACATATAATAACATAATATATATAAAAGAATAATCAGTAGAAAAAGTCGTTATATAAATATATATTAGCTTTAACTTGTATTATGTAGTACTAGTTTGAAGTTAAGATCCTATCATAATATTGAATTAGACACTAAGTAAGATGAATAATATGCTGATCGACACATTAATTTATAAAAACCTCGAAAAGGAAACAAATAATAGAAAAGAACTAAATTATAAGTTGCGTGCGATAGGAATGATTATTCAATTATAAATCATTGCATTATCAAAAAGTATACTGTATTACATAAACAATTAGATATGGAATCCTGTACATCGAGCTATCAAATATTATCAAATGTTAAGAAAATACATAACGTACCTAACAATACTATCGCATTACGTATTATATAAACTTTAAACAATTAATTGTTATATTATATATATATTTCGATGATATTGAGGCGCTAGAGCTAATAAACTGATACATTGCAGGTTTAATAATAGTACTACATTGAACATTACATATATGTTAATTAGTCAGATATTTCGTATTTATTGTAGCCGTAACCGTATATATTAAGTACATGGAAATAATACATGATCGATAGTTTTAACAATAGCTTACATCACACAACATGGTTTATACAATCGATAAAATCATATTACACTTACATTATGACAAAAGCGGGACGATATAGCTACTAATTGTAAGATAAAACGTTACATGTTTAATAATATTACATTGCGCAATACACGTTTTGATCAACCAATGCTTTTGATCATTAATGCTTTGTATTCGTCGCATTTATAATGTTGAACTTATATATAGGAATAACACATAACAGTATCAACAATATCATTACATCACACATTACACGTTTCGAACTATTAATTATTATTTTATATAGCAAACATTATGATTATAAAATAAAAATAATGACTGGGACAACACATCACGGATTTAACAATATTATTACATTAATTCTTTCATGCTTCAAACGTACAAATACGATACTTTACGTACGTAGCGATTATATAATTTTACACCTATTATCAAGAAATTAATTATTAAATTTCTTGATGTGAATTTTTCAATATCACATACACGTATAATGTTCTCATAAATATAAGGAGACACTGTATAACAATTATAGTAATTGAAGTATTTTGCAATAATGTTCACCTAGATATAAGGTGATCTAATTTTGTAGTTACTATGTATTATACATTAACGAAAAAGTAGTGTGAGACGAAACAATGGTATATGTTAAACTTGATACAAGACACGCTTAAGTATTTCAGATAATGAAAGCAGCGAAAATATTGCACATGGGGAGCAAGTCGAGCAATAAGAACAATTATCGGATAATTACAGGAAACGCTAATAAATTATAAACACGTGGAAATTGTTACTTAACGGAAAAGCTAAAGGGAACGTTAGTTACAGTAAGAATTAATAGTAAGTTACAGTAAGAATTAACGACACGTTTTGTATAACCGAATAAAAAACCTGAGGACATGGACTAGAACAGCGGGCGGTACAGTAAGGATCCGACCAATGAAAGCGTCGCGCAAGTCGACCCAGAGGCAAGCGAGTCGAGATAGCCGAGGAAGTGTACAAAGTGAGCAGTCTGAAACGGGACGCGAAGATACAAGCATTTGGAACATTAGGCCCTCCGCACAATAGAGAAAATATTAGGAATAAGAATTATTTTAAAATAATAAAATCGAAAAGATTTTAATATAAAAATACAAATTCGGGTATAAAGAAGTAGTGATATGTTAGTAAGAGCCCTTTATATTCGAATTTATATTTGTATATCAAAGTATTTTTGATTTTATTATTTTAAACTAATTTCTATTCCTAATATTTAATATTTATTTCTAATATTTTCTCTATTGTGCGCAGAGCCTAAAGTATGTAGAAAGGCGGAAAAAATATTAAACGCGGATATCCGAAAGAACTTGAAAACATGATACGCGTGCAATAAAGCGATAGCAGTAAAATTCAGTAAAGACTCGCGAGCGCGACGGCAAAATAATCGTGAAAACGAAGGACCGTATATTTCGAAGTGGTTAAATACATCATATATATTTTGTTAACTAAAAATGTGTCCTTACTATATATCTATCGTTGTTTTCCCCCTTCAGGGTCACGAAAAAATGATAAATTTTTTGAGAGAGACAAGTATATCCAAACCAGACGTTATCAGTGCAGTGGTGTTCCGGGGAGGAACTTGAAATATTAGGTGTACAACTTTGCTTCCGCCGTTTTCCTATAGATAGCTTTAGCGGTAAGTAGTGGTCGAAATAAATAGATCATAGACGTCATGCAATAAACTTGGGCATCTGTCAACATAACCCCATAGAAACATTAGTCGATTTGTGTCTGCATCATAAAGTTATTCTCGATTGAAAATGTCAGTTTACGAGCCAAATTCTCGTCATTTGCGGGAGGTTTTAATTTTCTGCTTCAATATGAAGAAATCTGCGGCTGAGGCTCATCGAATGCTCTCAAATACTTATGGTGAGGCCGCTATTAGTGAAAGAACGTGTCGTGAGTGGTTTCAACGCTTCAAGAAGTGATTTTCACGTCGAAGACCGGCATAGCGGTGGAAGAGAGAAGGTTTTCGAAGATGCAGAATTGGAGGCATTACTTAATGAAGACTCGAGTCAAAGTCAAGAAGAATTGGCACGATCATTGGGAGTGACTCAACAAGCAATTTCAAAACGCCTCAAAGACATGGGAATGATTCAGAAGCAAGGAAATTGGGTGCCGTACGAGTTGAAACCGAGAGATGTTGAACGGCGTTTGTTTGCTTGTGAATAGTTGCTTGAAAGACGGAAGGGATTTCTGCATCGCATTGTGACTGGGGACGAAAAATGGGTTCATTACGATAACCCCAAGCGCAGAAAATCATGGGGATATCCCGGCCATGCTTCCACGTCGACGGCCAAACCGAATAACCTCCCGCAAATGACGAGAATTTGGCTCGTAAACTGACATTTTCAATCGAGAATAACTTTATGATGCAGAGACAAATCGACTAATGTTTCTATGGGGTTATGTTGACAGATGCCCAAGTTTATTGCATGACGTCTATGATCTATTTATTTCGACCACTACTTACCGCTAAAGCTATCTATAGGAAAACGGCGGAAGCAAAGTTGTACACCTAATAGTAAAAAATAAATTTAATTAAGACGTGAGATTTATCGCGGTACAGGGGACACGGCCGAGGAACGAGTTACCTGCTAGCTAAAGCGATTTCTAGCGAAAGGGTGAATTGCGACACGACCATAGATACCAGGCGCAGATTTATCCTGCGAAGGCGAGTATCCTGGTATATTGGCGATGAAATAGACTGGCGACCGTAACAAGGTAGGACAATCTGAAATCCAAAGATTATAATTAACATGAAGGACTGTCCGGTCAGAATCTAACTTAGCCTTTCGTTTAACTCACTAATAAAAATCATCTTACTCGCATATCGAAGCCAAATGATAAAATTGACACGTCTCTAAAATACCTAAATTATAAAAAATTCTAATTTATTTCTCAATTTGCCAATTTTTACAAATAATAAGCAAGATTTTAATGAGTCTGAAAAAAGATAGATCATTTTTACGTCATCATAGGAATTAAGAAAAGTCGGTAGACTGTTAAAATAATTATCTTACTCCTCATTTTTCTCCATATTTCTCTGCCGGGAGCATATGTAATGAACAAGAGACAAGTTTGCATTTTTTTCTTAAGGATGTATTGGACGGATCAAAAATTAATCTGAAACATCAAAACCTATTTACTTTTTGATTGAAAATTGATGGTTATCTTATTCTTATAACTTTTTATGCCAAATATTGCAAATAATCGACTTATATAAAAAAATTATAATGGTTCCATTAAAAAAAAGTTAGTCTTGAAATAATCTTCTGGATTTTGATCCAAAATCAAATAAAAATCATTACCAGATAGCTTCTTCAATATCAAATAACTTTTATTTAAAATATTTTTTAAGATAACACAATGTTTCTGAAATATTTATATGGATCTTTTAAAATGAAATACCCTGTATATAAAGTAAATATTTTCGAAAGTAGTTTTCTCTTAAAAGAACTCTTTCTCTTTTTCTAAAACATAAAATGTCTTTGAAGCTCGAAAGGTCTCTCAGGTAATGCATACCTATGTAAGACCCTTCGAGTTTCAAAGTTCTATTGTTTCCGAAAAAAAACATTCTTTTAAAGATGTATTGGATAGATATATGGTATCGCCATGTATTTTTAATTGGACATTCTTTAACATCCCAAATCATGATAAATTATTTCAAATTTTTTTACTTGCTCGTTTAAAAGTTATTAATTAATGAATTTTGCAATTTTAACATAAAGTCTTATGCAAACTTCGAGAGACAGATAATAAATTATTCACAAACTATGAAAAACCAATGATAAAAATTTTATTTTGTTATATCATGTTCTTCAAATATGTAAAAATCTGCGAAGTTTCAAAACGATTTATTTGCTCATTTTGCAATTATTATAAAAAAAATTACTGTGATTATCGGTTTCATATGATATTGACGTCAAAACGTGACAACGCTGCATAACTTTATTTCTCTTATAGTGGTAAGTTTGCATTTATATTTTTTGTTAAAAATATATTAGACGGATCGTCTCTCTCAAAAATTAATCCGAAACATCAAAAAGTTAAAAGTATACAGAACACGAATTCTAATTGACTAAAAATTATAGAATTATAGAATTATAGAATTAATAAGAATTCCACGAAATCATAATTCAAAGTATTTTTCAATGTAAATAGATCTCGATTTCCAAGAAAATGTATAGATTTTTATATATTTCCCAAAGAAACATTTTTCATTTTAAAAGTTTTGAAATCAATGGTACTTTAAATTCAACCTAAGAAAACTAAAATTATGAAACATTAATTTACCATAAAAAGCGAATAAAATATTTCCAACCATTTTTTAAATTAAAACAGTTCATTTTTATAACCTAGAGTATGATGAAACATTTTTATTAATGATAGAAAAATTGAATATATAATTAATTGAAATACGGTGTGAAACGTGACAACGCCGCAAAAATTTTTCTTTTATTATTGGCAGTTGGTAACAATGTTTTTTGTCAGATTATACGGCTGTTAATGTTACGAAAATTGGATTCGTCTAAAAGAAGAAAGAGAAATAAAGTTATGCAGCGTTGTCACGTTCTGATGTCAATATCATATGAAACCGATAATCACAGTAATTTTTTTTATAATAATTGCAAAATGAGCAAATAAATCGTTTTGAAACTTCGCAGATTTTTACATATTTGAAGAACATGATATAACAAAATAAAATTTTTATCATTGGTTTTTCATAGTTTGTGAATAATTTATTATCTGTCTCTCGAAGCATAAGACTTTATGTTAAAATTGCAAAATTCATTAATAAATAATCTGCATAAGACTTTATGTTAAAATTGCAAAATTCATTAATAAATAATCTGCATAAGACTTTATGTTAAAATTGCAAAATTCATTAATTAATAACTTTTAAACGAGCAAGTAAAAAAATTTGAAATAATTTATCATGATTTGGGATGTTAAAGAATGTCCAATTAAAAATACATGGCGATACCATATATCTATCCAATACATCTTTAAAAGAATGTTTTTTTTTCGGAAACAATAGAACTTTGAAACTCGAAGGGTCTTACATAGGTATGCATTACCTGAGAGACCTTTCGAGCTTCAAAGACATTTTATGTTTTAGAAAAAGAGAAAGAGTTCTTTTAAGAGAAAACTACTTTCGAAAATATTTACTTTATATACAGGGTATTTCATTTTAAAAGATCCATATAAATATTTCAGAAACATTGTGTTATCTTAAAAAATATTTTAAATAAAAGTTATTTGATATTGAAGAAGCTATCTGGTAATGATTTTTATTTGATTTTGGATCAAAATCCAGAAGATTATTTCAAAACTAACTTTTTTTTAATGGAACCATTATAATTTTTTTATATAAGTCGATTCTTTGCAATATTTGGCATAAAAAGTTATAAGAATAAGATAACCATCAATTTTCAATCAAAAAGTAAATAGGTTTTGATGTTTCAGATTAATTTTTGATCCAATACATCCTTAAGAAAAAAATGCAAACTTGTCTCTTGTTCATTACATATGCTCCTGGCAGAGAGATATAGAGAAAAATGAAGAGTAAGATAATTATTTTAACGATCTGTCGACTTTTATTAATTCCTACAATGATGTAAAAACAATGATCTTTTTTTTGGACTCACTAAAATCTTGCTTATTATTTATATATTCATTTTTCGATGATTTTACTTGAACTTTTACGCACAAAATAATGAGAAGAAACAATGGGTACAAAGAGAATACATAGTTGTTTTTAAGAAAAAAATATAGAGCTCTTATTGTTAGTTGTAAATTACATTAAAAAAAAAGAAAAAAAAAAAACAACTATGTATTTTCTTTACACCAATTAATTCTTCTCATTATTTTGTGCATAAAAGTATTGAGGTAAGATCATCAGAAAATAAAAATTTTAGGAGATATTTTATAATTTATGTAAAATTATGTCACAATTAAAGTACAAAATATCTCGTAAACTATTTACTTTTTTTATTATCTTACCTTTATAATTTTTTTATGCAAGAAATCAATTTATATAAAAAAATTGTAGTGGTTTTATTTCAAAAAGTAAGGTTGACCTAGAAATAATCCTCTGGACTTTGATTCAAGGTTAAATAAAGATCACTGTGTGTCAGAGGATCCTCTCAACATCAAATAACTTTTACTTGAAACATTCTCTAAAATAACACAAAGTTTCTGAGATATTTGTGTTTTAAAATAGAATATACTCTCTGTACATATTAAAAAATTTAATTATCTTAGAATCTTATATATATAACACGTAAACTTTAAAGCGAAAAAAAGAATTAATTACAAAATATTTAACTGCAAAGAAAAAAGAATTCTTGATAAAATATGCATTCAAGTTTTACATCTTTGTAAAAAAATTTTATTATGTTACAATTACTTCGATCATACAGACATGAGACATTAAAAATATTTCTATAATATAGAAGAATTTCTCTAATAACTACGTTCTTAGCAATTCGGAAACGTCATATTAAACAAATCGACAAAGGTCGTAATTTGTTACGCGTTTGCAGACATTTGATTCAAGCAACTTTCCATAGATTTGAACCAGTTGGAAATTTCATCGCTGTACCTCATTTCGAAATCTTTCAACCAGCTAATTTCCGCATTCGAGTTTTACATATTTGTAATCAACTTAAACATATTTGTACAATTTAAACATATTTGTAGGATTTATCGAATTAAAAAAAAAATTAGTCTATTTTTTCAAATTGCAATTGTCGGGCATTTCAAATTCATTGGTGTTAAAAAGAAATCTTCCTTGGTGTAAAAATGTAAGTAAAAGACACGTAGAATATCTTTCGTAAGAGAATCAGAGTAAAAATATATAAGATAACCCGGGAAAAATATTTAGATCTAATTATATACAATTTTATAGATATAATTATGTATGGATTTTACCCTGATTTAATCATATATAAATAGATAAATTGTTTCTGATTAGATATAATTATGTCGCATTATACATACTTTATATACATGTATATGATTAGATACAATTATATATTTTTAAATATAATTAGATCAAATCTTTAATAAAAAATCAAAATATATTTTAATGAATAGATTATTTATTTATAACACTTTTATATTAATTTATTTATAAATAATCTTATATGTAAAAAAATACTGCTTATATTTTTATAATAAATTAAATTAACATTATTATATTAAAAACTTAGAATTTTTTGTGTAAAATTATAAAATATTATAAACTATGAAATTCATAATAATTAAATAAAATTGAAATTTAATTTGCAATAAAAATTCATCTTTTTATGAAACAAAAATTATTATTTAATAAATGTTTGTAATTCGCAAATATTCTTAGTATTATTCAGTTCAACTTATAGCCAATATGTTGTACCTCAAATGTATGACATGTACTAAATAAATTTAAAAAAACTAAAACATAAATGATAAAGATATTGTGAAATTTTAAAAAATAAGATTACTAAAAAGCTCTTTACTCATTTCTTGCTTCTCTTTTTATTTCTCCAATCCTTTGTATTGTAGTTCGATGTAAATCTTTCTTGTTTGTGTGATCCAACCATGTTTGACTCCGTAATCAATGGACAAATCTGAAAATGTATAGTTAATAAAATTTTATGATTTCTAAATAGAAATCTATTACTAATATTTTTTACAACACATAAATTTCTATTAATTATGATTAAGATTATTATAATAATGTAAAAAATTATTACTTACTAACTATTGCGTTAACTGCAAAAGGATGTAAGCATGGAACTTTAACATTTTGCCAGTCTTTTCCTTGAGATCTAGGGGATTGTCCCCACTCAGAGTACTCGTACAGTTAATATCAATGCTACTTTTTTAAATACTCCTGTTAAAAGTCTTGTAGCAATATGTGATTATCTGTGAGAACTCCCTAAAGCAGCATAATATATTGCATTTCTACAATAGAAATTATTCTTTAAGTGCACTATCTGCAATCAAATTTTTTGTTCAATAATTTATAGTATAATTTTGCATTTAATAATCCTTAAGGAATTTTATTAAAATTAAGAATTTTATTAAATATTAAATTAATATTTATAGTACAATAAATAATCTTATTTAGAGTATTTACTCGAAGTCTTTTTCATACAACTGATTATCTGTATTTTCAAATTCTTCTATTTCAATATCATTATCCTTCTCACGATTTTCTGTATTATCAACATTCTTAAGGATTTATGATTTCAGATTGTGTATCTGAATTTTCTATATTCATTTTGTTAAAAGGAAAATTTGTACACTGTCTCTTGATACAGATAGCGCTGCGTGTAATATGTTTCTCCGTTTTCCTTTCTTAGTTTCTTTTTGTTTTTATGCAGTTAGTTACTAGAAAAAGGCGCTGCACTAATTTGTAGGTTACTCTGTATAACGACACGTTTATTATTGTACGTTGAGATATTACTGTACGAAATAAAATCTTACTTTATTTACTACCACTGCTATATAATTATCAGGTTATGGGCCCAGAACAAAACGCCCAGCAAAAGTAAAAGGTCAACGCAACGGGAAATAAGTAAATTAATCGTACATATTCGTTCCGGAAATCTGTTTGTGAAAACTAACCTACAACATGGTGGAAGAAGACACATACAAGGTTCCTCTGTTTGATGGAACAAACTTCAGCAACTGGAAGTTCCGTATGGAAACCCTGTTAGATGAACATGATCTGACAGATTTCATCGAAAGAACTGTAACTCAGATGGTCGAGTTGAGGACCACGGACACAGCGGAACAACGATCCTTGAAAGAAACGCAACTACGATTGCTGAAGAAAAGTGATCGAAAATGTAAGTCTCTAATTGTACAGCGGATTGCAGATAGTCATCTAGAGTACATTAAGGACGAAGATACAGCGTACGGAATCTGGAACATCCTGAAGAATACATTCGAAAGAAAAGGAATCGCAAGTCAACTCAGGATACGGAAGAAGCTGCTGACTATGAAGTTTGATACTTCAGAGACAATGAGTGCACATTTCTTGAAATTTGATAGACTAATTCGCGAATTGAAATCTACAGGTGCTGTGGTTGAAGAGACAGACGTAGTATGTCATTTATTATTAACTCTACCAACGGAATACGATGCTGTGGTAACTGCATTGGAAACATTGTCGACGGAACAACTAAAAATTAGTTTCGTTAAAAATCGACTATTGGATGAAGAGGCTAAGCACTGCAGTTCGGATGTAACAGATGATGGAAATAAACATGCAGCGTTTGCGACTAGCAAAAACATCATCAAGAAAGGTAACAATACTAAAGTTACAGATAAGAATAAAATTAAATTTAATTTTCAGTGTCACAATTGTGGAAAGTATGGCCACAAAAGAGTCGACTGCAGAAAACCTCAGAAAGACAATAAAAATGTATCCGGAAGTGCACACCTCACCACGAAGAGTCACAGGAAAAATTCTGATACAGAAGAAGAATTCGCATTCAACACGGAAACTGAGCTTGAAGGAAAAACCTCTACTTGGATACTGGATTCAGGTGCAACGGAACATTTAGCTCGTTCGAGTGAAAACCTTGTAAATATCAAGACTCTGGGAAATCCAATACAGCTACACGTCGCAAAGTCTGGTCATAAATTGACAGCAACGGAATGTGGAGAATTTAAGGTACGCACGCAAGTAAATGGTCAAGTACGGTCTATAATAATAAAAGAAGTGCTAATTGTACTTCATCTCCAATTTAATTTATTGTCTGTTCGAAAGCTAGAAATGAACGGATATACAGTGCAATTTTGCAATAGAAAAGGCATCATACAGAGAGATCACATTATAGCAGTTGCATATCGGAAGAATAAATTATATGAGCTTGAATTCTGTACTGAATTTGTGACAGCAAATGTATGTAATAGTGAGAATGATATTGAAGTTTGGCATAAAAGATTCGGTCACATAAGTTACAGTGCGCTGAAGAAATTGCCGTCAATGGTAAATGGAATCAAGTGGAACGAGAGGATCATCAAACCAGAGTGTTGTAAAGTATGCATAACTGGCAAGCAAACTAAATTGCCACACTCACAAACTCGTATACGTGCAAAAAGGCCCCTGCAACTAGTACATAGTGACGTATGTGGCCCCATGGACACGGAATCCTATGACAGGAAGAGGTACCTGCTGACTTTCATCGATGATTTTACACACTTCACCGTAACATACACATTAACTGAGAAGAGTGAAGTTTTCAAATATTTCAAACAATATCAAGCAATGGCAGAAGCGCATTTTAATTTAAAGCTGAGCAGATTGAGATGCGATAACGGACGTGAGTATCTTTCTACTGAAATGAAGAACTATTGTGTTCAAAGAGGTATCCAGTACGAATTCACTATCAGATATACGCCACAGCAAAACGGAGTTGCTGAACGCATGAATCGTACTATTATAGAACGTGCACGGTGTATGATTCTAAATTCAAAGTTAAGCAAAAAGTTCTGGTCTGAAGCTGTACTCACCGCAGTTTATCTCATAAACAGGAGCCCGACAGAAGCAATAAAAGGAAAAGTTCCTGCAGAACAATAGTATGGAGAAAAGCCAGACGTTCAGAAGTTAAGAATATTTGGATGCATAGCATATTTAAAACTACCCAAAGAATTAATTGGAGGAAAGTTTGATTCACGCTCCAAGAAGTGCCTAATGGTTGGATACTGTACGAATGGCTACCGCCTTTGGTGTCCAGAAGAAAAGAAGATTATTCTTGGTCGCGATATTATTTTCAACGAATCAAGATATAGTCTTGAAGAGGACTTCTATAAAGCAACACCTAGAGAAACTCAAGAAAAGGCTACATCGTCAACTGAAATAAATCAGATCAAAGATAGTAACAATAACTCAAGTAGTTCAGAAGAAAGTGACACATATAGAAGTGCTGACGAGGAAGAACTGGATCATGATGGAAATACAAATATATCAAAGCCAGATAATCTATTATACAAAAACCTGTTACTCCACGATGCAGTACAAGAGTCAAGACTCGACCAAAACATCTAGAAGACTACATCGGAATAGCACTAAATGCTGAAGCATTTGTTGAAGACGTCCCTCAAGATTATCAAGATATTAAACAACGAGAAGATAAGGATAAATGATACAACGCAGTTCAAGAAGAGATTACATCTCTATTATCAAATAAAACTTGGACACTTACAAAACTTCCCGCTGGCAAGAAAGCTATCGATAATAAATGGATTTTTAAAATCAAAAGAGATCAAGATAATAATATTCAGCGGTATAAGGCCCGTTTGGTAGTAAAAGGTTGTGCGCAAAGAAGAGGATTCGATTACACTGATACTTACGCACCTGTGGCACACATTACTACAGTTAGAACTCTTCTATCATCAATTACGAAGGTCTATTTACAAGGCAACTAGATGTGAAAAACGCATTTCTGCATGGACGAATAGAAGAGGATATATATATGAAAAGGCCTCAAGGTTTTGAAGAGCAATTAACAAATAATGAACTAGTATGCAAATTAAATAAGTCTCTCTATGGCTTAAAACAAGCGCCCCGTGCTTGGAATGCAAGATTTGATCAATTTGTTAAAGGTCTTAACTTAAAAAGATCTGAAACTGATATGTCTCTATACTAAGATTACAAAAAGTTGCAAGTTATACATTCTGCTTTATGTAGATGATATTCTTTTGGCAGGTAACAATGAACAAGAGTTACTTGATTTGAGAGATGCATTGATGCAAGAGTTCCCAATTACAGACTTGAAGACACCGCACTATTTCCTCGGAATGAAGATTGAATTTCGGACTGATGGTATTTTTCTAAGTCAACGAGCATTCATGGAACATCTTCTGGAGCGCTTTAATATGGCGGAGTGCAAACCAACTAAAACCCTTATGGAAGCACGAGTTAATTCAACAACTGAAGAAGGAGCAGAGTGCATCATTGAAGCTAAGCCGTATCGTGAATTGGTCGGATGTCTGATGTACTTGATGATCTATACCAGACCAGATATAAGTACCGCAATTAATTATTGCAGTCGTTTTCAGAACTGTGCTACTGAAAGCCATTGGAATTGCTTGAAGCGTATACTACGCTACATCAAAGGAACTCTAGACTATGGCTTATATTTTCAAAAGAAGAAGTGTTCCGAGCCACTACTAGCATACGTGGATGCTGATTGGGCCAACGACAGTGATCGAAGATCTATTACCGGATACCTGGTTCAAATATATGGTGCTACGGTAACATGGGTAACCAGGAAGCAGCCTACAATAGCTCTGTCATCGACAAAATCGGAGTATGTGGCATTGGCCACTGCCGCATCTGATGTCATATGGTTCAAGAAACTATTGCGTGACTTGGGAATCAACTATGAAGAACCTATTACTGTTTTTGAAGACAATCAATCGTGTATTCATTTGTTAAGTAAATGGGAGCATTGCAGGCTAAAACACATTGACATTAAATATAATTTTGTGAAAGAACTATGTAATAGTAAACAGTTGCAAGTTAAGTATATTTGTACTGAAGATCAGACTGCAGATATTCTGACAAAAGGTTTGACAGGTGCACGGTTTGTCAAACTACGGTCACTCATGGGTGTGAGCATGTTCAAAGCTTAAATTTTATTTTATTCTTAGAGTTGTCAAATTGCAAGGGGGTGTTAAAAGGACAATTTGTACACTGTCTCTTGATACAGATAGCGCTGCGTGCAATATGTTTCTTCGTTTTCCTTTCTTAGTTTCTTTTTGTTTTTATGCAGTTAGTTACTAGAAAAAGGCGCTGCACTAATTTGTAGGTTACTCTGTATAACGACACGTTTATTATTGTATAGATCGGCATGCATAACTTCACCAGGTAATTCCGCACGCTGTTGACGCTGCTTAAAACTATTTTTGTGTTGCTTCCCCTCAATGCATGAACTGCAAAACTGGTTGTCATCAACAAAACCAATGTTATTTATCTTGAGAAATTTTCTGACATGATTTTTGTTTTGATGGCCGAGGCGTTCATGCCACACATGCAAAGAGTCTTTTGTTGACAAATTAATTTCACCTATACATGCCTTTTCAGGCTCCTTCACACGAAGTATCATCTTGAACAGCTGATCAACACGCTTTCCACAAGCTTTGACGGCACCGCATTTCACAAACTCGCAACTGTCCTTTGAAGAGTTGAATTTCATGCCCTTGTCCAGAACTGATACTACTGAGAATAACTTTCGACGAGCAGCTGGCACAAATAGTACATTTTCCATTTTTCCTGGCAGCCATTTTCCATCGACGAAAGCTTCAATCTTGATCGTTCCTTTTCCTAGAGCATCCATTGTAGTCTTATTTCCAATATAAATTTTAGCTGGCGTATTGAAATACTCAAATGATGCAAACCAGTCACCTCGATTCGTCACATGATCTGTTGCACCAGAGTCCACCACCCATGAATCATTATCAAGCTCCGCTGTCATGGCTTCGCAGACAAAAGCTTCTTCCTTTAGACTATGATGTTGGGTTTTCTTCTGCTTCCTTGGACAATATTGACGAAAATGTCCTTTTTCTCCACAGCTATAACATCTAAATTGATGACTGGGATTGTTTTTCCCTTTTTCATTAGACTGCGATGATTGTGATTTCTTAACGTTACCACTGGTGTTGCTGCGATCATGCTTCCTGGGTTTGCTTGCCACCAACGCAGCCATCTGCTCTTGTTTTCCGACTCGAATTTTCCGACGTGCGTCATCAGAGGTTAATACCTCAAGCAGATTACTGAATGTCTGTTGGTCTTGCGCTCTTGCCCACCATGCTTGACGAAGACTCTCATATTCCTCTGGCAGCGTGTCCAGCAGCTTAACTGTTAGGGATTGCTCATCCGGCTTTACGTTCAATTGCTGCATGCGTAACACCAGTCCCTCAAATTTGGAGATGTGAGTCACCATGTCATCCGTACTATCCATGCTGAAATTGAAAAATTCGGATTGTACAGTATGTGACGCTTGCTTTGTCTGTTCCTCATAAATCGTATGCAATTTTAACCACATCTCTCGCGCTGTCTCACATGAAATTAACAACGCCATTACTTTAGTTTCTAATGTTCTAACTATTATCTGACTTGCGGCTCGATCGGCTTTGTCCCATGCAAGTGTCGCTTGATACTGTTCTTGTTGCTCAGCTGTCGCACCTTGCGGCAGCGATACCGGCTTTACAAATTCCCCGATACATACTTCATGTGCTTTCTCAGTTCCACGCAACAGATTCTTCACGACGAACTTCCAAACGTTCCAATTTTCTGCACCTCGCAGTTTCTCTATTCCTTGATATTCCATTGCTAGGTTAGGTCGGACCGTCCTCACAATAACCAAGAAGAAAACCGAACAAAAAAATCGTTTACTCACTTTCCGAGTGTATAAACATTCACGCGAAAACCACGTTCTGCTACCATGTTAGATTACTTGTTCGTTATCGAATGCAGAATAACAACGTTCCTCAATCGTAGTTAAAAACTTTCTTTATTGTATTACTTGTACATCCATATGTATGCGCGACATGAGAAGGAGAATAAGAAGAGAGCGTGCTATATAGAAGGTTTACCAACCTTGACAACTCAAACAAAAAAATGTATCTAGAGAGAACTAAAGGCGGATAATTCAAATTAACAAAAAATACGTTTTATCTTAACAGTTTCGATGAGTCGTATGACTGCATGTACTTGTTATTAGCATGTGCGTATCTGTTGGAACATTGACTTAGACCGCCGCGTATACCCCGTTCGATAAACATAACCATGTCGATATCGGTAAGCAATTCAAACGTAATATTTGTATGTTTTAACATGGCGTCCCATGTATACCCGAGAAGAGTATAATAATACGCAGGGTCGAGTCCATAACTCGCGATGCAAGTGTCGCGAAAGTTTTCAAAAATATCTGCTAATAATAAGACATCAGTGAAGGAAGAGGCGGATCGTAAGAAGGAAGTTTACATGCTGCGAGCAGCAGGAGAGGAGACGTCGGAAGAAAGTCTGGAAGAGTGTACGGAAGGGTTATACAGACAAAGGAAGGAGAGAGTTAGAGAGCGGAAGAAGATTCGAAAGGAGGAGGAAGAGGAAGTGAAAGGGTTAGAAGAGACAGAGGAGGCGAAGAGGGCAGAGAGGAATGAGAAGAAAAGGAGGGAGGAGAAAGGGGCAGAAACTGGCAAGAGGAAAGAGATCAGAAAGAAAGAAGAGCAAGGCCGAAAGGTAATTGAAGAGAAGAGTGGAAGAAGGTGGGACCCAGAGAGGGAAGAGGAAGAAGATGAGAAAGGAAGATTAAGGCAAGGAGCTAGTGTGAAGAGGGGGATGGAAGGGGTGACAAGGGGTAAATGGTCAGAAGGAAGCTGCGGTGAGGAAGAAGAGGAAAGGGAGAGAGAAGGGAGCTCAATGAAAAGGGATACAAGAAGAAAGGGGACAAAAGATGGAAGGTCGAAAGCAGAGAGGAAAAAGGGAGAAGATGGAAGAGAAGGAAGGAAGAAAGGGGGAGGAGGGAGAGAGGAAGAGGTAGTTCGATGGGGGAACTCAGAGGAGGAACTGGGGAGCAAGGAGGAGAGTGAAGAAAACGGGGGAAGAGGAAGAAAGAAGGAGGAAGGAGAAGAGGTGGAGGTTAATAGAAAAAGAAGAGAAAAGGAACAACGGGGAAGAAAGAAGATGGAACATGAAGGAAAGAAGAGAGAGTGAGGAGAGAAAGGAACAGATAGATAAAGGGGGTACCAGAGAGGAAAGAAGAGAGAAGGAGCAGAAAAAAGAAAAGGGAGGCGAAAAAGGAAAAAAATGAAGATATGGAAAAAGATAGAAGAGAGAGAAGAGAAGTGGAGGAGGGAGACGGAAGAAAGGGAGGAGCAGGAAAGAAGATGCAAGAGAAGAAGAAACTTGATATGGAAACGAGTAGATGGAGAGGACCAGGAAGAGAGGAGGATTTTTGTTGAGGAAATTGTAGGACGAGTGTTAGGGAAGGAGGCAAGGATAGGAGGAATAGTGGAAAGGATAGGAGAGGCGGGAACACGGGTGCTGATTGTGGAAATGAGGGAGGAGAAGGACAAAGAGGAGATGCTGGAAAGGTGCTGGGAGATATATTGGAAGTGGGGAGTCCGTATAGATGAAGATCTGACGATGGAGGAAAAGAGTGCAAGATGGAGAATAGTGGAGAAGGCAAGGATAGAGAGCAAGAGAGGGAGAACAGTGGTAATAACGAACAGGAAGATTCGGATAGACGGAAAGGATGAGTGGACGTGGGACGTAGAAGGACGGAGGTGGATAGAACGGCAGAAAGAAGAATAGAGGAAGAGGAAGAGGATGAACTACGGAGATGAAAGACGGAGATAGGGGGGAAAGATGGAAGGAAGAGAAGGAAGAGAAGGAGGGAAGAGCAAGGCAAGGGGCTGGTGAGAAGGGACGACGGGGACGAATTGGTTAAGAAAGAAGTTGCAGCGACGAACAGACGAGGGGCTAGAGGAGAGAAGAGGGAACCGACAGGGAAGGTGGAGAGAAGGGAGGTCAAGCTGGAGAAGACAGAACAGGACGAAAGATGGGAGAGAAAACGAGTAGAAGGAAGGACGGAGAGCAGAGAAAGGGAGAGAGAGAGGAGAAGAAAAGGGAGAGAAGGTGGATTACATGTACTAGTCAAATTGTGAGGTCGCTTATGGCCAGGTTGAGTGGAGAAGGGAGGATTGTAAAAGGTTTGGGAATGCTCCTTGAAAAAGCACCTTTATAACCCTGAGGGGAATAAATATCTTTATCTATCTATCTAATAAGACAGAGCTGTCCACGTTTTGCACTTTTCGGCCGATTTCCGAGGCTCACCGCCTAGCGGCCCCCACTTACGCTCGAGACCTTAGCAACGCGTGGCCCGATAACCGTAGTTGCTAAGGTCTCGAGCGTAAGTGGGGGCCGCTAGGCGGTGAGCCTCGGAAATCGGCCGAAAAGTGCAAAACGTGGACAGCTCTGTAATAAGACATCAGTTTTTAAGTACAGATCGCTATATTCGCCTAGAGTTCGAAGGGAGAATCGATTCCAGACGTTCTCGGCGTGCGCGTAATCGCTCTCGGATACAGTGTCACCGGTCAAGGAACTATAAAACGATTCGCGCGGCGGTAAACGCATGTCCTGCAGCTTGTCCACGCAGTCAATGTACTCGTACGGAAAGACACCTTTTCGCGTCAATAATTCGAAATTGTGAGTGGATAATGCGGAAAAATTGAAATGTAAAATTTTTAACTTATTCTTATCGAGAAAAGATGCTAATTTGTTAAGACTAGCACTGAGAAATTTGTATGAATCGATGAATCGTAATTTTACGCAAGTTTTCCGATCTTTGTCCTCGGTACTATTGACAGTCTTTGTAAATGAAATGTATTTTTCTTTTGTTATTGGAAGCACATCTACGCGTCCTTCGTATGCGGTAGCTACTTCTTTTATGATAAAATGTGCGTCGTAACCGGATAGATTGTGGAAAACTACAGGAATGACATAAGAGTCTTTGTAATTTAGATTGTAGTTTGAGTGTGCGGGACCCCTGTATCGCCCAGTTAGATGACAATGATCGCGTACTCGATTATCGTCCGGCGCAAACGGTTTTTCGTAAATGTGACATTGCGTGGCGCTATGAAATTTTTCCCATCTTGCGTTAATTTTGTCATGGGGACATTATCAGACAAAATACCCTTTACGCGATGCGCTAATTCCTCGAGTTTGTTGGCGAACCACGCGACACAATCGGTGCCGCGATAAGATCGGTATGCGGATAATGTTTCATCGTACGAGCATTGCACGTAGTACCCGACGCTAAATACCTCGTGATGTTGATCGTATGACACGTGTTCCGATGTCTTTCTCAGCACACACTCCAAGTCGGCGTACACTACAAACGGAAGTCACTCCTTTCTGTTATAGTTGTCGAAGCCGAACCACTTGTCTTTATCGCTTGGTAATCTGATTGTGCAGTCGTTCATTTTTCGACAGTCCACAATGTGAGCCTCCAACTTTTCGCTCAAATTAAAGTAGTGCAAGCATCTGTGAAAGAAAAAGAAATTACAATTTTATTTACAATTATTTTATATAATTTAAATTAATATACGTACCGATCGCAGATATATTTTTGACCATTGTGTTTGCTCAGTTGCGAGCTTATGAGGTGAGACAGATTTTTGATATACGCGAAATGCCCAACGTTGTCGTCCTCCTCCACGTACAGCAAATTTACATGTTTTTCTCTTTTCCGATCGGCGAATTGTATCGGAAGAATTGATAATTCCTTCTTCCTCTCGATGCTGTAGACGTTGATTGAGATATTGTTTATATGTTCAAACTTTTTAATTTGATTCAACGTCATTGGAAACTCAATGTTTTGTAAATTTAGCACCGTCGTATAGTGCGGATATGAAAATTCTCGTTCCACATTTCTTTCTGCGGGGTACAGAGCGGCCACCACTGACCACGCGAAACATGCATTGTCTTTAGATTGCACGTTCACCACTGCTCTCTTCGTCATAATTTCTCGCGGTAATTTAATATGGCATCCCGCGCGCATAGGATTGCACTTGTTGACGTTGACCGTAAGATCGAGGATTCGTGACAATGCCCATCCGCTATCACGTTCCTGGAACCCTTCGAGAGACGTCAATGTGGTTTCGATGACGTGCCGCTCATACCACTCGCGTAAATCGGACGTGCGAAAGAGTTCATAATTTCTCGTGTTAATACTTTTGTTGGCGCGCTTATCACCTGTCACAAACTCACCGTTGAACACAGTATTTACTTTTACACAGTTGTGTATTTTTATAACGTCTTACACTTGCTCGAGTACTACACTATTAGCGTCTTCCAAAAATTGTCGCGGTTTGATATGGTCTGCGTTAATCACCGCACCGGTCAGTATACGATTTTCGAACGCGATATCGATCTCTCGCCAAACGAGTTTTCCCGCGTTATTTCCGCCACTGTAATTACCACCACTGGATATAAATTGTCTCCTCAATCGAGTTTTTGTACCCTCGAGTCGCGCGATTCGAGCAACCAAAGATTGTCTATATCCAATCGAGAGTCGCGGACGCTTGACACGGCTGTTTTCTTCGAGCAGTTTGATAAATTCCTCGCAGCGCAGCGCCCATTCAAAATACTCGCCCAAGGTGGCGACTTGATGGGACCGCTCCAAACAGGTCGCATTCAGTCTGCTCAATGTTTTCCATTTTTTTTCTCACTACTATGTCACTGCGTACAAACTGGGCACATATCACATGGAATTATTATATGCAATGGATTTTTACAATTGCAGCACCATCGACTATCCACTGCATCATGTGATTTAATTACATGCTTCCGAACAGCATACATGTGCCCGAAGTCTTGAATAGAGATCATACACGAAGTACATAGAGCTAGAGCACCACCCGTCGAATAGTAAAAATATATGGTATAAACTTTAGTACGTCCGCAAGGATTTGTGAATTGTCCACTATCTTGTCGTCAATATCGGTATCCTCACTGTGATCACTAATATAATTACTGTCATCCGACAGCGCGTGATCTTCGTCAGACGACTCGTCTAATATCGCTTCGAAATTATTATTACTATTATTATTATTTTCCATTTCTTTTTTACTCACTACTATGCCACTAACACTTCTAATACAAGAAAGTAACCACTAAACTTTTTTTCACCTCTGCATCTATACGCTTTCAAATCGTACTATGGTTTGACGCGCTCTCATCCTCCTTATATATATATATATATATATATATATATATCATCTAATTCTGTCTCCTTTTTTAACATTTGGCGTATCTCAAAAGATAGTTTCCCATATCGCGCTGCCGTTTTATGGATAGAGGAGTAAGGACACATAGTCCAGTCAAATTAGATCAAAATATAGCGATTTAAAAAAATAACCGGTAAAAAGCTATAAATTGGTGGAGACCTTTATTTTGGCATACTATTGAACATACTGAAAGTCCGGACCTCTATCTGTAGGGCTCGATCCGCCATCTTGGAAAAAAGGTGCTTCAATTCAGTTTTTTCCTCATATCTCGGTAATTGTTGATTCTATCGTATTGAAGGTTATAATAAAAAATGAAGCTCATTAAATTCTCTATAAAAAAGGTCGAATACATTTTTTTCATATCTTTAATAGTTTTTTTGTAATACACTGTTTAATATATGGATATTTGTATTTTATGTCTCAGGCTATCGTAAAAATCACTCTCGGTGTAAAATCTGTAAGAAAAAATTTAAATAGATAAAAAATATCAAATGTGTGCGTGATATTTCTCGTACATATGAAAATTTGACAACTCTTACTATTTAAAATTGTAGTACACGACTAGTACTGGGGGTAGCGTCATCTATAAGATTCTTCTGAGCCGTTTCCTGAGGTTGTGAATCTGCAGGGCTATGATCATCATCTCGATCTTCAGCATCGATCACGAAGAAATCATTCTCGTCAAGCTCCCTCTCAATGGAACTCTCCTTTTCCATGTCAAAAGTAGAATTTGAATTCAGACATGATGTACCATGGCAGTGGCCACATATAGCCGCGCAGTTTAGTCCTGCTTGTCTACACCCACATGATGAAGTGCAGCCTTTTTTACAATTACATGATATTAATGTCAGCAATGAATCCGGAGCTGGTGCCTTGAGTGTCAGTACAGGTTTCAGAAAGTCATTGATTTTTTTCCAACCTCAAAGTTCAGGGCATTTCTCATTACCGCGCCACTTTTGTACCTGGTAATACACGCGGAACGAATGTTGCTGAGCTGCTGCAGCTGTAGAGGGCAACGAAGCTAAATTCGATTTACTCTTGTACGCTGACTTTGTGAAAAGATTGTACCGATGTCGATTCAAAGATGTCTCAGTTACAGGTGCACCGTATATAGCCAAGAAAAAACGTTCTCCAGCTCGAGTAATATCATCATGAGAAGCGTTGTCATCATTAAATGTTGTTACGATATCATGTAAATCTTTTCGTTGCCTCAATAGTTTAAAGCATTTTAGTTTTCCCTTTTGGAAGAGACACGATGTTGTATCACAACCACTAAAAGCGTGTGCAAATAAAATTCTATCTCGAAGTCCTCCATATGATTGTAAAGTACGAGAACAGTAGATCTTGCGTTCGGCTTTTCCTCTTCCTGGTTTCAGGAAATAAATATTCCGTTCTTGTGGAGCTAGAGCAATTAGTAGAACGAGAAGGTCTATGTCCTCACCGACAATCACAGCTTCTTCGGAAGAAGATACTTCTATCGCTGTTGTGACGATAAGAGAAAAACATCGTCTGTAGCCTGTTTAACGGTAAAACCTTCAGCCTCAAATTTTTCCGATAACATCGAAATCAATCGGATCTTATTTTTTGCGTTGCCCAGAAACTTTTCTTGTGTGACAGTGGCTGTCATTGTGTCATCAAATAGTATGTCAGCACTCGTATGTTTCGCAGACCGTAGGCATTGCTCCGCTGTTTTAGTGCTGGAAGCGCTGTTGGTATAACCATCGAATACAATTATAGTTGTTGCTCTGAAATGGTTTTTCACGTAGTTTATGTACGTGGCGCAAATTGACCGATACGTCTGATTTTGATGCCAAATTACGCGGTGCAAGAGATACCCACCGTCAATGACATGTCTGCAATCATTGAAATTCACGCAATCGCGCGACTCTTCAAGAATATCGTACAGCGCGGATTTTTTAGTCTTCCGCATACCCGCCTCATTAAATAGAGAAAGTGGGTATGGTGCCAGTTCGTATTCAAGGTAATCGACTAATTGTTCGTCATCTTTCTTTGCAATAATAATTCTTTGAAAGAGCAACAGAGGATCGATTGGCACTATCACGTCGTGGATTTTGATAGCAGAGTTAATTGTAGCCAGAGGATGAACTTTATCAACACGCTTAAACTTTACGTCTTTGAAATTATTTCCGATGATTTTCTTAATCCCGTGTACTCCAATTTTTAATGCATTGTAGCAATCTATGGTGCTATCGCCGACAACTCCAGTACTAATCGAAAAAATTTTATCAGAATTCGGGAAAGGATCGTGAGAAGACAGTCAGTGCTGCAGTCGATTTACGTCTTCATTATCTCGTTTCATTCGTGACTCCCTTGAATCGACATGCTGCTCTCCACTGACAAAGGATAAATCGCAGAATTGTTCTAACGTGTCACAGATGTCTAGAAGGGCAGGCATTGCCAAAGTCCATTTGCCAAGAATACTGTCTGTAAAACCTCGACCAGTAAGACCGCCGACAGTTTTCATGCTTCTCATCAAGGTTTGCTCAATAACCATGTCCGACCAAGTTCCAGACCAAAATTTGTCAGTCCGTCTGATTGTAAAAAATCCTTGCTCTACAAATTTACGGCATTCTTCAGTATCCATATGAGATTCCAAATTGAACATATTTTGAAGATACAGATGACATGCCTTAGCATAAAGGATGTGGCCACTAGCATGGAAGAATGGCAGCATATTTTGTATAATCTGCAAATGGGTTGTCCAGTCACCTTCTCTCTCAGATTGTATAAATTACTTGATCAAAGTCACCATGTGGAAATATTGGATCCACAATTTTGCTGTAGGACCTTTGCCTTCTACCTTCTGCAATTGTAGCGTGAGTTTCTTGTGAATCTGTTGAATTACAGGCTCTGCTGTAATTGATGTCAATGTCGGAGGATTATGATTAAAGTCATGCAAAATATCTCTGATAGCTTCACGTTCTTCGGTGTTTAGATCGATTTCTTGTAAAATAATTTTTGCCAGAGCCAATTGAATCAATAAGTGCCCTCTAATTGCTCGTGCATAAGCATCCCCTGACAGTATTTTTTCGACCGACAGTGGGGCATATATCACACTCAATAAATCTTTTAGGCCGCTACCTGCCATAATAAAGCCAATACTGCCAAGAAATGACATTAGAAGATGAAATCCTCCGAGTCTTGGTACGACATTACCCAAGTCTGAATCTTTACCCATCGCCGCGACTATATCCCGTGCTTTGACGTAAAGGGGTTGATCGAAAGTGACAAAAGTAGTTTTAATGCTCAATTTTCGGGATTTTTCGACAGCTGCACATAATACGGTATAAATAGTGTCATAGCTGCTCGGTGGTGAATTTAAAAAAGGCAAATAAATTACTTTGGACCGCTCAAACTTTTGCTCAATGTTCAACGTTTCCATAAACCCTCTCCATCCAGGGATATTAGCAACCTCGCCAAACTTTCCGCACATCCAAAGCACGTCAGATAGTGATGGCAGTTGGACGTTTTCCTCTAGCTTTTCCAAGCATGGCAGATCACCAATGACGATATTCTTCAATCCTGTTCCATTTATGTTTTCGAATGTCTTCAATGATATCACACCCTGTTTTCCAAAATCGGCGGCGTTGGAATTTTCGTAATTTTAATGATCGATGGCTTAGGAATAATTGCTTCAGAAGGAGTCACACAATTAATCCCGCCCATACTATGGAATGTGTTCAATCCGTCAATGGTGCAAATGTTGAAATCTGCATTATCAAACACAAATTGGCAAAATACTCCCAGCGACACTTCAGCGACGGGTTGTAGACTTGCTGAAGCTTCCAATAATTGTGCCTCATGATATGATGCGCTGAAGCCTAAGTTAGACAGTAGCGTCACTAGATTTTTAGAGCCAAATTTCCGGTATAAAAAAACAGCAACGCTGATTAAAAGTGGTGACAAGAAAGATCTTGGCCTGGTCGCCAACATAATAACGTGCGCTATTGAAATGCATTTTCGTTTGAGCTGCTGCGATTGGCATTTTCTTCCTTTAGCTATAACGTTTTCCAGAAAAATATCGAGGGATTCCGGTATGCAGTCTTTTACATCTTTTAAAAAATCATCGCTTGAAGGATATACAGACGTATTGTTGATTTGTGAGCGAATATCTTCTCGAATTATGGCTGCAGCTGCAGTGACTACTCGAAGGCGTTCTTCTCGTTCATTGACTTTCCTTTGTTCATACCAATGATTCGATAAAATTTTATATCCTGTGTTTCGGAAACATATAGTAGTAACCTTGTTATTTGTTACTATAATAATCTCGTCACCGTATTTTTCTTTTAGTTTTCTTTTGATTGTTAGTTCGCTAGGAACGTAGTCTTTGAATAGTTCAATCAGGTCAAGCAAAGAAAACTGACAGTCGTCATTATTTTCAATGAAATCGAAAATCACTTCCATAGCTGTCGTTACCTCGTTAATAAGAGGGCGTCCGCCCTTATCTCCTGTAGTTGGTTTTTTGAAAAAATTTATATAACAGCGTTCGTGATATATTGCTTCAACAGCAACTAAGTCCGATATACCTTTTAACCGCTGCTTCACTTCTCCAGCCCATTTGTCTCCTCTCTTTTCAGCCGCTTGTAGAATGCTGCCTTTAACCTGTAGGGTCTGGACACGATGCACTTTCACACGTTTACTGGTCTCCTTCTTTCTTTCTTTTTCATAAAACGCCGCATCTATGACTTCCGTGCAGTAAAAGCAAGCATTTTTAAAATCGAAGCTTGGGATCGACGACCTGAGTTTTCCCTTTATCTGAATATTAGTTGAACTCTCACTTTCGGTAATGTTTTTCAACGCAGCCTTAATATTATCTTCCCGGGTGTAGTCTTTTCGGCACGACACATGTAAAATCACGGAACTTAGCTGTCTCAGTTTTCCAAATCTACCGTCCTTCCTACGTTCACTTGATTTGATTAAAGTATTTAGTCCTTTTTGTTTCACATTAACAATTTTTTCAACAGAAAGATTTTCTCAGAGAAAACAATTAACGTTAATATCCATTTCTTCGTACTAACATGAAAACTAATATTTTTAACAAGTATGCTATAAATGTACCAGAACTGGGATCCTTGGGCCCAGGTAGAACTAAGGACTATTGTACGAGACTATTTCAAGGAATATTATTATCGCATATATTCTGAAAAGTTTTGCATTGTTGCCAATAGTTTTTTGTTGATATTTCGAACGCGTAGAATCATAGATTTAAGAGTACAGCGCATAAATAAAAATTATTTATGTATTCACCGGTGTATTACAGAGAAACTATTAAAGATATGAAAAAAATGTGTTGGACCTTTTTTATAAAGAATTTAATGAGCTTCATTTTTCATTATAACCTTCAATACGATAGAATCAACGATTACCGAGATATGAGGAAAAAACTGAATTGAAGCACCTTTTTTCCAAGATGGCGGATCGAGCCCTGCAGATAGAGGTCCGGACTTTCAGCACGTTCAATAGTATGCTAAGATAAAGGCCTCCACCAATTTATAGCTTTTTACCGGTTATTTTTTTCTTTTTTGCTAATTTGACTGGACTAACAAGCTGCCGAACGTCAACGCTTTTGTATTTGCACCTATAAATAACGTTTCGACATGTTCGTCGCAGCGTCGGCCATAAAATCTCCATTCCTTTCCATAATATCCTAATGATAAAATGTCCATAAAATGAGAAACATAGTTTTATAGATTCTAGAGCGCTCCGGTTACAAATTCGGGTAGCCATCAATTACAAAGATAAACAGTTGCCGAACATGCTTAGAAATCCCTCCCACCAGATTCTGCGATAACCGTTCCTGCCCCGCGTGACGTCAGCCCCCGCGCCACCGAGATAGCCCCGCGCTCCCCTCGGAGGACCTGAGTTAGAACTCTCCTAGTATCGCTACTGGAATTGTCACTAGTACAGTATACAAGAAACATTTTCAACAAACAATTGCACAGAATATGTTTAAAAAGTTGAAATAATTTCACTACGTGCCGTATCGTTATTGCATACTTCGCATAAATGAAATTTTAAGGAAAAGTGAACCGCAGACCACACGCACACAGTCGAGAACCGCGTACAGCACCAGCAGGAATGGTGTCCGGCGTTAAGATGTGTGTATACGTGTATGACAGCCGAAAGACAGCGCGATCCGCGGTGTCCGTATAGCTGTCTCACTCGCACTCCTTCCGTTCGACCGTTGAGTGAGTGAGACAGCTATTGGACACCACTAGCGGTTATCACGTCTTGCATTGCTTTCTCTCTCGATCGTGCAATGTGCGAAAGAGATGCAATATTGGAATACTCCCTACTATTTTCTCCTTTGCTCCTTGATCTTCGCCGCGCTTCAAGCGACATGTATGTCGCGTTACGTATGTGTGCGTATGACTTTCGGCTGTCATACACGTATTCACACATCTAACATCATTCTACATGCACCATACAGAATGCTCTTAACGGAGCACATGCAAACAATCGAGAAACGCGTTCGCGGTATTACCTCCTATTGTCCGAATTATTTTTTGCTGTAAAAAATATAAAATATGCTTGTGTTGCAATTTTTATGTAATTAATATCTTGGTAGAATTGATAATTTTTAAATAATTTCTACTACTATTTACTACTATTAAACTGACACATTTATAAATAAGAATCACTAAAAGTTAATAATCAGTATTTCCTCAGTAATTATTTTTATATTAGATTTATTTATTTCAAATTTTAGTACGTTTTTATATTAAATTTTAAAATAATATTCTTATATTATGTCATAAAATTATAAGTGATTTTTAAAGTGTTAGTACAAAAACAACAGCATATATTTAAAGCAATAAAATTTTAATTTCAAACATTAATTTACTCTTACTTATAATTAATACTCTGTTAGTTTTATCATACACTATTATTGTAAAATTAAAGAACGTTTTACAAATAAAATAACGAATTTGCAGAATTGTTAAAAACTGTTATTTTTGTATATGTTTTCAAATATAAAAAGTTCATGCACATATGAAAAAAATAAGAAAAATTGGAAAAAGACAGAATAAATGGTATAATCTTTTAAAAAAATCTTATATCTTTTTTTATAGAATATATGTATATAGAATATAGAATACGTTCTCTTCATTTCAAGTTAAATGTTCTTTTTTATATAAAAAGCTTACACAATACAATTTTTCCTTATTTATTTCAGATATTTTTATTATGTTGCATGTCTTGTGATTCAAAAAGATATTTACATTTAACTTATGCTTTTTTTAATAAACAATATTTACATATTGCAATTGAGTAGCAGGATCTTCACAGAATCTTTTATTAAATTCCTTTAATTTCTTAACAAGTTGAAAATCGGCAAATTTAAATCAATATTTTCTTCTTTTATAAGTGGTATGAATTTGAATCTAAAAGAATTTGTTGTATAGTAGTATGTGGGCCACTATAGTGAGTCAAAACAAACTCCCACCACTCGACCACTGGCGCCAGAGGGGCGTGGCTAGACAGGGCTTTTCGATCCGTGATTGGTCGATCCGTTAATAGGGGTCATTAGGCCCAGGGCTCTGATAGGCCTAACTATAGTGGCCCAGCACTCTGATTGGTTGGTTTTGTTTTTGGAGTGGGAGAGTAGGCAGGGTTTTGAAAAAAGCCGACAAAATGGCGATAAAATATCGTGGTATAGCGTAGCAGACGTGGGGATTGTGGCACCCCACCCCGTCTACGATAGGCTCTAACTATAGTGGCCCAGCACTCTGATTGGTTGATTTTTTTTTTGGAAGGGTAGGGGGTGAGCAGACAGCGTTTCTGAAAAAAGCCGACAAAATGTCGATAAAAAAAAAACGCGGTATAACAAAGCCGTCATAGAGCGGTTGGTCCCCGGTGATCGTGTATAGCGCTGAAAAAAGATAAATAAAAAACGCACTAATTTCGGCTGACCGTCGGCATCGTCGCTAATAAAGAAAACAAAAAGATATACAAAAAGTACATGCGGCTAGCCTCCTCTTTCAATTTAGGCTAATTATCGTCACCTCAGGTAACAAAAAGAGGCATAATAGAAAACACGTGCATTCGAGTTCGCATTCTAGTGACGCTACGTAAAGGTTTTATTGCTGAAAAGAATAAAATTATTTTGAGGTAAAGGAAGAATAGAGAATGAAAATGTAAGACAATTTAAGGTACAAAATTTTACTTTATGGTAATTTTTAAATAAAATCGATATTATTACATAAATATGATACATAAAAATATATTTCCTTTATAGCATATTACATTTAAAATAACAGGAATATGACATTTTATTTTTAAATTTATTGTTACAATTGCAGAGAATTATTACTAATACTATATACATATACCTTTTACAAAAATTTACATTGCTTTCCTAATAAATGTATAAAATACTTATATAAAATATTGAAGAAAATACGCGAGAAAAGAATTATTTCGATTATAAATATCCGTACGGAATCGAGTAACGGTTATTAATAAATCTACGTTTCACCAACACTGGTGCGCATATTTTCGACTCGTCCCGCGTTACAATTTCATGAAACGCAGTGCGTCGAATTGCGCTAAAACGTAAATTTATTGTAGTTTCATCTTCTTCTTCGTTATCTTCTTGTTCTTTTTCTAGATTCTTTTCTCGCGCTAATAATAATTTTTTAATGCTATTAAAATTAACGCGCCATGAGTTCTCGTAATTGAGGGTTATTCCCTTAACTTTACAGGTTTCATATACTCGACCCTCGGGTGTTCGCACGATGTAGGCATAAAGTTTTGGGCCGCCGGACACGAACTCTTCGATGTAGCTACCGCGTCCGTAGCTCTCGAGTTCGTCGGTCATATCGTCTAGAAAATTACCCGTGTGAGGTTCATATTCGGATCACCGGTGCTCGCATAAATACAGGAATCGGTATCGTAATATAACACGCGACGATCTAAACGCTCTAAATATTCGTATAATTTTAAACGTGCTTGCGCTGTCGTATATGCGGCTATCACTACGTTGGTTATCGGCGAGGGTACGACAGCCTCTTGTCGCAACCGCCACGAAAAGACATATATTACCTCATCGTTTACAGGTAATATATCGGTTATCTCGTGCTCGGGACTTGTTAATAACAACATAAAACGCTGATGTGTCTTAACGACTTCGGTGTTTGGTAAATTGGATCGCTGGCCGAATTTACCTCAGAATGAATTCAGACAAAGCTTCGCGACCGAGCTTTCGCGCGATGTTACGCTTATCGAGAACAATACCCTCGGTTTCCTCGTACTCCCGCAGGTATCGCTCAGGTAGCGTCATCGTCCTCGCATTCGCCCGGCTACCCGCTTGCTTCCTGTTTAAGTTGTAGAAATGAGTTTATATATTCGGCGAACAATCCACCTTGCTGTGTTTCGCGATTATATTGGCTAATTTTATATTGCCAAATTTCATTTACTTTTGTCACGAGATAACCTTTTTTGATGGCCTTGCGTAATTCGCAGGTCACCCACGTGCCATCGAATTCGCGTTCGCTAGGACGCTCGTGCGTACACGACGTCAGCGAAAATGTTTCGCAGCAACTGCGACATAAGGCGAATAACAATTTTTCGTGCACGCGATACGGGAGTACTGGATGAAATAAATCGCGCGGTGGAAGTACCGTGCAACGTACGAGGCCTTCGACAGTATCAAAATCATAATTCGGAGCTGTTCCGATTAAAGTGGAACATTCATCGCCGACATAAATATCGGGATGGCCGATAGGAAAAGCACCCGTCTTCAATACATACGGGTACAGAGAACATACGGGTACAAGAACAAGAAAAAAAACATACATCCATGTAACGTATTTTCTCCGCATCTGTGATTTTGTAAAGAGTCGCGATATTTCCCGTACGTCCACCGAAAAATGCGTTGCGAGGATCGAGCGGTGCTGTTTCCACCATCGAATGGCTCTCGAGAAATTCGCGCATCTCGCGATTGTCCCGCATTTCCTGATCGAAGGTACACTCCCACTTTTCTGTCACCAAATACCCCCGCTGTCGCAGTCGCCACGAGATCGCTAGAGTTCGTTCGTATCGCGAGTCAATCATGTTTTTACGGTCCATAGCCGACGAAAGCGATTTTATCGCGATTTATCGGAAAGCACGTTGTACATCCGTGCCAAAAGCAGCCGTGGAATTGCAGCACGTGGCGCGACGTTACTTCCGTTTCCGATGTTTTTTCATAATAACCATCGACGAGTGTGCCGTTGATCGTACGATATTCGCGCGCACGCCCTGCATGGTTTATAGGATGACCGAGCTCGCGCTCCTTCCATACCAGCCACTGCAGAGCTTTACGCGAATACATGTTCGCTTTTCTGTATCCGCCGGCTGGAATAACACCTATTGTATTCAAGTGTAAGAAGTTTTTCCGAAAAACTGTCATACACGTCGAAGCGATAGTTGTACATTCCTCGAACGGGCATACATTTCCGCGATCTATAAAAATTTTTCTAAACGCCATGCACGCTCGTCGAAGTATATCAACATCGGTACGGCAATATTGCACTATCTCGCGTTGAAAATCAAACACGGCGTTTTTTAGCCGCATGTCCGTGTACTACGTGAGAAAGCGTTCGCGCTCTTTCGATTTCATAGTTTCGGGGGAGTAGTAATGTGCGGTGGGTAATGGTCCGACATACGATTGATTTTCGATAGTATTGAATAAATGCGGAAAAATGCCTTTATCCGGCGTATCCTTCAACCCGAAAGCCTTCGGTAAATCAGATAAACGCATCGGCATATAATTCACGCTATCGATAAACTTTGTACGTCCAACCGTTAATACGACGATCTTTGTCCCGTTCAAAATCACTTTCGGCTCGAGATTGACGCGATTTTCTACAATATATTGCAAAATAAATTGAGCGTCGAACGCTTTCGCATTGTGTGCTATACATATGATCTGCTTGAAATATTTCGTCTTTCGCGTTGCGAAATCGACAAAATGTTTCACCGGATCGTTACGAAACACGAACTCTCGCACTCCGCACCAGTGACAACGCACTGACATATCATTGTTTTGCGCGCACATTTCGCAAATTTGTTGCGCGACGCAGAGTGTCGGAACGTGTTTTTTTACGGACGTCGTACCTTCGATCGTTTCGTCCTGCCGCGTTTCAAAATCGTAAAACACGAATGCTACGCGTCCTTTTCCGCCTTCATATGCAAATTTGCTCGCTTCCTCGTTATCAATTGCGCTTTCTTAGCGCTCCTCCGTGGATATACCTAATACTGTCGACGCTTCTACCACCGGATGTGATGTCGACGACGATGATCCCGCGGAGGAATTAACGTCGCGACGAAGAGGTCTCATATAGCATAAATGATTTCGAGGTTGCGCCGAATGACATAATCTACAGTAAGAAACGCCGCATTCGTGTTTCGCTTTCGCTTTAACTACACAGCCGCATTCATCGCAAAATCGTATGACACTACAAACACTCGCGTGCGATCTACCGTCATATGATTTTTCCCTACGATGACGCTCGAAACACGATGCACCGTAAAACGTCCGATTGCATGCGTCGCATTTTACGATTTGCGCGTCGAAGTAATCGCACGCTGGCACCGCAAAACAACGCGGACATTTATTTGAACACCGGTGACCGCTACCTCTATTGTTGCGAAAGCCTACATTACACGCTACGCAATAATTACGAGATCCCGCGGCGGCTTTTAAATTTAGTACAGGGTTGAAATGACACGAATCCTCATAATACATGTAGAATTATTTAATTGAAGTAAAATAATTTGTTAGATGTAAAAATCAAATTTATTAAAGAAATTATTTAAATTATTATAAAAGTCTCGGATTGAATTAAAATCGCGTCTATCTCGTTATTTCTCGCAACGGTCTCGGTCTTCGCTCTTTATCGTTCGACGACCTTCTAACGACTCGCTCTATCGTGCCGAATTTTGTCTCACCTCGCAAAGGACGAATACGTATACAGATTTTAAAGACAACAGACGTTTACTAACTCGAAGATTAAGACAACGCGTGGTCCAATAACCGTAATTAAGACGCGCGGAGCTCTGTCTCAAGGACGGCGCATCTGTAACGCGATGCTGTTCCGTACCCCTTAACTAAATATTTTCAGTTTTTTAAAATCGCGATTTTTTAATTATTATTTTTTATTATTAATTATTATTTTATACTTATATTAATATATATTTATTATTAGATTATATTTATATCTATAATAATTTTGACAATAGATTTTCACATTACCCATGAGGTACTATTGTTGACGCGTTTTTTAAATAGTGGTTTCCCCTGTAGGCCTAATCCACTTAAAAAGAAGAATAAAAAAACGACCAAAAACGAGAAAAATTAGAACATTAAAATTTTGTACGACTACGGCTTTCGTACGATTCGAGAACAGAAGGAATATCTATTTGAATATTTGAAGAACTTATTCGCATCAACGAAGATAATGATGCATTCTTCAAACAAGAGCGTCTGTCGGTTTTTATATATTTCATTTTTGAAAAAGAACATTCACATAAATAAGTCGAGCCAAACATAGAAAAAAATCGAAGACCGAAATTCCTAAGCCTCGGATAAGTCGCTACGTCTAAAATTTTATAAACTTCTATTCCTTTTTCCGGTCGCGTTTTAAGGGAAATATTAGAATGTAAATTGCAAAGTTCTTGTTGCAATTATATATTTTGTTGTTCGACTTGCGCAGTAAAAGGATTCTTGAGAAGAATAAGATCATTTCTGAACATTTCAAAATCTCTAAACCGTGTATTAAATTGACTAATGAGAGAATCGATTAAATAGAGATGCTTCTGAAAATTGCAGCTGTTGTCATGCTCTTCGAAAAGAACTTGACAAGATGGGAAGAAATATAAATTATCTGCCTCAATATGATTTTTAAATAATAATAATTGTCTACGGAAACAATCAATGGCGCTAACTAATTGAGAAATAACTTGATTCGTTCTTTGCAGATTCAAATTTAAAATATTTAAATGATTAGTCAAATCAGTAATAAAAGCGAGCTCACTGAGAAATTCTAAATCTTCTAGAAAAAATTCAAATTCGTCGCATTTTGTAACAGATATTTCTTGCAAAAAAAGGAAGATTTCTTTTCTTATTGCAAAAAATTTTTCTAAACATTTTCCGGCACTAAGCCAGCGGACTTCGCAATATAAAGGGACATCGGTATAAACCGCGTTATGCTCTTCGAGAAAGTGTTGAAACTTTCGATGGGAAAGAAATTTATGACCACCTTTAATAAAATTAACAATTTGCGTTACCGTTCGCAAAGCAGTACTAAGTTTAACAGCTTTCCCGCATAACGTTTCTTGATGAATAATGCAATAAATAATCGGAAATTTTAAATCTCGCTGTCTGATTTGACCGAAAAAACCAATTTTTGCGCCAGTCATCGCTTTGGCACCATCTGTTGCTATAACCGAACATTTTGTAAAATCTACATTAAATTTATTGAGAGTTTTTTCTACAGCTCTGAAGATATCTATACCCGTAGTTGTGTCATGCAAAGCAACAAAATCTAAAAGCTCCTCGACACATGAGAAATCGTTTTGGACGATTCGAGTAAAAATACTCAACTGGCTCACGTGTCGATTATCGGTGCTTTCATCAAGACACAATGAAAAGTACGAGCAAGTTGCTAACAAAGATTATAATTTATCTTCAATAGAAAGCGCAATATTAGTAATTCTACGTCCTATTGTTTGATGACTGAGCGAAATACTTGTAGCTTCGTCAACTGTCAATTTACCGTCGAAGGATTTTACTGTCTCAACGAGACATTTTTTTATAAACTCACCATCACTAAACGATTTGGAATGCTTCGCGATGAGGAACGAAATCTATAAAAATATTATAATTATTACACGGCTCTTCCGTCAGCCGTGATAAATACGACGCGGCATTTATCGTCGGCGACAAATTCGCGGCCAAAGTTATGCATTCAGAAATAAACTTTTTCTGAGCTGCCATTTTTTATTTGCACTTAACGTTTGCACTCACAACACTAACGCGATACGCCGAAACGTGTACGTCCACGAGACTGAGTAGCTAGGACGATGTCAAACTCAAAATGTGCATTTTCTATTACGCTTCGGAGAATTTATACTTTATATCCATGCCCACCAAAAGAAAGAAGGCGTCGAAAAATTCAACATTTTCTTCGTTTATATTTTAAAAGAGTGGGAGGTTCGAAAAAATTTTCAATTCTTCCGCTAGCGCTTATTTTGTTTTTCGAAAAGGAGGCGAACATAGAACATACGTATATTTCTTAGTCTACTTTACTTACCTATCGAATGGTGCTTTTCTTAACAACTAGGCGTGGCTGAAAAGATTTTTAGTTATTTAATTGGCAAACGTCGATTTTCTTTCCGACGAATATTCTAGATGGTGTTTGAGTTTTACAACTATTTTCCTAGCCGGGTCGGGGAAAATCATAAAATCATTTTCTCTTATTTCTTCAGATACAAAAAATAGTTGTATAGAGTATAAGCCTGCTTTTTTTTATCCCATCATATAATGTTACGAGGTCTAAATCGCCGAACTTGCTTTTTCTTGTCCGCAAACATTTATTTTACTTTTTATTACAGGGTTTATTACAAAGGATTATTACACGCTATTCTTCGACCTAATCCGGCGTTTTCGAACTCGCAAATCCTTATTACTATATTTTAGAGCAAAAAATTTTCAAATCAAATATAATCTCTCACGCGTTTTCTTTTTGTTTAATGCGATTTGTTTAAACATAATTCGATTTTACATAAAAAATTAATTTTCCGTTTATTCACTTACGTACACAAATTTTGTTGTCCTCTTCTCTCGTGTTACACGATCTCAAATCTTATCTCTAGAAATTTCTAAATGTTTCTAGAAGTTTTTTATTTACACAGGACTGAACATGAAATCCTGATTTTTCACATATAAATTGTCTTCCCCACTTTGATTTTTTAAATTTTTGCGAGAGAGGGAGATTGGCAATATAAGCACGTCGACAAATCGCTCTTCCGTATTCATTCGAATTCGAGCGTACGAAACATAAGTTTGTGCTACGAAGAAAGAATTCCACGTGATTTCGCCATTTTGCTGCGTGTCGTGACTATTCGTGTGATTTTACAAGTGAAAACAATGGCCACATGTAAGGAAGTAACTAATTTTGCGAAATCTGAACGCGATCGCAATATTCGCAAGATGGATAACAACGACAACATCGACATCGATAACGCCGGAAGAAACGGACAACGTTATTTATTGTTATCTACAACGTATGGACTTAATTCTTCGCACACTAAGAAGATACACATTGGTTTGCAATCGAGGAACGACGGCGGTGGCTTCGTACCGATTGTTAAATTATCAGGCAATTATGCCGATGGAATTTGCTTCGACGTCGACACGTGGCAGAAGTTTCAAGCCAATATGGAGCATATGAATCTATACTTGAATGAGACTCAAAAGATTAAACCTGATCCCATTATTATCGAGAATATTTCGATCAACTTCACTACTGCTTACGGAGCGAGGGCTGTACTGGTGACATACAAGGAAAACAAGGATCATGTTGCGAATGATAAGGTGGAAGAAGAATCGCAGCCGCCATTGAAGAAACGAAAAACTTACGCCGTTCCGATAGTGATGCAGAAAACTACTTTCCTCGGCTTGGAAAATATTAGAAAATGCGTGGATGCGCATTTGACGCAGTTAGTTTCTATAGTCGATACTGTTAATGTAACTGCAAGATATTTAATTAACGAAATAGAATTAAAACTTCCCTTGTCTTACATTGATCGTGAAATTATAAAACTTACTGTCAAAGGCAATTATCAGGAAATTGCACGTAATGTACAAACGCAAATAAATGACTTAACATTTTTAGACGTTTACTTTGACATTGTATTTGTAGAATTACTTTCGCTTCGATTTAATGAAATTGTTCGTATTATTTTGCTAAAACGCGAATCTTAATTTTATAAAAAGAAAAATTATCAATAATAAATGAAATTGTTTCTATCTTCAATCAGAACATTTTCTTTTATCCTCCCTATAATATTGCCACCTTGTGTCTACTGCGAGTGTAGAACATTGCGACGTAATCATAGTTTGATCCTCGAACGTTAAACGAGCTTATCATTTCCGTCACGAGCGAGCGGCATGGAGAGCACCGCGTACATAAGCTCATAAGTAGCGGTGCTCGGAGAAAAACGCTGGCGCGAGCGCATCTCCGCGGAAACGCTTACTCGCGTCGCTCCTACGGCAACGTATCGGCTAAATGGGCCGCGGTGCTCTTCGCTCGTACGCGTGTAAGAAAACGCTAGCGCGAGCTTGCGGCCGCCGCGGATGTGGCCCCCGAAACGCGAGGATACGCTTATGACACGGACAAAACCACCTCTTCAATATTTTAAAAATATATGCGACACGCGCGTACATTTTTAACACGTACACACACTCGCACACACGCACACACACACACATACACGCACATACATAATAGTTACTAAATCGCATGCGTTAACTTTTTCATTTATGAACTCGTGAATAGAACCTAAATTAATCATTTCGCGAAATGGACGTACGATGGAAACATCCGTGGACGTCGATCGTCTGCGGACCTACGGGATGCGGAAAAACAATTTTCGTGAAAACTTCTCTTCGTCATTTATCCGGCATGTCCGATGTTCGATTCGAGAGAATTTTATTTTATTACGCCGAATGGCAAGATGCGTATCAGCGTCTGCAGTGCGACACGAGTAAAAATAAAGAAGAAGAAACAAACGATGTACATAATAACGGATACGGTGATACTTTGCTAAAAATAAAGAAAAATTTAATCGAATTTCGCGAGGGGTTACCGCGTCCGGAAGATTATTCAAACGATCCGCTATCTCCAAAATTAGTGATAATTGACGATCTTATGAGGGAATCGTCATCGTGCGACGCTATCGGAGATCTATTTACCAAAGGAAGCCATCATAAGAATCTTAGCGTTATACTCATCTCGCAAAATCTGTTCCACCAAGGTCGCGGACAACGCGATATATCTCTCAACGCTAATTATATAGTAGTTTTCAAAAATCCGCGCGATCGTGCTCAAATTCGTCATCTCGCGCGTCAAATATATCCCGACGATCCGAAATTTCTGGAAGAAGCATACTACGACGCTACCTCGCGACCTCACGGGTATTTATTGTTCGATCTGAAACAATCGACTCCAGACGAATATCGATTTCGCCCGTGCATTTTTCCCAGCGATACGTTGCATTACGTCTACATTCCTCGTAGATCGATTAGTCGAGCAGTAACGGAGGACGTATAAAAGGTCAGCATTTACATGTGAGACTTGTCAGTTGCGCAACTTTAGCGTAATGCGGAAAAAGACAGCAAAAAGAGACGTCGACGACGTCAAAAAATTCATCCGACGACACGATAAAAATTGCCAGACGTTCCATCGGTGAGAGAAACGGCTGCCTTTTGAAAACTCTATATTATCTGAAGAAAAATCAAAGAGCGTCGTTCTTACGTACCGCCGAAAATAATCTCATAAAGTGTATTCAAGAGTGTATTTATAATACTCTTAAAGGTAAACGTGCCGCTCAATAATCACGAAAAAACACATTTAGTCAAGCATAAATCTATCCTTCGACGCGTCGCTGCAAAACGCGGCAATTGGAAAACCAAGAGAAATCTGTTGGTTCAGCGCGGAGGTTTTTTGCCCTACCTTATTGCTCCTTTGCTCAGCGATGTATTATCCCGGATTATCGGTGAGTAAAAAAAAAAAAAAATACAACTCTGCAAATATTTGGTTTTTCCGTGACTAGAAAAGAAGTAATAAAAATATTTGAAGCGTTCTCGTTCGCCATATGGAATAATGGACAGAGCAAAAAAAATGGTACTGATTTCTACGAAAAATCTTGAAAGAATGCGACAAACGCAACATTATCAACAACAACCGGAAATAGTGAAGACTACAACAATGCTGGATAACTCGTCGAAGAAAGAAAATACAATATCGAATGAGGAAAATGCTAATAATAATAACACCGTATGAACTCCTGGAACCTACTTATCGCGACTCGACGCGGAAATGTGGCGTATTCTCAACCTCGCGACTCCCCTCGATGATGGCGAAAGATGGAACTTGTATAAAGAAGTACTTCAGCGTTATCTTCACTTTGTTCGAGAAACGAAAAGACACTTACGCAATGATTCGCGCAACGATACGCGCAATAATGCCGACGACGCTAGTAATGTTGACAATGACGGGGGCGAAGACGATCAGGATAAAGATACCGAGATGCCCTTGGATGACGAACTTAAGGAAATACAATCTTATGGAAATACTTCAATCAGCAGTGATAATACGGTTAGCGAAAGTAGTTTCGAAAAGAAACGTGCACAATCAGCGGAAAAAATCAAAGAAATACTCAACAGCGTGCCGCAAACTTATCGTTCCAAAGCAAATGCCTTATTGAAATATTTGTTAGATACCCCGTCATCGAAAATTAATTGGGATAAACACGGACTCGTGACTATAGACGGCGTCGTTGAAGCGGGATCGAATATTAGCGATCTTACAAACGACGCGATACGAGAAAAATAAAAACGATAAAAGCAATCGGGAGATTTCAGTTTGCGCAATTACTGCGCGACATAGGTACACCCACCAATCTTATAGGGAATCGCGATTTATTGATTACGTCCGCATGTAGATCCCTGCGTATTGAGAAAACGTTACCGCGTGGAAGCTCCATTCCGAAAACTTTACTGTCGCGTTTAAAGTCATACGGTCGGGAGTTAAACGAGACCGAAAGAGACACGGTGTTTTTATCCGCCACTGACGACAGCGACGATAATAAAACATTAGTTCTTCGCCTAAGAAAAAGAAGGGTTTATTTCGCTGGAGTAAACTCGAAAAATTGTATTACGTTCCTTCGCATTACGCAGGCTATTCCGCGACGGAGAATTTTTCTCGAGCTGCTAAACCAAATTTTACGCGCAACGATGTCATCGAATGGCTTAAATCGCAAGATGCGTATACACTACATCGACCAGTACGACGAAAATTTCCTCGTTTACATTACAACGTGACAAATATCGACGATTTATGGGAAGCAGATTTGATCGATCCTCGTAATCTTAAGAGCTATAATGACGGATATTCTTATTTGTTGATAATTATAGATGTCCTTAGTAAATTCGTTTGGGTAGAACCAACGCGACAAAACAGCTACCTGCGTGACAAAAGCCTTTCAGAGCGTACTTTTGAAAAACAAAGATCGCCAACCTGTTTATCTGCAGACGGATAAAGGTAAAGAATTTATAGCGCAGCCTGTACAGAAATTCTTAAAAGAAAAAGACATTCGTTTTCGCGTAGCCCGTAATCCCGATGTTAAAGCAGCTGTAGTGGAGCGATTTAATAGGACGCTCAAGGAACGGATGTGGCGTTATTTTACACATAAAAATACGCGACGCTACATCAATGTTTTACAGGATATCGTTCGCGCTTACAACCATACTCATCATACCTCTATTAAAATGCAGCCCGTAGCCTTTACGCGGGAAAATGCACGCATCGCGCGTGAAAATATGAATCGCCGATGGAAGAACGACAACGAGAAGAAAAAGAATCGTGGCGATAAACAAAAGGCTAAATATAACGAGGGCGATCACGTGCGTGTCAGTAGGGCAAAAGTAATCTTTGAGAAAGGATACGAGGCAAAGTGGAGCGAAGAAATATTTCGAATTTATCGCGTTCTCGAATGGAGAAAACCTCGCGTATATGAATTAAGCAATTTAGCGGGTGAGGATATAGACGGAATTTTTTATGAACAAGAATTAACTCCGGTCAATAAAGATTTGCAAGGGGAAGAATTTATCGTCGAGCGGGTAGTAAAAAGCAGGGGACGTGGCAACAATAAACAATTACTAGTTAGTTGACAAGGATATCCCTCCAAATTCGACTCTTGGATACCCGTTTCGAGTTTAAGATTTTTGAGTTAAAATGAGGGAAGAAGAATTTTACATGATTCTCCCGAGCAACAGTAGCATGCGTTACTTTCCGGAAAATACAACCACATGTTTCACCACTGAATTACCCTAGCGTATATAATTACACGGACGTTGGGAAGTAGCGCTCACGGAGATTCAGTTTCCGTGTAGTTTTTTACATATACGAAATAATGAAGATTTAATCAGATTCATCGATATTAACGAGCGCGATAAGGCAGTTAAGGGTATGAAATCTCAGGTACCCGCGGTTACCTTTTACTTAAGTATATTATCGAGAGTGTGAATTACGCCGCTAAATCTGTCGATTCGCATATCGTTTGGCATTTCAACATCTTCATGGGTGGTAAAGTTTTCATGAAACTTGCCTGCGAAGAAAATAAATGTAGTATGACGCATTATGTAAATTTTTCCGACAAACTTTGCCGCATACTCGGCTTTGATATACACATCAAGCGCAGAGATCTTGTTCAACTCGATAGCGAACCCACTGTACCATCTCCGTTACCCGCGTGGTTTTATAATGAAATCGATATCGAAATGTACAATAACAACGAAAAGCTAGTTAAAATCGAAAGTAGTTCCGTTATACTCGACGTTTTACCTTCGTGGGTCTATGATGAAGAGATGCATTCTCTGCTATTTTACGAACTCACGCACTTTCGTATGATAATAGTCGACGAGCCGGGTAGTTTGTTGCGAGGTATTCCCGACAAACTCTTTGTCTATTGCGCATCTTACATTACCGGCGATGTACAATCTCCCCTTCTTCGAATAGTCGCGCTTGACTCGCGAAATGATTACGCGTTCGCGTCAACTCAGATAAGACATTTCTCGCGCGCTCAATACATCACGCTGCGTCAAACGTGTTTCCGTACGATCGAAATAGATATAAGAGATCAGCTGGGCCAAAGTATACCATTCGAATTCGGGACGCTGACGGTGACATTGCACTTTAGACGTATCGAATAGATATCGTAAGAATACTCGTCTATGACAGAGAAAACGAGAAAGAGAAAAGGAAAGAAAAAAAAATTTGTTCGTTCGTTCTCTGTTGATGGATTATTATTCGACGTATTACGACGAATTACAGAACGGAAGAGCTCGCGGTGGTGGAATTCCACGAGTTTTCGTCGGATCGCCCTATCAACGAGGGCACGGTATCGGGAGTTTTCTCGGAGGATTATTCAGGCGCGTGCTACCTTTTTTAGGTACTGCTGCGCGGGCTGTAGGTAAAAAAGCTTTACGCGCGGGCGTTAATATAATCGATGATGTAGAAAACAATACTCCGTTTAAGGTAGCGGCCAAACATCGCTTTAAAGAATCGCGTAACAATCTTAAAAGACAAGCTAAAGAAAAAATAACTAGCCTCATGAAAGGTTCGGGATATAAATCGGACGCGAAAATGCACGTAGTTCATTTTCCCTTTGTTGGGCTTGACACGTGTATCGTTAAACGCCGTCGCTCGAGTAAGAAAAGTTTATCGAAAAGCAAGACGAAAAAGAAGACGAATACAAAATCATGGAAGAATAGGAGGAAGAAAGCCCGTACGACGGTAAAAAGACTTAAGACGTCCACGAAACGACGTAAAATCGGCAAGAAACGTACCGTATCCGATATATTTTCTTAATCTATTTTAATTTACACGCATTTAACCGCGACAAGGACAGCGACGACGAAACAATTGTCGGAGAATAAGTATGTCTTTTCTTCACACACATTCGAGCGTGTGTTTAAAGACTGAACTCGATCTCTTTTCCCTGCCACCCACACAAATTAGTATCGAGAGTTCACAATGGATTCATTACAAACCCGTGACCTCTCTCTTGGACGATTCACCGATAGAATTCGTCGTCCCCGGTCACGGAGAAGAATATCTAGATCTCACGCATACTCTGCTGAGTCTTCGCGTACGCGTGAAATCGGGCGACGAATCAGCGGCTCGAGCTCCAGGAACAAGCGGCACAACAGCAGATACCGCCATAGGTCCCGTAAATCATTTTCTTCATTCCATCTTCAATCAGATCGACGTGTATTTCAATCAAAAGCTCGTGTCGCCTCCAAACAACGCTCACGCGTACCGCGCGTACATCGAGCCATTGTTAAATTATTCTTCACCCGCAAAAACTTCCCATCTAACGTCATGTCTATGGGACGCGGATACATCGGGTCGCATGGACGAATCGCTGGAATTCGCAAGGCAATACCGCTCTCGCGAGACGCGCCCATTACACTCGCGACGGGCGAACGATAGATCTTATAGGACATCTCCATTGCGACGTTTTCAATCAAGACAAATTCTTAATTAACGGCGTGGAAGTAAGATTAAGACTCGTCCGCTCGAAAGATTCATTTTGTCTCATGGAGAGCAACAGCATGTCGAAAATACATATTCTCGATGTCAGTTTGCTAGTGAGAAGAGCGAAACTAAGTACCGGAATGTTACTCGCACATGCTAGAATGCTGAGTAAAGTTACGGCTAAATATCTGCTTACGAGAGTCGATGTTAAAACATTTACGATTAACAGCGGTGTTGTGGGGGAATCATTAGATAACGTAATACTCGGACAACTGCCGAAACGAATAATAGTCGGTTTCGTTAATAACAAAGCATTTAATGGAAATAGAAAATTAAATCCGTTTAATTTTAAAAATTACGGCATAAATTTCTTCTCTCTGTACGTCGACGGCACGCAAATTCCTAGTAGGTCGTTACAACCGGTTTTCTCGCCGAAAGAACCGCTTTACGTCGATGCTTATCAAACGCTCTTCTCGGGAACGGGCATCCATTTCTTAAACGAAGGAAATTCCATAAGTAGAGACGATTATTCCAAGGGATACACGCTTTTCGCTTTTGATCTCACACCCGATTTGGCCGCTAATTGCGCCGGGCATTGGAATCTTGTGAGACACGGCAGTTTACGATTAGAGGTACGATTCGAAAAAGCGCTCACCGAGACAATTAACTGTATTGTTTACGGCGAATTTGATAATGTAATAGAAATAGACTCGTCTCGTCAAGTCATCGTCGATTTTTCCGGTTAAATTTTTTATCGCAGCATTTACATGTCTCTCGTCGCAACGTACGATTAAAATTTTTTTGTATTTTTCTTATCCCCGCTCTCTTCCACTACCACTCGCCGACGCGTTTCGCGAGAAGAAAAACTTATAATGTAACAAAAAGAAATATCAGTTTCCTTCGAGACGCGTTCGTCGACGGTTCGTGAAAAACTTAAACCTGCCCAACGAAAGCGTATAAGTTTTTCTTCGCAATATGGATATAGTCATTGACATTCAAGGCTTCCGCGATGCGAGCGAGAAGTTTCTTCCTAAGGAAGTCGCGGTTGTCGCGATTGACGCACCGATCGTCGACCATTGGATTATGATACCGCCCTATCCGTTCGCTGAATTACCCGAAAAAGTAAGACGACAAAACTACTGGCTCACACGAAATTATCATAGGATCGAATGGTTCGATGGCGAGGCTAATCCAAAATATTTTACGCGGCATTTACGTGAAATTATAAGGCACACGCGTCACATTTACGTTAGAGGCAGTGAAAAAGCACATTACTTGCGAAATCTACTTTCCAGAGAGATTATATATTTTGGAAGGTATCTCTCCAGCATTCAAAAATCTATTGTTGGAGGAAGAGTGTGGACAATATTGCTCTCATCACGGATTTCGACAGATATTTCATTGCGCCTTACATAACGCTTACAAATTGAAACGCTCGCTACTCGATCAAAATAATACCGGCAGCAGCGATACTCTCAGCGTTAGTCAGCCCACTACTTGTAGTTCTCCCGAAAATTATCAATTGAGTGACGACGACGACGACGACGCTGATGATGGCTACGAAAGCGTGAAAACTGACTGCTACAAGGATTACGCTGCTAGCAATATAAATGTCAATCCCGTTCTAATTCGTAATATTCAAACTCAAACTATCAATAATATAATAGAGACAAAAAATTTGTCAAGCGTCGAGCAGACAATTAAAAAAGAAGAAGAAAAAGAAGAAAGATTTGCGGGAGAAATAAAAACCGAAGTTATTCAAATAATACCAGGATCGACGCGTTCGTCTTTGTGTCGAAAAAATGAACTCTTGCGAAATTCTACGAGCATTGCGCCATATCGATGCCAAGCATGTGGGTGTCTATCCCGCCGACAGAGTTCCGAGGGTGTGGACGAGGTCGACGGCTATCGTCGCTAATACAGACGATCATAAACGACCTGGAGAACATTGGGTCGCCTTTTTCCTCGATGAACACGGAACAGGCACCTACTTCGACAGCTACGGAATACCGCCTCTGGAGCCCGGATTTCTCCTTCGTCTTCGACGAAACTCCATCATCCATCGATGGAATACCCGACAACTACAAGGATTTTTCTCACAAACTTGCGGACAATATAGCTGTGTATTTCTATATTACATGTCTGTTGGTTACGATCTTAATCAATTTCTTACTCTATTTACCGAAAATTGTCAACACAACGACCGATTAATCGTACATTTATTTCGCAAAATCTTTCTTCGTTGAAATAAGAAACGTGTTAACGTAGTTGCTAACCGATATCAAATTTAATTCAGTAATTTTAATAACATACTTTATGTATCGCTTTTAACTTTATGTATTTGTAATATCAATATATATGAAAAATTTATAATAAATGTGTGTGAAACTTTTTTACTTGAATTCTTTTATATTTTTCCCACATCTTCTACCCTTTACCTCATAGCTAAATAGAAACTCGATCTTTTTAAAAACTTTAGCGTAATTTACGGTCTCGGCAACGACATTTGTCTAAATATTGCGTCTCAGTCTCCGATGACCGAACATATTTTGTTTTATTACCCGCCCATTGTCAGCGAATACTACCCTTCCTATCTGTTCCTACGTATCGTTTACTAGAATGCGAACTTGAATGCGCGTGTTTTCTATTAGGCCTCCTTTTGTTACCCGAGGTGTCGATAATATCCGACAACGCGACGCTAAAGCGATTAGCCGAAATTGTAAGCGTGCACTAGCCGCTTGTACTTTTTTTATTTTTTTCAGCAATAAAACCTTTACGTACCGTCACTAGAATGCGAACTCGAATGCACGTGTTTTCTATTAGGCCTCTTTTTGTTACTCGAGGTGACGATAATTAGCCTAAATTGAAAGCGGAGGCTAGCCGCATGTACTTTTTGTATATCTTTTTGTTTTCTTTATTAGCGACGATGCCGACGCTACCCGTCAATGCGACGCCGAGTAACGATGATCAGCCGAAATTAGTGCGTTTTTTATTTATCTTTTTTCAGCGCTATACACGATCACCGGGGACCAATCGGTCTATGACGGCTTCGCTATACCGCGTTTTTTTTATCGACATTTTTTCGGCTTTTTTCAGAAACGCTGTCTGCTCACTCCCTACCCTTCCAAAAATAAAAAAATCAACCAATCAGAGTGCTGGACCACTATAGTTAGAGCCTATCATAGATGGGGTGGGGTGCCATAATCCCCACGCCTGCTACGCTATACCACGATATTTTTATCGCCATTTTGTCGGCTTTTTTCAAAAACCCTGCCTACTCTCGCACTCTCTTCCCAAAAACAAAACCAACCAATCAGAGTGCTGGGCCACTATAGTTAGGCCTATGAGAGTCCTGGGCCTAATGACCCCTATTAACGGATCGACCAATCACGGATCGAAAAGCCCTGTCTAGCCACGCCCCTCTGGCGCCAGTGGCCGAGTGGTGGTGGTTTGTTTTGACTCACTATAGTGGCCCACATACTACTTTGTATTTCTATCACAGCACGCAAAATCGTTTTAATGTCGTTCCGACAAACTCCTATTTAGAAAAAATTGCAATATATGTAATGATATAATATATAATATAAGTAATTTGTCCTTTGATTTATAAATAATGAGTTCACAATTTTTAGAAAATAATTGTTATTTCTATTAGTAAATGTATGATTGCTAATATTTTTATTACATTAATTACATTTGCAAAAGTGATATTCAACATCCTTTAAGATATTATTTTACTAAGCAAGTACAGTTGTATTTTCGTTATTCTTATTATTTGATATACATACATGTATTATTTATTACAATTAATTTTGATTAGTTGACTAAAATTGACAGAAGATAGTTAATATTTTGGAAGTATTATTTTGTTTTCAAGAATTGTATGAAGAATTTTCATTTTATTTGACCGTTACATAATATAAACAAAATAATATAATCCATATGATGGAGAAAAATAGAAATTAATGTCATGATAAAATGTTATGCTATTTAATAATTAATTTTTGTAAATAAATAATTTATTATTGGGTATAATAACAGTTTTTAAAATAGAATATAACTGACGCATAACAATAATAAAAATAAAAAAGAAAAGTGCTGTGAGATTCTACATAAAAAAGATTTACGGAACTAAATTTTAGTCTTTGTTTTATCAAATATAACTGGGTTTTTACTTTATTGAAACTTACTGCAACATTCTTATTATCTACTTTTTGCTTCTGGCAAATGATATCTGCATTTCATGATGACTGCTTGATTTTTGTTCTTTGTCTGTCTCTGTATTTCGATTACTTAATTGTTGTAATTTTTGGACTTTAGTTTCACTATTCCATAATTATTGTCATTTATTTTATTATGTAAAATTCCAGTAGGTAATGGCATATCTGTTTAAAATAAGATTTAAGTAGATTAAAATTTTATTATAAAATAAAATATTATTTAAAATTAAAAAATTATTTATAGAAAAAGTAAGTATAGTATATGTATCTATGCATAGGTGAATCCATTTTTAAATATGATTTAAACGAGCGCACGATAATCTCCGTAAGGTAGACTGCCGTTTTTTGAAACTCGCTTTCGGCACATCTTTATTTTCTTTATTGTCTATATATCTTTATTGTCTTTGTATTTTTGCCGCTATTGTTTGCAGGGATATCGACGAAAATCCGCTTTCGGCATTTTTTCGCCTCGTCTTTTGTACTTTGCCGATAATATTTATCGGTCGCTCGCAAAGTATTTATGGCTATGCCGTTTCGCTTAGCACGTTTTCAATTTTATCATATGTATATGCATGCGACTTAATTTATTATTTTTTCTTTTTCATTTTTTCTAACAACAAACTTCGCTCTGGTTGTGGGAAAGAAAAGAATCGTGGAGTCTACCGGACATAACACACATTTCATTTAATTCTACCAACTACCAATTTAGTTCAACCAACGTGAAGGCACTAATGCCACAGGCCATCATCAAATTCTACGATTGTGTAGATTTTTGAGGTAATCATATTTCTGCTTAAAGTATAGATAGAATTACGTAAATATAAAATAAACAAAAAAATTATTTTATTTTATAGAAATACACAAACGGAAATGTGAATAATAATTAGTAACAATGTAGGCTCCCTGCATTGATAAATTACGAATTCAAAAGGAGGCTATATGGAGCCACGCGTAGGGTGTAGGTACGCAAATATTAAAAACAAACTTATTGGAAAAACAAATTTATTGAATCTAAACGTTTCGGTCCTTTCTTTGGACCTTCTTCACTCGTGCGTCGGGCGCGTCCGCGTACGGTCGTGTGAACGTGCGATGGATGAGTGTGTGAGTAAGAGTGAGCCCCCTTTCGGAAATTCCTCACTATACTCGTCATTATAGTCCACTTTTGAGTACCTCATGACATATTATGTCACTTTGTCTATCTAATGGGATATCGATAGGGGGGGCTCACGGCTTTTGCGCTACGTGCGGTAGTATGTAGACTCCCCATTATTATTTATTGTATTAAATTTACTGAAGAAGGTCCAAAGAAAGGACCGAAACGTTTAGATTCAATAAATTTGTTTTTCCAACAAGTTTGTTTTTAATATTTGCGTACCTACACCCTACGCGTGGCTCCATATAGCCTCCTTTTGAATTTGTAATTTATGAATAATAATTATAACTATTCTTCGAACTTTATCTATATTAAAATACACACATGCGCATACGTACATATATTTATATTATGCTGATTTCATAACTTATATATTTATTATAACTAGAGCATGGATAAAAGCGCTACGAAAGTGCTAGCGAGGCTCTCAAACCGAAAACCTTCTTTGTGTGGCGAAGATTCTCGATTTGAAAATCTAGCTCGTGTTCCTGGCAGCGCTCTTATTCACATTATAAAAATTATATATTATGTATGTACATACATTAGTTTTTATATGTATGTATTAAGGGGCATACGACAAACTGTTTGCCATACGAAATTTTCCAAGCTTTTGTTGTCACATAATTGATGGTTCATGCATTTAAAGTTTGATTTTTATAATTTTCATTCACAATATTTATTTGTAAAAATGATGACTGGATAGGTACATCATATAAAACTTTTACGTTCAATAATTTTTTGCCAATCACAAATATTGTTTTATCTTCACACTGAATAATATTTTGTACCTCTACATACTCTATTTTCTAATATACAGCAATTTTTTTTTATCATTACAGAGCGGATTGTATACATATAATGAATTGCGCAACATTTTGTATTAACTTTTAATATTCTTAATATTGTTTTGCAGAGGAGCATCAAAATGTTTATTTTCTAAATATAATTCAGATCTTCTCTCTTATTTTATAATTCAGAGCTTTGTTACGTCCGGACTCAGGTAAGGAAGAGTCGGAGGGAGGACGTAACTACTTTATTTCTCGAACAAACGCCGAACGGTGCGAGCCGAACGAAAGTGACCGGGCCCAAATACGTCAACGACCGCAAGGGTCGCTCTTACAGTATTTAAAGGACCGTTCGCTCGGTGGTCCCTTTTCGGCAAGAGAATCTAATCTCTTTTGCTCAGGATGGGACCTTGTGCGATCTCGGATTACGGGAATGAGTGGGAACGGGTTTGTTAATTAACAGAAACCATTTAAGTTAAAATTATAAATTTATTTTAATATCGCGACAAAAGAAATGAGAAATTTTATACATAATAATAATAATAATAAGCCGACTTATTCGCTAATGGAAATGTGAGTGTGTGTGTGTGTGGATCGCAAGAAATGCATTAGTACGGATAGGTCGTGTGCGGAAAATTACGCTCAAAAGTCCGGAATAAAATCTACTCTCCCGAGGGATGTCGCGGGTATATCAACCTCCTTGCTTCTCCTCTCCATTGGTTTGTTAACATTTCCTGACGAATATATAAGAAATATTTCCATGACGCCCTTTGGGTCCCGGAGGCGTTGCTTTTGATTTTACAATTATCATGGTTGGTCTTTTGTTTAGGCCCTTACGTTTCGACCAATGGAGAATTTGTTGCTATCAAGTGTGGTTGATATTTTTATTACCCTCTCGAGTTTGTCTCGGGCCGATATCGCGTAACAATGATCTGTCAGGCGAGAATTGTTTGGGATCTGTTATCGTTGTTATTCTCCCTTCAAAAATTTTATTAGTTTCAAGTGTTGGTTTTGTTTAAAGAACTGTCGACTATAGTTTAGCTTCTTAGAGTATAACGAGTTACATTTTTGAATTTTATGAGTTGATCTATTTGCTTCTCAAGTCTGTATATATTACTTTTACTATTGAACTATCTCGGCATATGTTTTCCTCGCCTATCAGATCATAGTTTATTTGTGCGTCTGTGATATCTCGAATATCGCCTTGCGTTCTCTGAAAGAAAAGAATCGTGGAGTCCACAGGACGTAACAGCTTCTTTTTCAGATTTTTTATTTATGTTTTCAATTTTGCCAAATTTTCTTGAAAATTGTTGTAGTGGTTTGTCTCCTTTTCTCAATAGTTTTTTAATTGCTGACGTGTAATTTTCAAACCTAAAACAACTAAAGTTATCTAATATTCCAAATTTTCTTACGTCTGCAACAAGATGTAGATTATGTATATTGTGAGATGCATGTGCTTTATCATATAATTTTGCAAAAGAATTGACAAAGTGTTTCAATAGATTTTCAGCATAATCTAAATAATAATCTTTTTTACAAAAAGTTTGATTGCATAATATTGAAATAACAGCGTAAAGGTTAAAAAATTGTATACATATCTTTGTCTAATATCTTTTAAAACAACAAGTTCTAAATATAAAATAAAAGTTCTAAATTCTGTAGCTTTCCATTGTTTATAATCTTTCAGAGATCTAAGTCTTCTATTAAATTCTGATAGAACTATTAATCTTATGTTTTTAAGCAATTGAGGAATTCGTTTACAAAAAGTTATTGCTATTACTTTTAGAAATACATGTTTCAACCATAAATTATTAATTTTCGCATTATTCCTAAATATATTAAGTGCATACAATCAAGTGGCACACAAGAAATTCAAAATTGTCATGTCCTTTAACACGCGTTCCCCTTGCTGATATTCTCCCAGGTATTTATTATCTGCCAGTTCTGAATCAGTACGTAAAAAGATATTTTTATTTACTCCGGAAAAACATTCATGTCCATACCATTACCTCTGTTACGTCCTGGCCTGCGGGCTCTTTCGCAGTCGTTATCTCGCGTTTTCTATTTTGAGTTTTATAATTAATCTTTCCGTAAAACGCGAATTTGCGTAAATCGGAGAAGAGAAAAGAATTGTGAATTCTACAGAGGTAACACCCCCCCCCCCCGCCTTAGATAAATTTTGGGGGTGTAACACACAACATTTGCAAAAGAATCATTAGAGAAAAATTTTCGATTCTTTTCTCGCCACGATTTACGAATATTGGTGGAAGGAACCATATTTAACTTTTTGATTAATCGTGCTTCGTTAAGTTAATATATATATATATATATATATATATATATATATATATATTTCTTTTAAAGGAGGAAAGAAAAAGGCGACCACCAAAATCCATCCCTTTCTTATTCTTTCGTCCTTCTTTTAGATTTTTTTATTGTTACTTATTATTATATTGCTATGCTAATTTTATTAATATTGTCGATGCTATTACTAGTAAGTATGCATATGTGTGTGTGCGCGTGTAGAATCTTTGCTAAATCTTTTTTATTGTTTGTCTATACCAATAAGAAAATACATAAAAATGTTTCAAAATAACATGCGGTTTAGTTACCTGATCCTCATCAGTGAAATGCCGCTGTTGTAGTATTTTCTCCCTTCTTTTTATCGTTCTTCTTTTCTGGAAAACACAGCTTAGCCCCCCATTCTTCTGCCAAATATTCGTGGTCGACGTACAGATATTCAATTGTTATTTTTGTATTCTGTGCAGTTTGCTTGGTTGTCGGCAAAATCCTTATGGACTAGATTGTGGAGTGATATTATCATATATTCTTCTTTGTTTTTTGGTTGATATTTTGCTGTAGCATTCTTGGCAGATTTTGGAATAGTCGTCTGTATTTTGATAGAGGTTCTCCCGTGATTGCGTAACATACTGGAGTTCTATCAATTTTAAATACGTTTCTGGGTGATCACGCCGTCGATGGGTCCCTGGCGTATTTCTTCCGGTATTTCGGGGGTCCATTGAAGGTGATAATAAATTGGCATTGTTAAACTGAAATTGACGATCAGGTAGTATGTTTTCTATAGAATAGAAAAAGATTCTACCTCCATGATTATGAGGAATATATATCTGTGCAATGTAAAATTAAATTATAAAAATAGAGATTAATATACACTCGTCAACAAAATTAACGCATATGTATTTTAAGTCAAAATTTCGCATAATTTCAAATAACCATAACTCCGCTAAAAATGATCGGATTTCAAAAATTTTTTTTTCACTGTCAAGCTTGAAGTCTCTACTTTAAAAACCATTCGTCAGATTTTTAATTTATCCTTCTTCCCCGTACGCCACTGCTTCAAAAGTAAAGACGTGTTTTGTCTAAAAAAAATTGCGTACTTCGACGCACTCCACGGAGTGAAATAAATTTTTTTCGCAAATCTTATTATAACTATCGTAAAATGTGGACTTTTTACTACAAATTTAAAAAAAAAGCAAAGTTTGTACGATTTTTTTTCGCGGAGTTATTACATATGAAAGTTACCCATACATTTTTTCCATTTAATGACTCCAAACCCTCTCTGCTGTGTGTGTGTGTGTATGTGTGCGTGCGTGCGTGCGTATGCATGCGTGCGTATGGTTAGGAGAGGGAAATGTAGGAATGTTCTCATTCAAAATTGTGTGTTCCCGCCTCGTCTTCAGATTACTTCTTCTATACGTTCACGCATATTAATGCATGCTCTAATTGTTGTTTAAGGAATTTGAGCCCAAATTTACACGCACGCACGCACGCGTGGGCGCATACACACACACACATACACACACACTATGCGCCAAATCCAACCAGCAACCTCGTGGTGCGTGTCGGGTAATACTAATGCTGGCGGTAAATAGAAAAAATGTATGGGTAACTTTCATATGTAATAACTCCGCGAAAAAAAATCGTACGAACTTTGCTTTTTTTTTAAATTTGTAGTAAAAAGTCCACATTTTACGATAGTTATGATAAGATTTGCGAAAAAAATTTATTTCACCCCGTGGAGTGCGTCAAAGTACGCAATTTTTTAGAGACAAAACACGTCCTTACTTTTGAAGCAGTAGCGTACGGGGGAGGAGGATAAATTAAAAATCTGACGAATGGTTTTTAAAGTAGAGACTTCAAGCTTGACAGTGAAAAAAAATTTTTCAAATCCGATCATTTTTAGCGGAGTTATGCTTATTTGAAATTATGCGAAATTTTGACTTAAAATACATATGCGTTAATTTTGTTGACGAGTGTATATTAGTATTAATACATATACATATAGTCGCTTACTATACAATGGTGATTATAGCTGAAAATAATATTTTATTGAGTATATAGAGTAATTGAAATAAAACAACATTATTTTTAATGAACTATCTAAGTATATTAACTAACGTAATTAATAGTCATAGAGTAATAGTAAAAGTGAAAATATAAACTTAATTTAATCTAAGATAAGAGATGCGTAATTTAACAACATATTATGGATTATATTATAATAGAACGATAAATTTTTTATACGGATGGATAAACATCAACAGCGACTTGGGTATTGATTTTCGCATGACCCATTTGGACGAGTGTGTCCCTGATGTTGTAAGCTAGGTTGACTTCGTTCTTCGTTTGGATTGTCAATTTTACAAGGCTGCTCCATTTCGTAGGGAGTAAACTATATTAATCCATCCTTTATGACCCTCGAGCATTAGTCGGCATAATTCCTGAGTTCGTTTCGGCCAGATTTTAGTTTTTTCAGCGGGTTCTGTGTACGCCCCACAGAGATGGACTTGCCAATGCAACTCTTTGAATCTATCTTCGAGTATGTATACGTCACACATGCGTCACCATACGATTCGCCCCCAGTCTCCTAAGATGATTTTAACCACGCAAGTGTCTATATTTACGCTCTTGATGAATCCTCGTTTCCAAGTATCGCAATCCTTAATTGCGACGTCCAAGTTCACCTTCATGTGGTGCGGCCATTCGTGGAAGTATGAAGATTTCTGTCTATTCGGAATTTCAGCTCTTCTTCTAATTCTTGAAGGTCCTTGGCGCTGTTTTGAAGTATCCAGAAAAGGTGTAGTGATTTTGCTTTTACTATGGTCGCTTCCAGGCGGTTGCGAGTGAGGACATCAGCTCTTAGGTATTGAATTTCTATTTTCTGTGGGTAAAATTTTTTGATTGTGATAACGGTATCCCTTTTTTCTTAAGGGTATACATATATAATAATAATAATAAAGAGAAAATAACAATACAGCAGTAGTACGGTATTGATAGTAGCAATTCTATTCTAATTGTCGGTAAATATAAAACTGATAAGATATATTGGGTATTAGTAATATTTGGTTTCCTTGAATTCGAGAGAATAGTGTTATCTTCTCATCTGGGATAAAGAGGATAGACTGTTGTTAAAGTTGTGTTTTATGATGCTTCTAGTTCTTCTACTTGCCTGTTTATTTCGTCTTTGTGTAGTTGCAGAAATCTGTACTGACGGATGTTAATTGGTCGATCATCAGTAGTGATTATTTGATGTTGTAATACATGAGTCGCGATCAATTTCTCTCCAGAAACGTGAACTCAATCTTGACTGGTTGTTATTAATTTTATTACATTTTCTTGTTCTTCATTATTATGTTCTAATCGCAATAATTCCATAATTTCAGTAAATCGAGTTTCCTCCGGTTTTTCGGAAATTATTAGACAATTAACTGAATCGGTTGGAATAATTCGTTGCTTTTCCTTGTGTTTTGATTTTCGTTTTCGCATAAATTTATCTATAATTTATTGAGATTTGTTAAATAAGAATACAAAGATTTTTGAAGACGGTTCATTCTTATTCTTAAAAGTTTTATTAGTTAAAATTTTAATATTTAATTTATATTTTTGAGCTTCTTTTAGATCTTCCACATGTTAAACGGACAAAAAATGACATTTTTTTACGGTTTGATCTGCATAACTTCATGTAAACATTTAATCGAGAACTCGAAACGACCCCTGTTTATAAAACCTACATTAAAAGGAACTTATGCTGATGCTACTTCATTGTGTTTATAAAATAACAAAAGTAGAGATAAAAACGTGAAACTTACAATTCTTTCATTTAGAAACTTCGATCGTAATATTATTAAGCAAATGTCTTCTCTCTCGCGTATTATATTTATTGTTGCGTTTGAATGTTATTACTTCAACTGTTAATTAGATCAAAGTGTAAAATACTTTTGTTCTCTCGATATATTCATTGTCTTATCGAAAATTATCATCTGTAGCAGCATACAATAATGTCAGGGCTTTTTAATAAAAATTGCTTGTGTTTATTATTGTACACCATTAAATTTTCTATAATCCATTATACATATTAAACGGACAAAAGACAGTATTTTTCTTGGGCTTAATTTGCATAACTTCGTGCAGACATTTGATCGCAAACTCGAAACGCCCCCCGTTTATAAAATCTCCCATAAGAAGAAACCTTGGCTGATGTCATTCCTTCTGTTTATAAAATAACAAAAACAGAGATAAAAACGTGAAACGTACAATTCTTTCATTTAATATTGAATTTTTTTGTTATAAGGATGAAATATAAAACGAGAGAATGGCTTCAAATTTGAAGCCATTCTCTCGTTTTATATTTCATCCTTATAACAAAAAAAGCATTGCTTTAGATTTGTGTTTTTTGGCTCTGCAAGTAGTATTTGAAAGCTAAGTTTTACTGAATGTTTTTATAAATAAAATATTTTATATTTAATAATTATATATACTTCAGGTGTCTAACAACTGATTGCTTATTCAAGACTTTATCATTTATATTTCAAATGTGTTTATCTACAGTATAAAAAATTATTTCTAAACCTTATTATATTATGGAATGAATTACGACCAGACACACACACACACACACACACACACACACACACACACACACACACACACACACACACACACACACACACACACACACACACACACACACACACACACACACACACACACACACACACACACACACACACACACACACACACACACACAAAAGTTCTGGTAAAGAATACTTTAAAAAAATAGCTAAAGATTTTTATAATATTAGTAATTTTCTTCATTGTATTAGAGCCATTGACGTTAAACATGTTTTTATGTCCAAAAAATTTAGGGTCAATATTCTTTAATTATATATAATATTTTTCTATTGCTTTTTTATATTCAAATGCATCTTATAAATTTTTATAACAATAGATGTAGAGGGAGATATGGTAAACAAAGTGATGGTGGCATTTTTCAAACCTCTAACTTACATAAATTATTGAACAACAAGCTCCTCGACATGTCAGAGCCTTGCAACCTTTCTCAAATAAATATAAAAACATCTTTTATATTAATAGGAGATGAAGTATATCCGCTTCCTTTCTTCTCAAATCATTTAATGGATAGAATTTAAACATTGAACAGAGGAGTAGTTTAATAAACGTTTATCTAGATTTTGCAAAACTATTAAATGCTCTTTTGGAATTTTATATTCTAAATGGCGCTTACTTTCAGAGACTACTTTCAAAATGCAACCGACATTGATGTGACAGATAATGATTTAAAATATATTTGTGTTTTGTATAATACTATAATAGATAAATGTTTGAACGGAATCTGACTGATATGTTTATTGAATTTCAAAGAAATTATCAAAAACAAGGCAGAAAGCAGATCACCTAATGAAGCAAAAATCATTAGAGATATATTTACAACCCTTTTTCGAATAATCCTTTGTCATATAATAAAGAAATAAATTAATTGCATCTCTGATATGTTATTAAATCGTCCCATTATTAATAGATTCAATTTTACAATCATAAAATTAACAATTTGTAAATATTAAATACAAAATAAAATTGTATACAAATTTTATAGAAGAAGAATTATAAGAATATTTTAGAATAATAAATTTTCCTTAGTTAACTTCCGTAATTACTTCTGTTACGTCCGGACTCAGGTAAGGAAGAGTAAGAGGCAGTGCTGCATATTTGCAGACGCGACAGCCACTTTGCAGCCAGTTGTGGGGAGGGGAGGGGGTAGTCTGGAAGCGCAACGCGCACTGAAAGAATGAGAACACACTGGCACGTATAATTAGACGCTCAGCGGGTGGCGGCTTCGAACATAGAAGAGGACAGATATATATATATTTTGCTCTCTATTAGAGTTGGGATTTTCGAGCGAACTTGGAATATTGGCAATGGCTAGTCGGATGCGATACAATATGTAAAAAATAAGAAATATATTAATATTATAAAATATTAATAGGAAAAAAAATATATTTTAAATATATATAATATAAATAATTTACTCATAATTTAAACATTTAATTAAAAATAATTATTAATTAATAATTATAATTAATAATTATAAGTATATTTTAGATTTAAAAATCCACACTTGGCCAATATATACGCCTTTTTATTAAAAAATATTTTTTATCTTTAAAGAAATAATTGTAATAAAATAATATTTTAATTTATAAATATTGTTAAAGATTATATTTTTTTATTTTCTATTTTGTATTATATAATGTACGATGTACATATTGTTGCTCAACGGAAACCGCGAAAAAGTGGTGGTTTCTTTCGTCAAAAAATTTAAAATATAATATATTGGGAAATGTCAACATTATTAAAAAAAAAAAATAAATAATAAAATAATAAAATAATAAAAATAAATAAAAAATAAATAAAATAAAAAAATAAAAAATAAATAAAATAAATAAAAATATATATAAAAAATTTATAAAATTTATAAAATTTATAAAATAAATAAAAATAATAAAAAATCAATTCATTAGTTAACAAAAACTGAATTGCTTCCCAATATATTTGAACATATAAATATGTTCCGTGTGTGTGTGTGTATATATATATATGTATACATATATGCATATATATATTATATATTATATATTACATACATATATGCATATAATCGTATACATATATATATATATATATATATATTAATACACACAATATTCTTACATGCTTATCCTTTATAAGCATGACGTCTTTTAGATAAAATGCATCATTAATAAAACGAGGGATCAGCTATGTCGGCAACATTTGCATCTGCAGCATGTAGCTTTAAAATATTTTTCTTTTTCTTTTACATTAGTAGTATATAATTTGTTGGTCGACATAAGAAACAAATGCTTATCATTAATTTGCATGTTTATAGCTGTTTCTCCCCTCGTCTTTAATGCAGATTTAAATACGCAAATAGCATTAACGGAAACCGACGATAATGCATTACGTTTTTTCGTTTTTACATTATTTAAAAGAGATCCGTGAGATTGCATCGTAGTATGCTTCTTCTATACTTGACGCGCGAGATGACAAACTTGAGCGCAATCGCGCAAATTTTTGAAAACTATTATATAATTCGCGTTGAGAGATATATCACGTTGTCTGCGATCTTGATGAGAAAGATTTGGTAAGATGAGTATAACGCTGAGATTCTTATGATGACTTTCTTTGATAGATAGATCTACGATAGCTTTGCGCGATGAAGATTTCCTCATAAAATCATTGATTATCACCAATTTCGGGGAAAGTGGATTGTTGGAATAATTTTGCGGAATAATTTTGTTGGAATAATTTACCGGTTCACAGTAACTCCTCGCGAAATTTGATTTTTCTTCATTTTTAGCAAACTATCATCGTACAAGCTCTTTCACACCTATTTCTTTTCTTTTTCTTCATTTCACTCATCCCATTGCAGGCATTGATACGCATTTTGTCACTCAATATAACAAAATAAAATTCTCTCAAATTGAACATCGGACATGACGGATAAATGTCAAAGAAAAGTTTTTACGAAAATCGTTTTTTCGCATTTCGTAAAACTATATGCGTTTAAGAATATGTTTCTAGTTTATTTCGCAAAATGATTAATTTAAATTCTATGCACAAATTTATAATTGATAAAACTAATAATTTATCAATATCGTACGTGTAGAAATACGCACACGCGTCGCATATTTTTAAGTTTTAAAGGTATGCCTCAGTGAAATTTAAATCGAAGTAAAAATTCTACAAATATAATATACATCTAAAAATGTTATTATAAATTATTTATTTGCGTCTATACATTACGTTTCATTTCTTGATAATTACCTTTAACTGTAAGTTTTATAATTTCGTAATCTATGTAAGACGTAAGAAATTTAAATTTTATTTCGTTAATTAAATATTTGACGCTGTTGAGGACAGCCATAATTGTGAAAGCGAGTCGCTCGATCAAGAGAGAGACAATTAATAAATCGATTAATTCGATATAGGCACCGAGAATCTCGGTATTTCGATGAGTCATACCCCGGAATGGCACCGATATAACTTCGGTCCTTTTACTACAGACTTCTATATATTACTAGAACTGCTAACATACTTTACATGGTGGCTGACTTCTTATGTAAGCAACTATCCCCATGTTCCGATATTACTGCCAGTACTGAAAATATATAATATACGTAACGTAAACTATAGATTTTCAGTACTGGCAGTAATATCGGAACATGCCCTATGTAGAGCATAGAGTCATTCATTCTACGCATGCGCAATACTTATTTAAAAAATATAATTTCGTTATTGTTTATAGAACTGTTCCACATAAAAATAGTTATAGTACTGTCATATGTGTATGTGTGACAGTACTATAACTATACATATATATACATATATATATATATATATATCATTCACTTCTGAAAGTTTTAATCGCAGAAACGAACGTTGATTAATCTTCTCTTGATCAAAGGACTCGATGTACGGAAGTGGCTTGCTTTGTTTCACTATCGCCATTAAATGGATCGATAGATCAAACATCCATGCGGATCTTCTTTCATTCGATCAACCGCTTTATCTTAGATCACTGAATTATTGTATTGTTTTAGTTCTAATTTGCGTTCATCGAAATTGTTGATAATCTGCGTCCATAATTACCGGCGCAGCGCTAAGTGAGTGAGGCAAAGAAAGCGCGAATGTCTTATGCGGATCTCGAATGCCTCTCGCAACCCGGGTGATTTACGTTGCGTTCGCAACCGAAACCTGCAATACGAGAGAGATATCCGACCTGTGCATTTAAGATCTCCGATCGTAAGAGCACCTCGACTTCTCCTTGGCAAATTTTCCGTCGCGCAATACACAGGATAGCCGATATCTTGCGATTCAAGATTTCCGTGCGATTATTTTAGAACATATTTCGCCTGGTATGTGTATCATCCTCATAGTGACTTTCTTTTTAACTCGAACAACTCGTCCACCTCGGTTGGCGCGAATTGCCGGACGACATTCATGATTAATTATGTTGTCGGATAGATAATCATTGCAATCTTATATCTAAAACGTTAAATAAAGTCTGTTATTGTAATGAAATGTATATGGTTGTGTGATCGATCATTATTGATGATTTTCGCATGAGAATTAAGATATAAAGAATTAAGATATATTCTAAATCTAAGTGCGTATAATTTTAATAATAACATATATAATCGTAACAAATAATATAGAAGATATTTGAACGGATAACTCATTTGCCGATGTGCCGTCCTTGGTTGAGTGTTCGTCTGGATCAAGAAGAAAAATGAGTGTAGCAGTCTTCTGAATTCTGACGCCGTACGTATGGTTACAACGTGCACACGACCGTTCTCTCTTGGGTGGATGCAAACGATCCTTGCTAGAGGCTATTTGGTTAATGAAGACGATTCCTTCTTAAGAATGCAGAGGCGTCCTATCTTAATGATAGAATCACCCTTCTACCACTTAAACTGATAGTTCAACGTATGAAGATACCAGCATAGTTCCCAGAAATAATCTTGCAGGCGTTGCAGCAGTTGCCAGCAAATCAAGCGATTGCTCGTCCTCTCAAGTAACAACGGTTTGGATATGGCATTCAGTGCAAATTAAGAAATAATCAAATGTCAGGGTGGTCATGTCATCTGAATCCTTAGACAAGAGCTTGGAGTGGTCTTGAATTCAGGCACACCTTAATTTGGACGAGGAGCGTAGACATCTCCTTAAAAGTGCGAATGACGTCGCCTAGCACTCGTCGAAGGTGTATCTTGGTCTTAATGCTTTCTATAGTTCACAGAAATGTGTCAAAGGATTGAAATACCACTATTTGTGCTCGCATGCGTTTTGTTGGCAATATAGCGTGCTTCTTGGCTGACGGCGGTGAAGAGGGCCCGTAGCTGTTCATCTGCAATAAAATTTGTGCCACTGTTAATTGTTTGACACATATCTCTATGGGAGATAAACCGTCTCAATGCGACCGCCTCAAGGCGTCGTGTAATCTGAAACAATCATTAAGTGCATAGCTTTGGTACTCAAGCATACAAGGACGGCAATGAAGGCCTTGTAACTCTTGTAGCGTCCTTTTATAATCCTCAAATTAATTGGCCTCACGTAATCTAGGTTCGTGTGGAAGAAGGGTCTCGCAGTTATCATTCGAGAGTGAAGAAGATCGTCCATCAGTTGCTGAGTTGAAACCGTTCGCCATCACAGGCAGTGTAGATACCAGTGAATAACTCACTTGACGGCTACTCGTCGGCTTTCTGTGGTATCCAGCAGCGTTGTTGCAACAATTTGAGAATGAGTTGGACGCCTCCATACAGCGTTCGCTTGTGACATGTTTTGATTTATAAGGTCGTCAGATATGATTCCAGCGGAAATATAATGGAATGCTTTTTGTCATATGCAAGGAGCGCATACTTGATCCTGCCACCAAGACAAAGAATTCCCTTGTGGTTTTTGAATAGATTTAGACGAAAAAGCGCACTTTTTATTGGCAAGACTTGTTTATTTGCCAAGCGACAAGCTCACTCGAGTATCCCCAAGGTTGAACGATATGGATTCAAACATCCAGCGTTTTCTCCAGCTCATCAATAGTGTGACGTTCCAATCTGCTGCTGTAATGATGACTGAGATCGCCGACAGCGAAGTCATCGATGAATGGCATCACGCTGTGACGCACAATAGAGTGTAAACAAAAGAATACTTGATGAGCGTAGATTGGCGTAGGTGGCTCGTTGTCGCACCGCTGCGATGTTATTAGAGAGCTCATGCATTGATCCAGAAACATCGCCAGTTCGAGAGTAGCGGACCAAGATCAAACAGTCATTATCAACCACGACGGTCTTCTACCAGTAATAATTATCCACTAAGTCGTCAGGGAAAAAACCTTGCGAAGCACAATCAGCAAGATTATCCTACTTAGGAACATGATTTCTGTTTACTCTTTACCGTTCGCTACATACATTTTTCACCGTAACAAACGTCATCGCATTCAAGTAAAAAAAATGATGAAATTGGATCATAGATAGACGGAGACGTTCGCCAGATTTAATAACAATTGTATACAACATGAGAGCTGCCAGCAACGCCGCTGTGCAAAACTCCAATCGTAGTAAAGACACAGTTGACTGGAGCGACCTTGGTCTTAGCGCCCATCAAGATGCGAATTTGTTCCTCCTCATCCCGTATATAATAGAGCACGACGAGGAAGCCTTGTTTCGACGCGTTCATGAAGCCGTGTAGTTTAAGAAGATTGTTGCAGGAGTCTGTGCAGCACTCGAACGCACTTGAGGAGCGACATCCCTGCTCGAAAATTTCCCCAGCGTCTTGGCTCGGTGTGTCTCAATCCTAATTTACCTATTGTAGCAAGTAGACTAGATGAAAATTGTCACGTGAATTACCACCGGCGCTAGCCATCTCAGAGGAATCATCAAATAATTGTGTTGTTTGTGACAGAATGACTCACTTTGTAATTGTACGTACTTCGACAATTTATGTAATGTACAAGAAAAGTTTACATTTTTCGAAAACTATTGCAAAATAAAGTAAAATAATATGTGTTATTGGTATCGTAAATTACGGCAACGTTTTTATTCATAAAAAGAGATTGAGACTATTTAATAAAAAAAAGTATTTTGTAAAGAAGAAAAATAATGAATGAAAGAAAATATTAGAAAATTTGAAAAATTGTATATTTATTATTTATTTATTTATTAATATTGATTATGTTAAAAATGTTGTATATGTAAATATAATGTTATATTTTTTATTTATAATATATTACAATTAAAATTACTATAAAAATATTTTATCTTTACTTATATTCGAATATACTTTTATTTTTATATATTAAAAATATTTATTCTATATTATTAGTATTTCAAGAATTTTACATTGTTTTATATTATTACATTTTCTAATGCTATTATTATTATTCCTAATGCTATAATGTTACATCTTATATTTTTACATATACATATTTATATAGTATATAACTTTAGTTTTATTTTAGTTTTTTATAACTATTTTGTACTTAGTCGAAATATGCGAACTTCTAAAAAACATATAAGAGAAATGAAGAAATAGGAAATAAAAAGAAGAATATTATTGTTGTTTTGATTTGTGTGTAGTCATAGGATAAGGATTAGCGATCATAAATAAATCTGCATTTTAGTAATACAAATGTGCATACTTTAGTTTCGTTCCGTGTTACGATTTTATGAAATACAGTGCAACGAATTATTTAAAAATGCAGGTTTATGCAAGTTTCAACCAGATCTTCTTCTTCTTTCATTTCTTTATTCTCTCTCTTTATTTATATTGTATTATATTGTATTATATAATATAATATAATACAATATATGTAATATGATATAATATAATAATATAATATAATTGCCATCCGTTGCTCTCGAATTTATCCGTCATGTTGTCAGAAAATTTCCCGTACATGATTCATACTTGTTCAGTTTATCATGTTCACGTAAATACACAAATCCATATCATAATATTGTTGAAAAACCTGCAGGGAATGTGAAAGAAGTTGAAAAGAAAGGATTGCAAATTGAATATATATGATAAAACTTTATTATATTGTGATCGAATATGTATCACCGCTTGTGTTTGTTGTGAGACATACGATGATATTTGTTTGCAGATGACCCCCTATATATTTTAGAAGTCGCTTGATTGTTTAAACACAAAAATATGTTTAATTTTAAAATTAATTTGCAACACTCCTATTTTTTAATATTTTTGCAAAATGCATCGTGCATATAATAATATTATTATGCTAATCGATATACATATCACGTGCGCGACGCAAGTAGCACTCCCAGTATGAGAAACACTATCTTAAGAAACACAGAAAATTATGTAATGAGAACATAAGAGGATAACACAAGAAACAATCTAAAAGAACGGAGTTGTTAACAACGTATATAAATGGCTCGACAACTGATTTAATTCTGTCTTTTTCCTTGTTAATCAAAACACACGTCGTCTTGGACATAATTTTCGTTTTTACTGCAACGAGCGGTATAACATCACTGTATGGAAACATAATATAGGACCGTAACATTAACTTCCCTCTTCCTTAAAATTATTATCCCGATAATTTATCAATATACCAAAATCTTGCGTTGTCATCTCAGCGATATTTTGCGTTTATTAGTATCATCCATTGTTAGTAGGTTGCCGCTTTATTACTTCTACGTGAGGCTTAGATCTTATTTTGCAAAGGCGATATTTATTATTTCCTTTTTATTTCATCTAACAATAAGCTTTGTACGTTACCGATTTTCTTGTCTTTACGTTGTTCGCAAGGATATCCGCAGCTATGCCGTTTCGCTTGACATGTTTTCGTTTTTATTAATTTGCTGTTTTTCACGTTTTCCTCTTAAGGAAAATTCGTTTTCGGCACGTTTTCGCTGCGTCTTTGTATTTAGCCGATTTATAATATTTATCTTTAAATTGTTCGCGGAAATAACAACAGCTGTGCCGGTTCGTTTGGCATTATGTTTAAGTAGTATGTGGGCCACTATAGTGAGTCAAAACAAACTCCCACCACTCGACCACTGGCGCCAGAGGGGCGTGGCTAGACAGGGCTTTTCGATCCGTGATTGGTCGATCCGTTAATAGGGGTCATTAGGCCCAGGGCTCTGATAGGCCTAACTATAGTGGCCCAGCACTCTGATTGGTTGGTTTTGTTTTTGGAGTGGGAGAGTAGGCAGGGTTTTGAAAAAAGCCGACAAAATGGCGATAAAATATCGTGGTATAGCGTAGCAGACGTGGGGATTGTGGCACCCCACCCCGTCTACGATAGGCTCTAACTATAGTGGCCCAGCACTCTGATTGGTTGATTTTTTTTTTGGAAGGGTAGGGGGTGAGCAGACAGCGTTTCTGAAAAAAGCCGACAAAATGTCGATAAAAAAAAAAACGCGGTATAACAAAGCCGTCATAGAGCGGTTGGTCCCCGGTGATCGTGTATAGCGCTGAAAAAAGATAAATAAAAAACGCACTAATTTCGGCTGACCGTCGGCATCGTCGCTAATAAAGAAAACAAAAAGATATACAAAAAGTACATGCGGCTAGCCTCCTCCTTCAATTTAGGCTAATTATCGTCACCTCAGGTAACAAAAAGAGGCATAATAGAAAACACGTGCATTCGAGTTCGCATTCTAGTGACGCTACGTAAAGGTTTTATTGCTGAAAAGAATAAAATTATTTTGAGGTAAAGGAAGAATAGAGAATGAAAATGTAAGACAATTTAAGGTACAAAATTTTACTTTATGGTAATTTTTAAATAAAATCGATATTATTACATAAATATGATACATAAAAATATATTTCCTTTATAGCATATTACATTTAAAATAACAGGAATATGACATTTTATTTTTAAATTTATTGTTACAATTGCAGAGAATTATTACTAATACTATATACATATACCTTTTACAAAAATTTACATTGCTTTCCTAATAAATGTATAAAATACTTATATAAAATATTGAAGAAAATACGCGAGAAAAGAATTATTTCGATTATAAATATCCGTACGGAATCGAGTAACGGTTATTAATAAATCTACGTTTCACCAACACTGGTGCGCATATTTTCGACTCGTCCCGCGTTACAATTTCATGAAACGCAGTGCGTCGAATTGCGCTAAAACGTAAATTTATTGTAGTTTCATCTTCTTCTTCGTTATCTTCTTGTTCTTTTTCTAGATTCTTTTCTCGCGCTAATAATAATTTTTTAATGCTATTAAAATTAACGCGCCATGAGTTCTCGTAATTGAGGGTTATTCCCTTAACTTTACAGGTTTCATATACTCGACCCTCGGGTGTTCGCACGATGTAGGCATAAAGTTTTGGGCCGCCGGACACGAACTCTTCGATGTAGCTACCGCGTCCGTAGCTCTCGAGTTCGTCGGTCATATCGTCTAGAAAATTACCCGTGTGAGGTTCATATTCGGATCACCGGTGCTCGCATAAATACAGGAATCGGTATCGTAATATAACACGCGACGATCTAAACGCTCTAAATATTCGTATAATTTTAAACGTGCTTGCGCTGTCGTATATGCGGCTATCACTACGTTGGTTATCGGCGAGGGTACGACAGCCTCTTGTCGCAACCGCCACGAAAAGACATATATTACCTCATCGTTTACAGGTAATATATCGGTTATCTCGTGCTCGGGACTTGTTAATAACAACATAAAACGCTGATGTGTCTTAACGACTTCGGTGTTTGGTAAATTGGATCGCTGGCCGAATTTACCTCAGAATGAATTCAGACAAAGCTTCGCGACCGAGCTTTCGCGCGATGTTACGCTTATCGAGAACAATACCCTCGGTTTCCTCGTACTCCCGCAGGTATCGCTCAGGTAGCGTCATCGTCCTCGCATTCGCCCGGCTACCCGCTTGCTTCCTGTTTAAGTTGTAGAAATGAGTTTATATATTCGGCGAACAATCCACCTTGCTGTGTTTCGCGATTATATTGGCTAATTTTATATTGCCAAATTTCATTTACTTTTGTCACGAGATAACCTTTTTTGATGGCCTTGCGTAATTCGCAGGTCACCCACGTGCCATCGAATTCGCGTTCGCTAGGACGCTCGTGCGTACACGACGTCAGCGAAAATGTTTCGCAGCAACTGCGACATAAGGCGAATAACAATTTTTCGTGCACGCGATACGGGAGTACTGGATGAAATAAATCGCGCGGTGGAAGTACCGTGCAACGTACGAGGCCTTCGACAGTATCAAAATCATAATTCGGAGCTGTTCCGATTAAAGTGGAACATTCATCGCCGACATAAATATCGGGATGGCCGATAGGAAAAGCACCCGTCTTCAATACATACGGGTACAAGAACAAGAAAATAAACATACATCCATGTAACGTATTTTCTCCGCATCCGTGATTTTGTAAAGAGTCGCGATATTTCCCGTACGTCCACCGAAAAATGCGTTGCGAGGATCGAGCGGTGCTGTTTCCACCATCGAATGGCTCTCGAGAAATTCGCGCATCTCGCGATTGTCCCGCATTTCCTGATCGAAGGTACACTCCCACTTTTCTGTCACCAAATACCCCCGCTGTCGCAGTCGCCACGAGATCGCTAGAGTTCGTTCGTATCGCGAGTCAATCATGTTTTTACGGTCCATAGCCGACGAAAGCGTTTTATCGCGATTTATCGGAAAGCACGTTGTACATCCGTGCCAAAAGCAGCCGTGGAATTGTAGCACGTGGCGCGACGTTACTCCCGTTTCCGATGTTTTTTCATAATAACCATCGACGAGTGTGCCGTTGATCGTACGATATTCGCGCGCACGCCCTGCATGGTTTATAGGATGACCGAGCTCGCGCTCCTTCCATACCAGCCACTGCAGAGCTTTACGCGAATACATGTTCGCTTTTCTGTATCCGCCGGCTGGAATAACACCTATTGTATTCAAGTGTAAGAAGTTTTTCCGAAAAACTGTCATACACGTCGAAGCGATAGTTGTACATTCCTCGAACGGGCATACATTTCCGCGATCTATAAAAATTTTTCTAAACGCCATGCACGCTCGTCGAAGTATATCAACATCGGTACGGCAATATTGCACTATCTCGCGTTGAAAATCAAACACGGCGTTTTTTAGCCGCATGTCCGTGTACTACGTGAGAAAGCGTTCGCGCTCTTTCGATTTCATAGTTTCGGGGGAGTAGTAATGTGCGGTGGGTAATGGTCCGACATACGATTGATTTTCGATAGTATTGAATAAATGCGGAAAAATGCCTTTATCCGGCGTATCCTTCAACCCGAAAGCCTTCGGTAAATCAGATAAACGCATCGGCATATAATTCACGCTATCGATAAACTTTGTACGTCCAACCGTTAATACGACGATCTTTGTCCCGTTCAAAATCACTTTCGGCTCGAGATTGACGCGATTTTCTACAATATATTGCAAAATAAATTGAGCGTCGAACGCTTTCGCATTGTGTGCTATACATATGATCTGCTTGAAATATTTCGTCTTTCGCGTTGCGAAATCGACAAAATGTTTCACCGGATCGTTACGAAACACGAACTCTCGCACTCCGCACCAGTGACAACGCACTGACATATCATTGTTTTGCGCGCACACTTCGCAAATTTGTTGCGCGACGCAGAGTGTCGGAACGTGTTTTTTTACGGACGTCGTACCTTCGATCGTTTCGTCCTGCCGCGTTTCAAAATCGTAAAACACGAATGCTACGCGTCCTTTTCCGCCTTCATATGCAAATTTGCTCGCTTCCTCGTTATCAATTGCGCTTTCTTAGCGCTCCTCCGTGGATATACCTAATACTGTCGACGCTTCTACCACCGGATGTGATGTCGACGACGATGATCCCGCGGAGGAATTAACGTCGCGACGAAGAGGTCTCATATAGCATAAATGATTTCGAGGTTGCGCCGAATGACATAATCTACAGTAAGAAACGCCGCATTCGTGTTTCGCTTTCGCTTTAACTACACAGCCGCATTCATCGCAAAATCGTATGACACTACAAACACTCGCGTGCGATCTACCGTCATATGATTTTTCCCTACGATGACGCTCGAAACACGATGCACCGTAAAACGTCCGATTGCATGCGTCGCATTTTACGATTTGCGCGTCGAAGTAATCGCACGCTGGCACCGCAAAACAACGCGGACATTTATTTGAACACCGGTGACCGGTATTGTTGCGAAAGCCTACATTACACGCTACGCAATTATTACGAGAACCCGCGGCGGCTTTTAAATTTAGTACAGGTTTGAAATGACATGAATCCTCATAATACATAATATTTAGCCGATGAGAGGATTCGCGTCCGAGAGAAGCGAGTATCGCTGTGCTGTCGTAGAACGGTTTCTCGCCGCGACCAAAAGTATTAAAATTATATACAGCGATAGCGATATTATCAGCGGCGAGATATCGCTGGAAGCGCTCGATTTCATGAATCCCGCATCCTTCTTCGGGTATTATTACACCAGCATTTCTTGTTAATTCTAACGCCCATTCGCGTTGTAACGCCGATTGCGGATGCCTAACTCTATTCCATTTATCGTGTAATTCTCCCGTACGTATGTTACCGCGTTCACAATAAATTTGTGCTACTACGAGAGAGCGCGGAAAACACAAGTTGTCAGAATTTGTTATTTCGATTATCGAGCGCTTCGCGATATTTTCACGCGTTAATGCGACACGCCCGCGACCCGAAGGAACAGCGATGTTGAAAATATGTACATTAAATTGTTCGGCGATATCGAGTCCTCCCGCGCTCTGCGCTACCGCGCTCACGAGACCCCAAATATCCTCGTGGGACAAGTCGCGCACCGGACGAAAAGATAAACCCGCGGGACCGTGCGATAAATTCGGCGAATCGAACGATAATCCTACATAATCGCCCGGTTCACTCGAATTTGTCGCATACGCGTGAATTTCTCGAAACGCGTTTTCTAAAGAACGATAAATATCCCCGCCTTCGGGTAGCGGACGTATCGCGAAACTCACTTCTCTGCCGATTACCCCGAATTTTCTAAATCGACGCGCATTTTCTCTAAGCAAAGTTATATAATTAAAATTATCGCTGACCTGATGTTGCTGTTGTCGCGCCTGCTGTTGCGAATGTCTATGCTGCTCCTCTTCCACCTCCTCTTCACCCTCTTTCGCCTCCGACGAAATATTATCCTGTTCATGCTCTTCCCTCGCGATTTCTTCTCCATTATTCTGGGAGTGCGATAATAATACTCTCTCAGGCGCGTCGCTTTGCTCACTTCCTCTACCTCCTCCGCCACTTTGTACTATTAAAAAAAGAAAATTGTTAAATTGAATATACATTACATAAAATACTAAGATATTTTCTTTTCTTTTATGCTCGAATTTAATCTTCGCGCAACTGCTAGCGTTATAATACAATGAGATAACTCACCTTTTGGTGGTAATCGGTGTATCTCGAGTAACACTTCCCGCTCCCCCGCCGCTAATATTCTGGAGAATAGTTAACCGACAAGCGACGAATTGCTAAAAATTTAAATCCGTTTAAGATTAAATTCGAACATAAAAATTTGAAAAAAGTAAAATAACTCCGTTACCTTCTACACGAGGATCGTATTCATCTTCTTAGTCCTCCTCGTAATTTTCTTCCTCCATTTGTTCTTCCTCTTCATAATTTTCCTCTTCCTCCTCCTCGCCTTCTTGCTCGTCTTCCTCCGGTTCCTCTTCCCGCTCCATTTCTACTATTTTAACATTTGAAATTTTGTTATAAAAATAATATATAACATATAATTTAAAAGTTTTATATTGCTTTGTATTTAAATTTTTGCAGAGCTATGTAAACTTATATTTTCTAAATATCGTCTTACCTTGTGTGAACACCTCGCTATCCGCTGAGCTTACACCAGTTATAGAAGCGGCGTCGTCGTCGTCGTCGTCGACATTATTATTATTAATAATATCATCTTCGTCATCTAAAATAATATATCTATATATTAAGATTACTAATATTTTATATTTAAAAAATATATTTTATTATTTTTTAAAAAATGTTAACTTACCAGATATATCGATAACAGCAATCGGCAAGTTTTCCGGCGGGTGTATTCGTGCTCTTCCTGAAAATATTTAATTTTTTATCAGTAACTGTTATTTTACGAATAATTATTATATATGTTTAACGTTTGTAAACTTACGCGAAGGTCCTGCCTCGGGCTCTTTTTCCGCTCTGCGTCTTCGGGTGGGTTGTACTGTGGCTAATTTTACAGGAGTGTGAATTTTACCTCGCTACGAATAATTAATAACGATTAAAAATTTAGGCTTATAATATAATTACTGTTTCATATTTTTTCTCATCGAAAGGAATAAAATAATTACCTGTTAATTGTTTTCTTTGATAATCAGCCAGTAGATAGGCTGCATCCACCCACATCCTCTTCTTCATGTTGAAAAGCCTCACGCATTAATTATTTCAGCGGCGGCGTTTCAGAATTCTCTATCGCCGCCGAAATGCCCCAATCTATATAATACTCCAAGTAACGAATTGGAGATGAAGCCCGCGAATTTCCTAAAAATATTATAATTATTACACGGTTCTTCCGTCAGCCGTGATAAATACGACGCGGCATTTATCGTCGGCGACAAATTCGCGGCCAAAGTTATGCATTCAGAAATAAACTTTTTCTGAGCTGCCATTTTTTATTTGCACTTAACGTTTGCACTCACAACACTAACGCGATACGTCGAAACGTGTACGTCCACGAGACTGAGTAGCTAGGACGATGTCAAACTCAAAATGTGCATTTTCTATTACGCTTCGGAGAATTTATACTTTATATCCCACCAAAAGAAAGAAGGCGTCGAAAAATTCAACATTTTCTTCGTTTATATTTTAAAAGAGTGGGAGGTTCGAAAAAATTCTTCCGCTAGCGCTTATTTTGTTTTTCGAAAAGGAGGCGAACATAGAACATACGTATATTTCTTAGTCTACTTTACTTACCTATCGAATGGTGCTTTTCTTAACAACTAGTGGCTGAAAAGATTTTTAGTTATTTAATTGGCAAACGTCGATTTTCTTTCCGACGAATATTCTAGATGGTGTTTGAGTTTTACAACTATTTTCCTAGCCGGGTCGGGGAAAATCATAAAATCATTTTCTCTTATTTCTTCAGATACAAAAAATAGTTGTATAGAGTATAAGCCTGCTTTTTTTTATCCCATCATATAATGTTACGAGGTCTAAATCGCCGAACTTGCTTTTTCTTGTCCGCAAACATTTATTTTACTTTTTATTACAGGGTTTATTACAAAGGATTATTACACGCTATTCTTCGACCTAATCCGGCGTTTTCGAACTCGCAAATCCTTATTACTATATTTTAGAGCAAAAAATTTTCAAATCAAATATAATCTCTCACGCGTTTTCTTTTTGTTTAATGCGATTTGTTTAAACATAATTCGATTTTACATAAAAAATTAATTTTCCGTTTATTCACTTACGTACACAAATTTTGTTGTCCTCTTCTCTCGTGTTACACGATCTCAAATCTTATCTCTAGAAATTTCTAAATGTTTCTAGAAGTTTTTTATTTACACAGGACTGAACATGAAATCCTGATTTTTCACATATAAATTGCCTTCCCCACTTTGATTTTTTAAATTTTTGCGAGAGAGGGAGATTGGCAATATAAGCACGTCGACAAATCGCTCTTCCGTATTCATTCGAATTCGAGCGTACGAAAACATAAGTTTGTGCTACGAAGAAAGAATTCCACGTGATTTCGCCATTTTGCTGCGTGTCGTGACTATTCGTGTGATTTTACAAGTGAAAACAATGGCCACATGTAAGGAAGTAACTAATTTTGCGAAATCTGAACGCGATCGCAATATTCGCAAGATGGATAACAACGACAACATCGACATCGATAACGCCGGAAGAAACGAGCAACGTTATTTATTGTTATCTACAACGTATGGACTTAATTCTTCGCACACTAAGAAGATACACATTGGTTTGCAATCGAGGAACGACGGCGGTGGCTTCGTACCGATTGTTAAATTATCAGGCAATTATGCCGATGGAATTTGCTTCGACGTCGACACGTGGCAGAAGTTTCAAGCCAATATGGAGCATATGAATCTATACTTGAATGAGACTCAAAAGATTAAACCTGATCCCATTATTATCGAGAATATTTCGATCAACTTCACTACTGCTTACGGAGCGAGGGCTGTACTGGTGACATACAAGGAAAACAAGGATCATGTTGCGAATGATAAGGTGGAAGAAGAATCGCAGCCGCCGTTGAAGAAACGAAAAACTTACGCCGTTCCGATAGTGATGCAGAAAACTACTTTCCTCGGCTTGGAAAATATTAGAAAATGCGTGGATGCGCATTTGACGCAGTTAGTTTCTATAGTCGATACTGTTAATGTAACTGCAAGATATTTAATTAACGAAATAGAATTAAAACTTCCCTTGTCTTACATTGATCGTGAAATTATAAAACTTACTGTCAAAGGCAATTATCAGGAAATTGCACGTAATGTACAAACGCAAATAAATGACTTAACATTTTTAGACGTTTACTTTGACATTGTATTTGTAGAATTACTTTCGCTTCGATTTAATGAAATTGTTCGTATTATTTTGCTAAAACGCGAATCTTAATTTTATAAAAAGAAAAATTATCAATAATAAATGAAATTGTTTCTATCTTCAATCAGAACATTTTCTTTTATCCTCCCTATAATATTGCCACCTTGTGTCTACTGCGAGTGTAGAACATTGCGACGTAAATCATAGTTTGATCCTCGAACGTTAAACGAGCTTATCATTTCCGTCACGAGTGAGCGGCATGGAAAGCACCGCGTACATAAGCTCATAAGTAGCGGTGCTCGGAGAAAAACGCTGGCGCGAGCGCATCTCCGCGGAAACGCTTACTCGCGTCGCTCCTACGGCAACGTATCGGCTAAATGGGCCGCGGTGCTCTTCGCTCGTACGCGTGTAAGAAAACGCTAGCGCGAGCTTGCGGCCGCCGCGGATGTGGCCCCCGAAACGCGAGGATACGCTTATGACATGGACAAAACCACCTCTTCAATATTTTAAAAATATATGCGACACGCGCGTACATTTTTAACACGTACACACACTCGCACACACGCACACACACACATACACGCACATACATAATAGTTACTAAATCGCATGCGTTAACTTTTTCATTTATGAACTCGTGAATAGAACCTAAATTAATCATTTCGCGAAATGGACGTACGATGGAAACATCCGTGGACGTCGATCGTCTGCGGACCTACGGGATGCGGAAAAATAATTTTCGTGAAAACTTCTCTTCGTCATTTATCCGGCATGTCCGATGTTCGATTCGAGAGAATTTTATTTTATTACGCCGAATGGCAAGATGCGTATCAGCGTCTGCAGTGCGACACGAGTAAAAATAAAGAAGAAGAAACAAACGATGTACATAATAACGGATACGGTGATACTTTGCTAAAAATAAAGAAAAATTTAATCGAATTTCGCGAGGGGTTACCGCGTCCGGAAGATTATTCAAACGATCCGCTATCTCCAAAATTAGTGATAAATGACGATCTTATAAGGGAATCGTCATCGTGCGACGCTATCGTAGATCTATTTACCAAAGGAAGGCATCATAAGAATCTTAGCGTTATATATATCTCGCAAAATCTGTTCCACCAAGGTCGCGGACAACGATATATCTCGCAACGCTAATTATATAGTAGTTTTCAAAAATCCGCGCGATCGTGCTCAAATTCGTCATCTCGCGCGTCAAATATATCCCGACGATCCGAAATTTCTGGAAGAAGTATACTACGACGCTACCTCGCGACCTCACGGGTATTTATTGTTCGATTTGAAACAATCGACTCCAGACGAATATCGATTTCGCCCGTGCATTTTTCCCAGCGATACGTTGCATTACGTCTACATTCCTCGTAGATCGATTAGTCGAACAGTAACGGAGGACGTATAAAAGGTCAGCATTTACATGTGAGACTTGTCAGTTGCGCAACTTTAGCGTAATGGTAACACGCGGAAAAAGACAGCAAAAAGAGACGTCGACGACGTCAAAAAATTCATCCGACGACGCGATAAAAATTGCCAGACGTTCCATCGGTGAGAGAAACGGCTGCCTTTTGAAAACTCTATCTGAAGAAAAATCAAAGAGCGTCGTTCTTACGTACCGCCGAAAATAATCTCATAAAGTGTATTCAAGAGTGTATTTATAATACTCTTAAAGGTAAACGTGCCGCTCAATAATCACGAAAAAACACGTTTAGTCAAGCATAAATCTATCCTTCGACGCGTCGCTGCAAAACGCGGCAATTGGAAAACCAAGAGAAATCTGTTGGTTCAGTGCGGAGGTTTTTTGCCCTACCTTATTGCTCCTTTGCTCAGCGTTGTATTATCCCGGATTATCGGCGAGTAAAAAAAATACAACTCTGCAAATATTTGGTTTTTCCGTGACTAGAAAAGAAGTAATAAAAAGATTTGAAGCGTTCTCGTTCGCCATATGGAATAATGGACAGAGCAAAAAAAATGGTATTGATTTCTACGGAAAATCTTGAAAGAATGCGATAAACGCAACATTATCAACAACAACCGGAAATAGCGAAGACTACAACAATTCTGGATAACTCGCCGAAGAAAGAAAATACAATGATATCGGATGAGGAAAATGCTAATAATAATAACACCGTACGAACTCCTGGAACCTCCTTATCGTGACTCGACGCGGAAATGTGGCGTATTCTCAACCTCGCGACTCTCCTCGATGAAGGCGAAAGATGGAAATTGTATAAAGAAGTACTTCAGCGTTATCTTCACTTTGTTTGAGAAACGAAAAGACACTTCCGCAATGATTCGCGCAACGATACGCGCAATAATGCCGACGACGCTAGTAATGTTGACAATGACGGGGGCGAAGACGATCAGGATAAAAATACCGAGATGCCCTTGGATGACGAACTTATAGAAATACAATCTTATGGAAATACTTTAATCAGCAGTGATAATACGGTTAGCGAAAGTAGTTTCGGGAAGAAACTTGCACAATCAGCGGAAAAAATCAAAGAAATACTCAACAGCGTGCCGCAAACTTATCGTTCCAAAGCACACGCCTTATTGAAATATTTGTTAGATACCCCGTCATCGAAAATTAGTTGGGATAAACGCGGACTCGTAACTAGAGATGGCGTCGTTGTAGCGGGATCGAATATTAGCGATCTTATAAACGACGCGATACGCGAGAGAAAAACGATAAAAGCAATCGGGAGATTTCAGTTTGCGCAATTACTGCGTGACATAGGTATACCCACCAATCTTATAGGGAATCGCGATTTATTGACTATGTCCGCACGTAGATCCCTGCGTATTGAGAAAACGTTACCGCGTGGAAACTCCACTCCGAAAACTTTACTGTCACGTTCAAAGTCATACGGTCGGGAGTTAAACGAGACCGTAGGAGACACGGTGTTTTTATCCGCCACTGACGACAGCGACGATAATAAAACATTAGTGCCGAATTCTTCGCCTAAGAAAAAGAAGGGTTTATTTCGCTGGAGTAAACTCGAATAATGGAACTCGAAAAATTGTATTACGTTCCTTCGCATTACGCAGGCTATTCCGCGACTGAGAATTTATCTCGAGCTGCTAAACCAAATTTTACGCGCAACGATGTCGTCGAATGGCTTAAATCGCAAGATGCGTATACGTTACATCGACCAGTACGACGAAAATTTCCTCGTTTACATTACAACGTGACAAATATCGATGATTTATGGGAAGCAGATTTGATCGATCCTCGTAATCTTAAGAGCTATAATGACGGATATTCTTATTTGTTGATAATTATAGATGTCCTTAGTAAATTCGTTTGGGTAGAACCAACGCGACAAAACAGCTACCTGCGTGACAAAAGCCTTTCAGAGCGTACTTTTGAAAAACAAAGATCGCCAACCTGTTTATCTGCAGACGGATAAAGGTAAAGAATTTATAGCGCAGCCTGTACAGAAATTCTTAAAAGAAAAAGACATTCGTTTTCGCGTAGCTCGTAATCCCGATGTTAAAGCAGCTGTAGTGGAGCGATTTAATAGGACGCTCAAGGAACGGATGTGGCGTTATTTTACACATAAAAATACGCGACGCTACATCGATGTTTTATAGGATATCGTTCGCGCTTACAACCATACTCGTCATACCTCTATTAAAATGCAGCCCGCAGCCGTTACGCGGGAAAATGCACGCATCGCGCGTGAAAATATGAATCGCCGATGGAAGAACGACAACGAGAAGAAAAAGAATCGTGGCGATAAACAAAAGGCTAAATATAACGAGGGCGATCACGTGCGCGTCAGTAGGGCAAAAGTAGTCTTTGAGAAAGGATACGAGGCAAAGTGGAGCGAAGAAATATTTCGAATTTGCCGCGTTCTCGAATGGAGAAAACCACGAGTATATGAATTAAGCGATTTAGCGGGTGAGGATATAGACGGAATTTTTTACGGACAAGAATTAACTCCGATCAATAAAGATTTGCAAGGGGAAGAATTTATCGTCGAGCGGGTAATAAAAAGCACGGGACGTGGCAACAATAAATAATTACTAGTTAGTTGGCAAGGATATCCCTCCAAATTCGACTCTTGGATACCCGCTTCGAGTTTAAGATCTTTGAGTTAAAATGAGGGAAGAAGAATTTTACATGATTCTCCCGAGCAACAGTAGCATGCGTTACTTTCCGGAAAATACAACCACATGTTTCACCACTGAATTACCCCAGCGTATAGAATTACACGGACGTTGGGAAGTAGCGCTCACGGAGATTCAGTTTCCGTGTAGTTTTTTACATATACGAAATAATGAAGATTTAATCAGATTCATCGATATTAACGAGCGCGATAAGGCAGATAAGGCTATGAAATCTCAGGTATCCGCGGGTATTTACTTAAGTATGCGCGATATTATCGAGAGTGTGAATTACGCCGCTAAATCTGTCAATTCACACATCGTTTGGCATTTCAACGTCTTCATGGATGGTAAAGTTTTCATGAAACTTGCCTGCGAAGAAAATATATGTAGTATGACGCATTATGTAAATTTTTCCGACAAACTTCGCCGCATACTCGGCTTTGATATACACATCAAGCGCAGAGATCTTGTTCAACTCGATAGCGAACCCATTGTACCATCTCCGTTACCTGCGTGGTTTTATAATGAAATCGGTATCGAAATGTACAATAACAACGAAAAGCTAGTTAAAATCGAAAGTAGTTCCGTTCTACCCGACGTTTTACCTTCGTGGGTCTATGATGAAGAGATGCATTCTCTGCTATTTTACGAACTCACGCACTTTCGTATGATAATAGTCGACGAGCCGGGTAGTTTGTTGCGAGGTATTCCCGACAAACTCTTTGTCTATTGCGAACCTTACATTACCGGAGATGTACAATCTCCCCTTCTTCGAATAGTCGCGCTTGACTCGCGAAATGATTACGCGTTCGCGTCAATTCAGATAAGACATTTCTCGCCCGCTCAATACATCACGCTGCGTCAAACGTGTTTCCGTACGATCGAAATAGATATAAGAGATCAGCTGGGCCAAAGTATACCATTCGAATTCGGGACGCTGACGGTGACATTGCACTTTAGACATATCGAATAGATATCGTAAGACTACTAGGTGTCTGTGACAGAGAAAACGAGAAAAAAAAAAAATGAAAAAAAATTTGTTCGTTCGTTCTCTGTTGATGGATTATTACTCGACGTATTACGACGAATTACAGAACGGAGGATCTCGCGGTGGTGGAATTCCACGAGTTTTCGTCGGATCGCCCTATCAACGAGGGCACGGTATCGGGAGTTTTCTCGGAGGATTATTCAGGCGTGTGCTGCCTTTTTTAGGTACTGCGCGGGCTGTGGGTAAAGAAGCTTTACGCGCGGGCGTTAATATAATCGATGATGTAGAAAACAATACTCCGTTTAAGGTAGCGGCCAAACATCACTTTAAAGAATCGCGTAACAATCTTAAAAGACAAGCTAAAGAAAAAATAACTAGCTTCATGAAAGGTTCGGGATGTAAATCGGATGCGAAAATGCACGTAGCTCATTTTCTCTTTGTTGGGCTTGACACGCGCATCGTTAAACGCCGTCGCTTGAGTAAGAAAAGTTTATCGAAAAGCAAGACGAAAAAGAAGACGAATACAAAATCATGGAAGAATAGGAGGAAGAAAGCCCGTACGACGGTAAAAAGACTTAGGACGTCCACGAAACGACGTAAAATCGGCAAGAAACGGACCGTATCCGATATATTTTCTTAATCTATTTTAATTTACACTCATTTAACCGCGACAAGCGACGACGAAACAATTGTCGGAGAATAAGTATGTCTTTTCTTCACACACATTCGAGCGAGTGTTTAAAGACTGAACTCGATCTCTTTTCCCTGCCGCCCACACAAATTAGTATCGAGAGTTCACAATGGATTCATTACAAACCCGTGACCTCTCTCTCGGACGATTCACCGATAGAATTCGTCGTCCCCGGTCACGGATAAGAATATCTAGATCTCACGCATACTCTGCTGAGTCTTCGCGTACGCGTGAAATCGACGAATCAGCGGCTCGAGCTCCAGGAACAAGCGGCACAACAGCAGATACCGCCGTAGATCCCGTAAATCATTTTCTTCTTTCCATCTTCAATCAGATCGACGTGTATTTCAATCAAAAGCTCGTGTCGCCTCCAAACAACGCTGACGCGTACCGCGCGTACATCGAGGCATTGTTAAATTATTCTTCACCCGCAAAAACTTCCCATCTAACGTCATGTCTATGGGACGCGGATACACCAGGTCGCATGGACGAATCGCTGGAATTGAAAGACAATACCGCTCTCGCGAGACGCGCCCATTACATTCGCGACGGGCGAGCGATAGATCTTATAGGACATCTCCATTGCGACGTTTTCAATCAAGACAAATTCTTAATTAACGGCGTGGAAGTAAGATTATGACTCGTCCGCTCGAAAGATTCATTTTGTCTCTTGGAGAGCAACAGCATGTCGAAAATACATATTCTCGATGCCAGTTTGCTAGTGAGAAGAGCGAAACTAAGTACCGGAGTGTTACTCGCACATGCTAGAATGCTGAGTAAAGTTACGGCTAAATATCTGCTTACGAGAGTCGAGGTTAAAACATTTACGATTCACAGCGGTGTTGTGGGGGAATCATTAGATAACGTAATACTCGGACAATTGCCGAAACGAATAATAGTCGGTTTCGTTAATAACAAAGCATTTAATGGAGATAGAAAATTAAATCCGTTTAATTTTAAAAATTACGGCATAAATTTCTTCTCTCTGTACGTCGACGGCACGCAAATTCCTAGTAGGCCGTTACAACCGGTTTTCTCGCCGAAAGAACCGCTTTACGTGGATGCTTTGTTATTAACGAAACCGACTATTATCAAACGCTCTTCTCGGGAACGGGCATCCATTTCTTAAACGAAGGAAATTCCATAAGTAGAGACGATTATTCCAAGGGATACACGCTTTTCGCTTTTGATCTCACACCCGATTTGTCCGCTAATTGCGCCGGGCATTGGAATCTTGTGAGACACGGCAGTTTACGATTAGAGGTACGATTCGAAAAAGCGCTCACCGAGACAATTAACTGTATTGTTTACGGCGAATTTGATAATGTAATAGAAATAGACTCGTCTCGTCAAGTCATCGTCGATTTTTCCGGTTAAATTTTTTATCGCAGCATTTACATGTCTCTCGTCGCAACGTACGATTAAAATTTTTTTGTATTTTTCTTATCCCCGCTCTCTTCCACTACCACTCGCCGACGCGTTTCACGAGAAGAAAAACTTATAATGTAACAAAAAGAAATATCAGTTTCTTTTGAGACGCGTTCGTCGACGGTTCGTGAAAAACTTAAACCTCGCCAACGAAAGCGTATAAGTTTTTCTTCGCAATATGGATATAGTCATTGACATTCAAGGCTTCCGTGATGCGAGCGAGAAGTTTCTTCCTAAGGAAGTCGCGGTTGTCGCGATTGACGCACCGATCGTCGACCATTGGATTATGATACCGCCCTATCCGTTCGCTGAATTACCCGAAAAAGTAAGACGACAAAACTACTGGCTCACACGAAATTATCATAGGATCGAATGGTTCGATGGCGAGGCTAATCCAAAATATTTTACGCGGCATTTATGTGAAATTATAAGGCACACGCGTCACATTTACGTTAGAGGCAGTGAAAAAGCATATTACTTGCGAAATCTACTTTTCAGAGAGATATATAATTTGGAAGGTATCTCTCCAGCATTCAAAAATCTATTGTTGGAGGAAGAGTGTGGACAATATTGCTCTCATCACGGATTTCGACAGATATTTCATTGCGCCTTACATAACGCTTACAAATTGAAACGCTCGCTACTCGATCAAAATAATACCGGCAGCAGCGGAACTCTCAGCGTTAGTCAGCCCACTACTTGTAGTTCTCCCGAAAATTATCAATTGAGTGACGACGATGACGATGACGCTGATGATGGCTACGAAAGCGTGAAAACTGACTGCGACAAGGATTACGCTGTTAGCATAAATGTCAATCCCGTTCTAATTCGTAATATTCAAACTCAAACGGATAATATAATAGAGACAAAAAATTTGTCAAGCGTCGAGCAGACAAATTTTGAAAGAAGAAGAAAAAGAAGAAAGATTTGCGGGAGAAATAAAAACCGAAGTTATTCAAATAATACCAGGATCGACGCGTTCGTCTTTGTGTCGAAAAAATGAACTCTTGCGAAATTCTACGAGCATTGCGCCATATCGATGCCAAGCATGTGGGTGTCTATCCCGCCGACAGAGTTCCGAGGGTGTGGACGAGGTCGACGGCTATCGTCGCTAATACAGACGATCATAAACGACCTGGAGAACATTGGGTCGCCTTTTTCCTCGATGAACACGGAACAGGCACCTACTTCGACAGCTACGGAATACCGCCTCTGGAGCCCGGATTTCTCCTTCGTCTTCGACGAAACTCCATCATCCATCGATGGAATACCCGACAACTACAAGGACTTTTCTCACAAACTTGCGGACAATATGGCTGTGTATTTCTATATTACATGTCTGTCGGTTACGATCTTAATCAATTTCTTACTCTATTTACCGAAAATTGTCAATACAACGACCGATTAATCGTACATTTATTTCGCAAAATCTTTCTTCGTTGAAATAAGAAACGTGTTAACGTAGTTGCTAACCGATATCAAATTTAATTCAGTAATTTTAATAACATACTTTATGTATCGCTTTTAACTTTATGTATTTGTAATATCAATATATATGAAAAATTTATAATAAATGTGTGTGAAACTTTTTTACTTGAATTCTTTTATATTTTTCCCACATCTTCTACCCTTTACCTCATAGCGAAATAGAAACTCGATCTTTTTAAAAACTTTAGCGTAATTTACGGTCTCGGCAACGACATTTGTCTAAATATAGCGTCTCAGTCTCCGATACCCGAACATATTTTGTTTTATTACCCGCCCATTGTCAGCGAATGCTACCCTTCCTATCTGTTCCTACGTACCGCTTATTAGAATGCGAACTCGAATGCGCGTGTTTTCTATTAGGCCTCCTTTTGTTACCCGAGGTGTCGATAATATCCGACAACGCGACGCTGAAGCGATTAGCCGAAATTGTAAGCGGGCACTAACCGCTTGTACTTTTTTTTATTTTTTTCAGCAATAAAACCTTTACGTAGCCTCATTAGAATGCGAACTCGAATGCACGTGTTTTCTATTAGGCCTCTTTTTGTTACCCGAGGTGACGATAATTAGCCTAAATTGAAACCGGAGGCTAGCCGCATGTACTTTTTGTATATCTTTTTGTTTTCTTTATTTGCGACGATGCCGACGCTACCCGTCAATGCGACCCCGCGTAACGACGGTCAGCCGAAATTAGTGCGTTTTTTATTTATCTTTTTTCAACGTTATACACGATCACCGGGGACCAACCGCTCTATGACGGCTTCGCTATACCGCGTTTTTTTTATCGACATTTTCTCGGCTTTTTTCAGAAACGCTGTCTGCTAACCCCCTACCCTTCAAAAAAAAATATCAACCAATCAGAGTGCTGGGCCACTATAGTTAGGCCTATCAGAGCCCTGGGCCTAATGACCCCTATTATCGGATCGACCAATCACGGATCGAAATGCCCTGTCTAGCCACGCCCCTCTGGCGCCAGTGGCCGAGTGGTGGGGGTTTGTTTTGACTCACTATAGTGGCCCATACTACTTGTTTATATTAATTTATTGTTGTTCTCCCTTTTTTTAGAGGAAAATCCGCTTTTGGTACTCATCTTGTATTTGCTCTTTGCCGATTTTGCGTACACGACCCGAATTTCACTTTTACGGTCCTGGCGGAATACTGATTTCCATCATTATGCAAGTTTCACCATGGACGATGTACGAAGTAATATTTCGAATTTTAAGAATTATAATTTATTAGATTATTTAAAAATAATCGGATGAAAACTTTTTCGTACAAACAGTGTTGAATCTAAGAAACATATGTGGAAATGCTATTGTTTAATACGCATAGGTTCGCATGTTCGGGATTCAAAGTCGTTTAGACGCCATAAACCTTTTACTCTTTTCTCGCTCGGACCTTACGTTACACATATGTGTAAGCGCAGATGAACGGCAGTAAAGAAATTGTTCTAAATCCCTCAGTGAGATCCCTAAATAAGATAGAATATATTTGGCTCAAGATACAATTGTGACGTCCACATAAAATTAAATAAATTAATATGGGGAGTAACAAATGGATCGATACGGATCCATGTAGTGATTGGCACGAGTCAATGAAGGTGGGCAGTTGATAAGAATATTGATTCACTATTATATTTCACCGTGGACAAGAATGACCTCCCACCTTAAAAATTCTTTAAGAAACAAGGGCGGGAACCTGCGCGGGGATTCTTGCCGTTTGGTATAAATAAGAGAGATAATGAGGATAGATTTTAGACTTTTGACATTAGTCCTCAGTTAATTGTCATTAATCAGAAAATAAACTTGTGTTTAAAACCTAATAAAAGTAATTCAAATTAATCTGGAAAGAGACGTAGTCCTTTTAATTATCAGAATTCCAATTAAAGTTGTCGCTGTCAATAAGAATGGCAACAACAAAATTAATATTATAATAATTTGAATTTTGACTAAGATTGGCGCTGTCGAAGAGCATGGCGAAAATCGTCATAAATCGCTGACAATAGTGTGGCGACTATGATTAAACAGTCTTAATTCAAATTCTAATATTTCTCAATTTTTATTAGATGCCCAAAAAAGCAGGCAGACGTGTTCAAATTAAGAGGATTACGTTTCAAATTAAGGAAGCTATTATTAAAAATCAAGACCCTTTCCCTCTCTATCTAAAACTCCATACTCTAAAATCTAATCCAACTCCTAAAAAAATAGAATATAAATTAATTCCAATCCACTTTAACATCAACTATCCCCATTGGAAGACAATAAACAAAACTGATCCTCGTCGCAAAACATATAAAATTCGGTATTTATTCGGCCCAGAGGATTAAATAATTAAATATAAACCCACAAACAAGGTCTAATCCCGGGTAAATTTCTTAAATGATTTGACCCAAAATAGACCAAACAATCTTAATTGTCCGGACGTGACATAATTTTGGTGACAGCGGTGGGATACGAAAGTTTGTGCGGTTTAAAAAAAAAATAATAATAAATAATAATAAATAATAAAAATAATAAATAATAATAATATCTGTGAACGATAATAAAAGAACAGAGAAAGTGAGAATAAAATACAATGGGTCGTGTGGATCGTACCCCTCCATCTGAACCAGTGGAAGGTACCTCAGGGGAAACCGATATCAACCAACTAAGGAGGATAGTTCAAGAACAACAGAGAGTAATACAACAATTTCAACAGCAACAACAACAACCACAACAATCTCAACCTCAATCTCAATTTCAACAACAACAACCACAAACAGGAATGACTATAATAACAGAAGGAACATTAGGTAATTTATTACATTTTTCCTTAAGAGACGCATTAGAAGCAGTACCAAATTTTGACGGGGAAAACATTCCTTTTGTATATTTTGTTGAGGGATGTGAGGAAGCACTCAGCATGGTTGCGCCGACGCAAGAAATAAATTTAGTCCGAGCGATACGAAATAAATTAAAAGGAGACGCGCATAAATCAATACTTGGTAATACATTCAATAATATGCAAGCATTAGTAGAATTTTTAAGAACAAAATATGGTCCTAGAGAAACAGTTTATGAAGCCCAGGGAAAATTAGCCTATATTTGTCAAAAGAAAGATGAAAAGGTAGCAACATACGCGAATCGGATTCGAGAATTAGGGAAACGAATACTTGATGCACAGAAAAGGGAAACTGGGCAAATAAGTGAAGAATTTCGAAAAACAATAAATGAACATTTAAAAACGAGTTTTTTACGCGGATTAAACAGAGAAATTATAATAACAAAGGTAGGAACATTTGAAGAAATAGAATGTCGAGCGATTGATGCTGAAAAAGAATTAGAAACCATAAATATGATTAGATAGTCCTTGCAGAAAAAGAACCAAGTAAAGAAAAACAAAGTTCAGTGCGGCATATTGGGGGAGAAATTGTTAGCTGTCAATATTGCAAAAAGAAGGGTCATACGGCCGATCGATGCAGATTAATAAATAATAATAAATTTCAAGGAAATAAAAATCAAAATTATTCACGATTTAATCCCAACTCATCATCAAATAATAACAATAACAATAATAATTTTAATAATGCATCTCCAAAATTTCAACAAAATCAAAATAATATGGGAAATACATGTCGTTATTGTAAAAAATTTGGTCATACTATTGAGGAATGTAGAAAAAGAATATATAACAATAATCTTCGACAAAATTCATTAACACAGGGAAACGGGGAGACTCCCGAGAGAACAGGGGCGACCCCGGGAAAAATAAATTCACGCCCCACACGGATAATTTCTGCGGAGATGGAGTAAAATTTAGAAAAGTAAATATAGCTCATATAGAAGAAGTTCCGACAGTAAAAATAAACAGTTCAGATTTTAAAGGAAAATTAGAGTTTTTGGTAGACAGTGGATCAGGGCCAAATATAATTAAATCAAACTCTCTATCACAAGAAACCGTAGTGGATAGAAATGAAATATTGAAATTAAGTGGAATCACGGCGCATCATGTGACCACCTTAGGGCTGGCACAGATAGATATCTTAGGATGTCCAGTCGGTTTTCACTTGGTTGAAGACGATTTTCCAATTCCACAAAACGGTATTCTTGGTTCAGATTTTTTCAAACAATTTCAAGTAAATGTAAATTACCAACAAAATTGTTTAGAATGGAAAGATATTAAAATATTTTTTGAACCAAAAGAAAATTTAAATGAAACATTAATTATACCTGGTAGAAGTATATCTCAAATGCATATAAATGTCATTAATTCTGAAATAAAAGAAGGATATGTTCCACAATTAAATGTAATTAAAGGAATTTATTTGGGAAACGCTTTAGTAACTGTTCGGAACGGAAAAGCATATTTACAAGTATTCAATGCAAATGAAGAAGATCACGAAGTATATATTCCTAATATCAAATTATACGATTTTGAAACAAATAAAAATCAAATTCAGAGACAAAATCCAAACTCGAACCTAAATACAAACTCAAAATCATTATCTGAAATAAATTCAGATCAAAATCAAAACTCTAATTCACATTTAAATTCAAACTCTAATAATAATTTAGAACTCAATTCAGTTTTAAATATTAAGGCAAATCAAATTATAAAAACTGAATCAATAAATTCAGAATCAAACTTGAATTTACAAATTGATCGAAAAAATAAAATAATTGATGCATTACGATTAAAGCATTTAAACAATGAAGAAAAAATTCATGTTGAAAGACTAATTGAAAAAGGAAGTGATTGCTTTCATTTAATGGGAGAGAATCTCGAGTATACGAACGTACTGCAACATCGAATAATTACAACAGATGAAACACCAATACATACACGAGAATACCGATTTCCAACAATTCATAAGGAAGAGATAAATAAACAAGTAAATGAATTGTTAAGTCAAGATATTATTAAACCATCAAAATCTCCGTATAATACACCTGTGTGGATAGTACCAAAGAAAGCAGACTCGAAGGGGAATAAGAGATGGAGAATGGTGTTAGATTTCCGTGACCTAAATGATAAGACAGTAGGTGACGCGTATCCACTTCCAAACATAACAGAAATACTCGACCAGCTGGGCGGTGCGAAATATTTCTCAGTATTTGACCTTGCTTCAGGTTTCCATCAGATAAAAATGCATTCAGAAGATAGTCATAAAACAGCCTTTTCAACACCTCATGGGCATTATGAATTTGATCGTATGCCTTTTGGGTTAAAAAACGCACCAGCGACATTCCAAAGATTAATGGACTTAGTACTAAGCGGAATGCAAGGGAATGAAATTTTTGTGTACCTAGATGATATCGTATTATATGCTAGTTCACTTACAGAACACGAAATTAAATTTGAAAAATTAATTGCAAGATTACGGGAAGCAAATTTGAAATTGCAACCAGATAAGTGTGAATTTTTGAGAAAAGAAGTTACATATTTGGGACATATAATAGGAGAAGATGGAGTTCGGCCAGATCCTAAAAAGATTGAAGCAGTAGAAAATTTTCCAAAACCTAAAAACCCGAAAAATGTGAAACAATTTCTAGGACTGGCGGGATATTATCGTAGATTTCTGAAAGGGTTTTCAAGGATAGCTAAACCATTAACTAATTTATTAAAAAAGGAAGTTGAATTTAAATGGGAAGATAAAGAGCAAAACGCGTTTGATACATTAAAAAATGCACTTTGTGAGGAACCAATATTACAATACCCGGATTTTACGAAACCATTTCTTTTAACAACAGACGCATCAGGAACAGCAATCGGTGCAATTTTAAGTCAAGGACAAATTGGGAAAGATCATCCAATAAGCTATGCTTCGCGAGTATTAAACGACGCTGAGAAAAATTATTCAACGATAGAAAAAGAATTATTAGCGATAGTTTATGCTGTACAACATTTCCGTCCATATATTTATGGAAATAAATTTATTTTAATAACGGATCATAAACCACTAACCTGGCTTCATAAATTAAAAGATCCAACTTCACGATTAGCAAGATGGAGAATTAAATTAGCAGAGTATGATTATGAAATAATTTATAATCCAGGAAAAATTAACGCCAATGCTGATGCTTTATCACGAAATCCTATAACAAATATATATCCAATTTATCCTTTGTATGATGAAATTGAGGAATGCCCGGAAGACGAAGAAGCAAGACAAAGAAATGCAAATCCAAGATCTTTGCCAGTATCACCACGTCAAGGAACAATGACAGAAGAACCAGAACCAGAAATTTCAGGAATTCAAACGCGTAATACAAATAAATCAGAAGGAGAAAGTATACCCTTTACAAGGAAAGAATTAAAAGAACCATTATTTACTGAACATGTAATTGAGGCAGAAATACATAATTGTCCAATTATAAATGAAGAAGAAACAGAATATTTGTCTTATGAAAATATATTAGAAAATTCAGAAAATAATATTGAAAATAATGATATTAATGCAACTTCGAATTCAGAAGTAGGAAATAATTCAAATAATGAAACTTTCATAAATCAATCAATAACTATACCATCTAGTCTTTTACAAATACTTGAAAATTTGACAGGAAATGTGGATAATAATGAAAGAAATGAAAGTTACAGAATTGAGGAAACATCAAATGACGAACCAAACAACGATCTCAATGATGACGATGAGGAGGAGTATGAAAATTCAGAAAAAGAAGAAGATAGTGAAAATGATTCTGATAAAGAGATTGATGAAACATTTAACGAAATTAATATAGATGAAATAGATAAATCAAGTGAAAAACAAATAATTACAAGAACACAAAAACATAGTATAATAAATAGTCGTGATAAAATTTTTATGAGAAAAGATAATTATTTATACTTTTTAACTGCAAATGGAAAACCATGTGACAATGGGTCAAAAGAATTAAAAAGTCGAAATTTAGTACCACAAATTAAAAATGCTAAACTAGGAAATTTTGTAATAATTAAAAGAGGAAATAAATTTCATTTTATTTTTATTTGTAAAAATAGTATTGAAGAAAAGTTAGAAAAGGAAACATTACAAAATTTATCAATTAAATTAAGAAAAACAATAACAGAAAATCCAATTAAAATACTAAATGTATCAAAAACTCCAGAAATAGATAATTATAAATGGGAAGAAATTTTAAATCATATCAGAGAGGCAATGAAAGGATTTCAAATAAAAATAATAGTTTGTCATGGGTTAGTTAAAATTCCAGAAGTTGAGAAAAGGAAAAATATTATAGAAGAAAATCATTGTTCAACTTTTGGGGGACATAAAGGAATTACAAAAACTTATAATCGAATCAGACAAAATTTCTATTGGGAAAATCTTAAAATTGATATTCAAAATTTTATAAGACAATGTTTACCTTGTCAAACTAAAAAATTAGTCAGAATCAAAACTAAACAACCTATGTTAATAACTGACACACCATATTCTGCGTTTGAAAAATGTTACGTCCGGCGGACTTCACGATTCTTTTCTTTCCCACGACCAAGGCGAAGTTTGTTGTTAGGTAAATAAAAAAGGAAGAAAAAAGATAATAATAATCTAAGCGGCACGTATATAATAAAACGAAAACGTGCCCAGCGAAACGGACAGCTGCAGATATCGTGAGCGACCGATAAATATTACAAAATCGGTAAATAAAAGAGACCAGGCGGAAAGATGCCGAAAGCGGATTCTTGCCGACACCCTCGCGAATAATAAGTTAAAATCACATATCGGCAAAACATAAAGACGGCGAGAACGCGCCGAAAGCAAATCCTTCCCTAGTAAAATTAGGGGAAAACAAATAATGAAAACGAAAGTGTGCAAAATAAGATAGCACACCTGCGGGTATTCTCGCGAGAAAGCGGCGAAAAATATAAAGATTAAAAAGATGCCACACGCATCGCCTCTCAGCAAACAAGCTCTAAGCCACACGCGAGGGCAATAAAGCGAGAACCCGCCGATAAAAGCGGCACTAACAAACGACAAATATCGCGATATAGGAAAAACTAACAACAAACACCGCCGCCGATATCGAAATCTCGAGAGGATAATAAAAATATAAACCTCAACAAATTCTCCATTGGTCAAAACCTAGGGCCCTAAACAAAAGCCCTGACCAATCCCGATAAACTTTTAAAGTCAAGAGACGCCTCCGGGACTGAAAGGGCGTTATTGAAAAATTCCCTATTCGTCAGGAAATATTAACAAACTAACGGGAAGGAGGAGCAAGAAGGTATATATACCCGTGACATCTCTCAGAGAATATCAATCTTTTCTCAAACCTACGCTCGCGGATCAATCGCGAAAAGTTGTATCACCATCCTTCGAGTGAATCTCGAACTCGTGAGCATTCGCAGTGACATTTGTGAAATCATCGTGTGCCCAGTGCTCACCGAGTACGACGATTTTCGCGAGTGAACAACTGCGAGTGGAACACCATCCTCACGGAGGAGTCCGTAGCCAGATTCACACCTGGAATAATTAACACCTACCTGCGCACTCCATAAGTAGTAAGTTATCAAGCACGCTACATCTCCACCCTTACTAATAATACTTAAAATAATTCTGGGACTTCAATTAAATTATAATTGTTTTCCTTTTTAATTTATTAATTTATTATCCTTGTTAAATTCTAACTTCGAAAAACTGTCCTTTCTTCCCCCATCCTTATCTCTCTCTCTCTCTCGAAATCACTGTGGATTTCCCGCGATAGCGGAGCAATCCGTGATTTCTATCATCCCCTTACCTTTTGAAATCACTCCGGATTTCCCGCGATAGCGGAGCAATCCGTGATTTCTTCCATCTCCTCTTTCTCTCGAAATCACTCTGGATTTCCCGCGATAGCGGAGCAATCCGTGATTTCTATCATCCCCTTACCTTTTGAAATCACTCCGGATTTCCCGCGATAGCGGAGCAATCCGTGATTTCTTCCATCTTCTCCCTCTCTCTCGAAATCACTGTGGATTTCCCGCGATAGCGGAGCAATCCGTGATTTCTATCATCCCCTTACCTTTTGAAATCACTCCGGATTTCCCGCGATAGCGGAGCAATCCGTGATTTCTTCCATCTTCTCCCTCTCTCTCGAAATCACTGTGGATTTCCCGCGATAGCGGAGCAATCCGTGATTTCTATCATCCCCTTACCTTTTGAAATCACTCCGGATTTCCCGCGATAGCGGAGCAATCCGTGATTTCTTCCATCTCCTCTTTCTCTCGAAATCACTCTGGATTTCCCGCAATAGCGGAGCAATCCGTGAATTCTATCATCCCTTTATCTTTTGAAATCACTCCGGATTTCCCGCGATAGCGGAGCAATCCGTGATTTACTCTCTCTCACTCTCTATCTCTCTCTCTCTCTCTCTCTCTCTTGAATGAACAAATAAGTAATACAATAACTAACTAAATTATTAAATAATTAAAATATCAAAATTATATAAAAATAAATATATATATATATATATTTTTTTTCTCTTACAAGAACTCCCAGAGTTATTTTTCAGTAAAAACTCTTCTTGCCCGGTTACTTTATTATTCGCTCTCGTAGTGGAAAATCCAAGGAGACGACCCTCGCGAACCGCTGTTAAATTGACGCGAAACCGGCGTAATAGGCGGTTAAAGAAAGCGTTGGCACGGAGTCTGGCTGCGGGCGAAACCTTCGGCTCCCTAGAAAAAATTAACACACCGATCCATACAGAGACAACTAATACATATCACCCTACGGTCTCTCCTATTTCCTCACCCGAACATATAGAAACCCCGCTGACGCCGTCTCCCGCTACCTCTGCTTCTGCAGAATTTTTCGATTCCCCGCGAACTCCTTCTCCTCTTTCTCCCGAACCCGCTATACCTCAGCGGGCCCCTTCCCCTCACTCCTCTGTTTCCTCTGAGGACGCCGATTCTCCGCGGAGCCCTTCTCCCTTTCTTCCCCCTGCTTCTCCCGAACGCCCTGAGCCACCTAGATCTCCGTCTCCGGCTCCCTCAACAATCACCCTTGAAGATTCTCCTCCCTCATCCCCAACGTCCTCTGTAAATAGGGAACATCCGGAAGGGTTTGAGGTAGTAGATATCAGCGACGACGATTCCGAGGAATCAGAATCGCCTGCCAAGCTCTCATACGAGCAATTCAGAGCTTGGCTGATAAACCAGCTCCCAGGGATACGAGAAGTCCCCCGAGAAGTGAGGAAGCTTTCACGATTGGTCCAGGCCCCGTAGACCACGAGGCCTTACGCGAATTTCTAGAGACCACCGATAGGAATAACATCATCCCCTGGTATGTTCCCGGGCGAAGATATCCTTTAGCCGTCCCTGCACACCTTCTCCTACGAACCTATCCCCCCTCCACCGCCATAATTACCGAACTCATATAACCTAGAATTCTCTCTTACACGCACACACATGGACACTAATTTTATATACCTATTACCATTTAAATTATTGTAACCACCAATCGGGACCCTAAAATTTAAACAATAACTCTTACCCCTTTCTGCCCCGATTGAAGACCTCCGTACTAATGTATCACCCGCGACACATACACATACATTCACTCTTCATTAGCAACTAAGTCCGTCAATAATATTATTATGTATATAAATTCTTTCGTCTTTATATTAGGAATAAATTTATAAATTTCAAAATAAATGATTTTCATTTATTAATAACCCGTTCCCACTTATTCCCGTAAACCAGGATCCCACAAGGTCCCATCCTGCGTAAAAGAGATTAAATTCTCTTGCCAAAAAGGGACCACCGAGCGAACGGCCCTTTAAATAGAGTAAGAGCGACCCTTGCGGTCGTTGACCTATTTGGGCCCAGACGTTCGTTCGGGTCGAACAGACGGATAGTCTGCCGTCGTTCGAAAAGATAAATTTAGTTACGTCCTTCCTTTCGACTCTTCCTTCCTTGAGTCTGGACGTAACATAAATAAAATTTGGGGGCTCGTCCGGGATAGAAATGTGCGATTCGTGGTAGCGGTAATGAGTAAAGGAACAAGAGGTCAAACTGATAAAGATCAAATAGAAGAACTATATAAAACTGCATTAACAACACCACATAGAACACGCAAATCTAAATCTAAACCATCTGATTCCGAATTAATTCACACATCCACACCTTTAGTACCTTCAACTTCGACATCTCGCCAAATAAATTTTTCGTTAAAAGATCCTTCCTCAGAATTCGATTTAACTGAAAATACTTTAGTAGCCGAATCGCCCGAGCCAGATTCCGACGATTCCGCCGATATAACTACTGAAACAATAAAAGATCAAATCGAAAAATTTGATATCGAAAGCGATCCCGAAAATTTACTTTCTTTTAACATGGCGCAACCTAACCCCTTTGCTACCTTAAAATACGCGGTAGACGCCGTCCCCTTTTTTGACGGTAGTAACATTCCGCTAAATTATTTTATCGAGGGTTGCGAGGAAGCGAAAGCTATGCTTCCTAAGGAAGCAGAGGCTCAATTTACTAAAATTATAAGAACTAGAATAGTGGGAGAAGCGCGTCGAACAATTCGGGATGAAGATTTTGATACTGTATTGCAATTAACTACTTATTTAAAGAAAATTTATGGACCCACTAAAAATGTATATCAGTTACAAGGAGAACTAGGATGTATTTATCAAAGGAATGAAGAGGATGTCGTCACTTACGCAAATAGAGTTAAATTACTTGGAAAACAAATATTGGAAGCATATCGAAGTTCCGGTCACATTTTACCCAATCAAAATATAAAAACAACGGTAGAAAAAGACATGTGTAAGTGTTTTATTAGAGGGCTAAAGCCTGAAATAGAGCAAAGAATCGCTAGAGATTTAGACGTACAAGAAACTGTCGCCGACGCCCTAAGGATAGAAAGAGAGCTTCGAGAGATGACAGGTTTGCGCCAAGGCCAAGGCGTTAAAACAGGCCAATCACCGTACACTAATCAAGTGCGGGAAATCTGTCAGATCTGTTTCAAAGAGGGACATGCCGCAAGTAGTTGTAGGAAGCTCGTTCAATTTTCCTTACAAGAGCACGATTTTCAAACGAATAACGGAACGGAGATTTTAATTTGCCAAATATGCAAAAAACGCGGCCACAGTGCGGATAAATGTCGCCAACGCGATCCTCGCGCTCGTCAGTCAGTAAACGTAATTCAAGAAAAAATTACTATATGTCAATTATGTTCAAAAACCGGCCACGACGCCAAATCATGCCGACAAACTACTTCCCAACAACAAATTAATAAATCGACGGTTACTTGTCAATGGTGTGAAAGGCCTGGCCATTCGGCTAGTAATTGTTGGAAAAAACAGAACGAGGAAAGAAGTTTGGAAAGTAGACCGAAAGTTTCATGCCAACTTTGCGATAAATTCGGACACTCCGCTAAGGATTGTCGTGTTAAAATAAATCAACAACTGACAACGAAGAACGATACATTCTGCAGATATTGTAAAGAACAAGGCCATCTCCTTGAAAATTGTCAGTTACGCAACGCAAGTAATAATCGTCGAAAAGAAAATAATCAGGGAAACTACACAGGTCCCTCGGGGTCGGGTGCACAACGGGGGACCGGACAGACTTCACACCCGTCGACATCTCAAGAAGTCAAGTAGGCCGTCAAACCATCGACATACGACCCGTAACAGTAAACCTCGATAAACATAGTCGCGTGCCTACTGTTCAGGTCCAAATTAACGAAATACCATCGCAAATAACCTTTCTATTAGACACGGGATCCGGACCAAATATAATCAAGGAAAATTTTATACCTAAAACTCTAAAAATTAACTATACAAATATATTAAAATTAAATGGTATAAATAATCATCCCGTATATACGCTCGGAGAAGTCGCTTTAAATCTCCTTGGAATTCCGATATCTTTCCATTTAGTATCTCGCGACTTTCCGATTCCACAATCCGGAATATTGGGAAATGATTTCTTTAAACAAACATCATCGAAAATAGATTACGCTCAAGGATATCTGACCGTATTAACATACCGTTTTTCTCACCGGAATCTATAATAGTGTCTCCGAGATCCGAATCATTATTTTATGTAAGGATAGAAAACCCCGAAATAAAGGTGGGATATATACCAAAATTAAAAATAGAACATGGAATTTACTTAGGAGACACTATTGTAGAGAACATCTCCGGAAAAGCATATCTCAATGTTATAAGTACTTTAGACGAAGAAGTGGAAGTCCGCGTACCCACTTTGCGTTTAAAGCCGTTGGATCAATTATTTGACGACCATAAATCCGACTGTCCGACGGTCAACAATTACGATGAAGTTTCATCTATAAACGAAGAACCAATGAACACCAACGAAACTTATATTGATATCGAAGACGAAGAAGAAATTTTCGAGGATGAAGAAAAATTTACGGAAATAACTCGAAGGACAAACAAAATTAATGTTGACAAGGGGAATAAAAATTCTCCTGAAAATTTTAATAATTCAAAAATCCTTGGAGAGGGAAGTTACCAAACCTCTCCTGAAAATTTTAATAATTCGAAAATTCTTGGAGAGGGAAGTTACCAAACCTCTCCTGAAATTTCATATAATCCAACAATTAACGGAGAGGGAAGTTACCAAACCTCTCTTGAAAAATTGAATAATTCTAGTAAAGGGAAAAATTATCAAATCTCTCTCAAAAATTTAAATGATTCAAAATCCCTTGGAGAGGGAAGTTACCAAACCTCTCCTGGAGGGGATATTTCTAGAATTTCGGAGGGAAATTTCCAAACCTCGACAGAAAATTCTAGCTCCGTCAATTGCGAGGAGGGAAGTTACCAAACCTCACTACGCGATTTGACACAATCTTGTTCTAATTTAAGAGAGAAAAATTCCTTATCAATTCTAGATATCAAATTTCCGAAAGTTGGATTATTCACAGAAGACCACAATGACAAATTAAAGTCATCTCATGTCACTATAAAAGACCTTCTTGAAAAGGCACAAAAATATTTAAATATTGAAAAATTAAACATTAAAAACTCTAAACGCATGAAAAACAGAACCAAACCGTCTTCGAAAGTTTCGACGTCTTTATTAAATAAATCGCAAGAAATTATAGATAAATTTATGCGAAAACGAAAATCTAAACATAAAAGAAAACAACAACAAATTAACGATGCAAGCAACGATTTGCATAATTGCCTGGTGGTTTCCGAGAAAAAGGAGAAAGACCGCTTTATACAAATTACCGAATTATTACGATTGGAACATCTAAATGAAAAGGAACAAGAAAGTGTAAAGAAATTAATAACAAACAGTCAAAACCAATTTCATATTCCCGGAGAAAATTTAACTGCAACTCATGTACTCCAACATCAAATACCAACCACAGATGATCGACCAATTAACACTCGTCAATACAGATTCCCGCAACTACATAAGGAAGAAATAAACAAGCAGGTAGAGGAACTGTTAGAAGGAGGCATCGTAAAACCCTCACAATCGCCATACAATACGCCCATATGGATCGTGCCGAAGAAAGAGGACTCCAAAGGAAACAAGCGCTGGAGAATGGTCCTCGACTTTCGGGCTTTAAACGACAAGACCATCGGGGACGCATATCCATTACCTAACATCATAGATATATTAGATCAATTAGGGGGCGCGCAATATTTCTCTGTATGCGACTTAGCATCTGGGTTTCATCAGATAAAAATGGATCCTGCTGACAGTCACAAAACTGCATTCACTACTCCCTTCGGTCACTACGAATTCGATCGAATGCCTTTTGGATTAAAAAACGCTCCTGCAACATTTCAGCGCCTAATGGATTTAGTATTAACAGGATTACAGGGCGAAGAATTATTTGTTTATATGGACGACATTGTTATTTATGCTACTTCCTTAGAAGAACACGAACGAAAATATAACGCATTAATAGAACGACTTCGCGAAGCTAATTTAAAACTACAACCTGATAAATGTGAATTTTTAAAAACCGAAGTAACTTATTTGGGACACGTAATTGGCAGAGATGGAGTAAAACCAGATCCGAAAAAATTAGAGGCAGTACATAAATTTCCCCGACCGAAAACCCTAAGAAATATTAAGCAATTTTTGGGACTTGCCGGATATTACCGGCGCTTTATTCCAAATTTCTCTAAACTAGCAAAACCATTAACAAATCTATTAAAAAACGACACTCGTTTCGAATGGACATCAATTCAAGAAGAATCCTTCGAGATATTGAAACAAAAATTATGTGAAGAGCCAGTACTACAATACCCTGATTTCTCTCGACCATTTATTTTAACTACGGATGCGTCAGGTTTAGCCGTAGGAGGAATACTCTCACAAGGAGAAATAAACAAGGACAGACCTATCGCATACGCTTCCAGAACACTCACGGACGACGAAACGAAATACGACACTTACGAAAAGGAAGCACTAGCCATAATATATTGCGTTAAACACTTCAGACCATACTTATATGGAAGAAAATTCACCCTAGTTACAGATCATAAACCTTTAATGTGGTTTAAAAACGCGCAAGACGCAAATATGAGAATACTTCGCTGGAGATTAAAATTAGCGGAATACGATTACGACGTTGTTTTTAAGGCAGGAAAAACTAACGTAAATGCGGACGCATTATCAAGAAACCCAGTAGATCTTGAAGAAATTGATTGCAAAATAATAAAAGAACGAAAAACATTAAATCCAAATAATCCAGAAGATGCAGAAATAATTTCCAGAATGCTGGAAGAAACCGATGACGAAGAAGAAGAAGACGACGATTTTCAACTATATCTGTCAGATACCGAAGAAATTGAAGGACCGATACTCGAAGAAGAACCCCCTGATAATAATGCCGATCCTATACCTTTTACCCCCGAAGAACTAAACGAACCTCCAGCGTCACAAACTATCGAAAAAGCGCTAATACATGATCCTCCAAAACAAAACAGAATGCAAACAAGAAGTCAGGCGACAAAACGAAATATTAAGAAAAATAATGAAAATCATAATAACAACAAAAACAATACTGAAAAGATAGAAGAAAGAAACGATCCGCCAGACAAAGATCAGGATAACAAAGAAACAGATGGAAAAGAAAGGGAAGAAAGCGATGACGACGAAGAAGAAATTATCAATAAAAATTTAAAATCAAGAAAAACAAAAATGAAACCTACTATCATTGAGAATAAAATAATTAAAAGCAACGTTATAGATTCTCGCGAACTATTATTTCTGCGAAAAGACAATGACGTATTTTGTCGACATTTACGGAAAACCTTTAGACTCAGGATCTGAAAAACTCTTCGAAAGAAACGAACTCCCGAATATAGGACCCCTGGAGTTAGGTAAAGCGAAAGCAATAAAATACAAAACCTACTACCACATAGTCTTACCCATCAGTGAGACGGAACGAGAAGGCCCCACAGCGACTCTCAACCAAATTATCGCGGTCATACACGACTTACGAAATTTGACTGAAAATTTAAACTTAGGAACACTCAGCATTGCAAAAACAGAAATTATCAACAACGTTCCATGGAATAATATCAAATCGCAACTGCAATTAAGATTCATTAATTCCACTACCAAAATAATCATTTGCAACGGACAAATTAAATATCCACCGAAAGATCTACGATCCGTTATAATTGGTGAGATGCACTGTTCGCCGACCGGAGGACATCGCGGCGTCACTAAGACATACAATAGAATAAAACACAATTACTATTGGGAAAACTTAAAACTAGACGTTCAAAGATACATACAACAATGTTTGCAGTGCCAACTGAGAAAATTAGTACGCGTCAAAACAAAACAGCCTATGATAATCACAGACACACCAGGCTCTTCTTTCGACAAGGTAGCCATGGATATTGTCGGACCTTTACCCAAGACAGAAAGAAATAGCGAATACATTTTGACCTTACAAGATCAGCTGACCAAATACTGTATGGGTATACCATTACAAAACCAAACCTCCGAAACTATCGCAGAAGCTTTCGTAGATCGTTTCATCTGCATATTCGGAGCGCCAAAGGCAATATTAACGGATCAAGGAAGAAATTTTATCAGTGATTTAATGAAGAAAATCGCAAAATTATTTAAAATTCGTAAATTTCGTACTACTGCCTTCCACCCACAATCTAACGGATCTTTGGAAAGATCGCATCACGCATTAGGAGAATATTTAAAACAATACGCAAACGAACAAAAACAGTGGGATAGATGGATAAGCCTTGCAATGTTCAATTATAATACTAATGTACACGAAGCAACCAGACATACACCGTACGAATTAGTCTTCGGAAAAATAGCCAGAATTCCTTCGAACGAGCTTTTACCTCCAAGCGACCAATTAGCGAATTACAACGATTATCTAGTAAACCTCGTTACACAACTTCATACAATTCAAGGAAATGCTCGTGAAAACGTTATCGAAGCAAAACACAGATCGAAGAAATATTACGATAGAAAGATTAACCCCCAAACCTTTAAACCAGGAGACCATGTATTTCTCTTAAAGGGGCCAAAACCCGGAAAATTCGGGGATCACTATACAGGACCTCATGAAGTACTGGAAATATTAAATAAAAATAATGTAAAAATTAGAATAAAGAAAAATAGCCGAATCGTGCATCCTAATCGATTGCGAATTTCCTACATTAAAACCACTAAATAATCAACAAAAAGGATTAATTTTCCACAAAAATAAATGTTTTTTTATATATATATATATATATATTAAAAATACAAAATATAATATTAATAAAAATAAAGTAGAAATACATAAAGGTTATAAGAGGAAAAAGATACACACACCTACAAAAATAATTAATATTTCAGATGGATCGCAAATTCAGACGAATAATCGCAATATTAATAATACTAGCAGTATACCTGCATCCAACACATGGGCTAATAGGATATGACTGTGGATCTTCCTCCGCAAACCTAACCACGCTATCATTGTTAAACATCGAAGAATGCGATATCCCTCGTAAAGAAATTAAACCGGATCAAGTTTACGTACAGCTGTTACAAATTAATGAATTCGAAGCAGTGCACGTAATACAGTGCAAAGTTGAAATCGACCGATTAGTCAAGAAATGCGGAATGTTTTCTCACACAATGGATGTACATAACGGAAAATATTCATATATAGAAGAAATAACTCGCGAGGCTTGCAGGCGAATGCATAGTTACGGAAGTTATCAAGTAGGACGCACTCTTATCTCAGGACTTAAATCCAATAGCACAATAACCAGACCGATTACGTTAGCTGGTCAAGTAGACAACTACGGCGAATGCCACGGAGGAGCATACTCAGATCCTTACGGAACATGGTCGGATGTCATTGTAGTCGGAACTGTAAAAATCACATTACAGGATTACACTGCCGACGTACGCATCAACACTAATAAAGTACAACTCAGATCCGGCATTACTTGCCAACTCGGCTCTACACATTGCATAGACATCGAAGGAGGAGACACGTATTGGAATACCGTACCTGCAGGTCCCTGTAAATTTAATAACTATGGAATATTATTCGAGGGGTACGCCTACAAAATAATTGACGACGAGCAAGGCCAAACAGTATATTCTCTCACCACACAAGACACAATATTCGCCCTAACCAGTAAAGGCAAACAAGATGTCTGCGGATATTCGATAATACGTACCGAACATCCTAAATTAATGATTTTCGAAACTGTACGAGGAACCGTCGTTTTCAAAAAACAATCGCGCGTTTCAAATCTCGATATCTTCACGTACATGAATTCTAAGTTTGTTTACGTGGAAAAACATATTCGCACGCAAATTAATCAACTTTACCATGACATTTTATTACAACAATGTAATTTAGAGCAACGAATGCTACAAAACGCTTTGGCCATAGCCACACAATCTCCAGATATTTTTGCATATCATCTAATGAAAGGGCCCGGCTATATGGCTCTACTAGCTGGAGAGGTTATTCACATCGTAAAATGCGTACCCGTCGAAGTCAAGCTCGCTCAAACAAACCGATGCTACAACCAACTACCCGTGCTTCGGGAAAATCAAACGTATTATTTAACTCCACAAACGCACATATTATTGCAACAAGGAACGCAAACCACTTGCAACACATTAGCACCCGCCATGTATCAGCTAGGAGATTCTTGGTACAAATTTATGCCAAGACCAGTGGATACCATACCGCCGGTCACTATAAAACCATTGACTAAGCCTGTATGGAAATACATCAGCCCAGGATCGCTCGCCACCAGCGGTATATACACGGAAACAGATTTAAAGGACCTACGAGATCATATAATGTTTCCAGCCGAACGACCTGCCGTCCTCAACTCCCTAGCGAGAGGGGTGATGGGAAAAACCATATCCCTGGAAGGGGGATCAATCTCCAATTTACTTGATACAAACACCATAGAAAAAATAGCAATATCTACATGGAACAAATTCTGGAATAAATTTCTATTTTTCGGGAATCTCAGCGCTGGACTAATCGGAATATACCTGAGCATCAGAGTCATAAAACTGACGCTAGACACAATAGTACACGGCTACGCCTTACACACAGTGTACGGGTGGTCCTTGTACCTGCTAGGAGCCCTATGGGACTCCCTAACACATCTACTAATACATTTGAAAACAAGGCAATCGAAAAAATCGAAAGCCAGCGTGCCGGTTCCCTATACCCAAAATAACGAGACACCTGAAACCATCCACACAGAAAACAACACAACTCCAACAGCTACCTACCCCCTCCTCCCCCCACGGGAAGATACTACATATACCTTGGAGCTTAAAGAAGCGAAATTTTAACGAGCAAGGCATACCGCCAATTACAATAACCCCCCCCCCGGTTTTCTTCACATATCAAGCAAGGCATACCGCCAACACAATAAACCCCCTTTTTGGATCTCCCCATGCACCAAAAACAGTAAAATTTTTTTTTATATACAGAAATGGAAACCTCTTACATCGACACTGAATTCTTGACTCGCGGTCGCCTGAAGGTGACCGTGGTAAGAGCGGAATCACCCTTGCTGTTTTGGGTACAACTAAAAAATAGCGCAAGGGAACTCCTGGAAATGGAAGAAGAAATCCAATTCCGGATGGATAGGAGAGCCAATTCATTGCTCGTATACCCTCACCATATGAAGGAGGACTTAGAGGTCGTGGTTAAAGACAAGAAAGGATGGAAGCGAGGGTTTATACAAAGCATAAATAAAAACACTTGGATGGTCAAAATAATGCTCGGCGACTGGGGAAGAACAGTGTGGCGCCGTATGAGCGAAGTGTATCACTTAGAAGACCGTTTTAAGGGGGTATCCTGGCAAGCCATAATATGTGGATTAGCCCACACCGCAGCCCCTAATGGTAGGCAAACGTGGCCAATAATGACACGAGACCTGTGTCGACTCCTTTTAGAGGGACAAGATGGATGGATAAATATAGTCCATCCTCTAAGAAAGGGTGCGGCCCTGGTGAAACTCCATATGGAGACCACCAAAATGTTCGATAGAGCATATAACTTTAGGGACGCGCTAATTCGGATTGGCCACGCCGAACTTTGCACAGAAATCACCGCCGACGTGGAACCCTCAGTCTAAAAAAAAAAAAAAAAAAAAAAAAAACAAAAAAAAAATATATATATATATAACCAGAATTATGTATTAACTTAGAGTTATTGTAGCATTTAAATAATTCTATATATTCTAAATTTTTATTACTCCACTATTCATTTGAAATCTGAATTGTGTATTAATTCAGAATTACTCTAGTGTTTAACAATAAGTATTCCTATAGACCCTAAATTTTCTTTACCTTACTACTACTTCGTTTGAATTTTGAATTATGTATTAGTTAGAATTACGCAAGCGTTTAAGTACTCCCATATATCCCAAATATTAATTACTATTATCATTAGTCACTATATCACCCTACCTTTCCTCTTTATATTATGTACTTCTTTGCATATTATAATTATAGCGTCATTATTGATGCTACACATTATCATATCATATTATTTTTTTTTGTATTAATTACTATTAGACCATATATATATATATTGAATCGTTATTGGTAATATTTCAACATTTGCGTTCTTAGATTTCAGTTTTTTTGTATACTTATCATGAATATATGTGTTTCTTCTTTAATTACATGCGCAAATTTATACCTTATACTTAACCTCATAATAATAATACTTTGTAAACAAGTGGAACCATTTTCTATCTTAATTACATCATTATCGTCAAAACATACTGCCTGATCATCGGTTGCAGTATAACAATGCCAGTATATCACCATCTTCAATGGACACCCGAGATGCCGGAAGAAGTACGCCAAGGCCCAATCGACGGTGTTAAACCAGGAGACCACCCCGAAACATACCGAAATCTAACTGAACTCCGGTGTGTTACATTAATGGAGGGTGAAATCTATCAAGATACGACTGACTGCAGCAAAATTTGTCAAGAATGCTATGATAAAATATCAGCCGAGGAAAACCAAGAATATGCAACAATACCACCGCATAATTTGGTCCACGAAATATCAGCTGGCGACCAAACAAATTGCACTAAATGCAATAAAGTAATAGTAACAATCAAACCGGCGATAAACTGCAGGAACTGCATAGAAGAATATCTATACGTTGACCAGACATACTTGGCCGAAGGCTGGGGTCAAGCTGTGATCCCCAGAGGGGTAGAAGAGCAATAAAAGGAAGGGACCTGCTACTTGACACCAGAGAACTGATATTTACTACTGACGAAAATCAGGCAGATAAAAACGTGCCTAATTCTTTTCTTTTCTTTATATATAACATATATATATTTTATATATATATATATCCCTCTATTTTCATTAGAATTTTCATACGATAGAAAAAGGGCTCCACACCAGCGTTACATGTATTAGCGGTACTAAATTTAAATAAATAAGTACAATTAAAAATAAGCTATAAGTAAATTGTATAAAAAGCGAGGAAAGGACGAAAGAACAAAGGAAGGGGTTATGGTGGTCGCCTTTTCTTTCCTCCTTTTCTACAAAATATTTAAATAGTAATTAGGAACTCAAAGAAACACATTTAATAAAAACAGAATTAAATGTGAGTCTTTCTACCAAATCGGCAAGTCGTGGCAAGAAAAGAATCGAATTATTCCTCACAGATTCTTTTTGCAAATGTTGTGTTTTTACACCACCAACATTTGTCTAAGGCGGGGGGTGTTACGTCCGGCGGACTTCACGATTCTTTTCTTTCCCACGACCAAGGCGAAGTTTGTTGTTAGGTAAATAAAAAAGGAAGAAAAAAGATAATAATAATCTAAGCGGCACGTATATAATAAAACGAAAACGTGCCCAGCGAAACGGACAGCTGCAGATATCGTGAGCGACCGATAAATATTACAAAATCGGTAAATAAAAGAGACCAGGCGGAAAGATGCCGAAAGCGGATTCTTGCCGACACCCTCGCGAATAATAAGTTAAAATCACATATCGGCAAAACATAAAGACGGCGAGAACGCGCCGAAAGCAAATCCTTCCCTAGTAAAATTAGGGGAAAACAAATAATGAAAACGAAAGTGTGCAAAATAAGATAGCACACCTGCGGGTATTCTCGCGAGAAAGCGGCGAAAAATATAAAGATTAAAAAGATGCCACACGCATCGCCTCTCAGCAAACAAGCTCTAAGCCACACGCGAGGGCAATAAAGCGAGAACCCGCCGATAAAAGCGGCACTAACAAACGACAAATATCGCGATATAGGAAAAACTAACAACAAACACCGCCGCCGATATCGAAATCTCGAGAGGATAATAAAAATATAAACCTCAACAAATTCTCCATTGGTCAAAACCTAGGGCCCTAAACAAAAGCCCTGACCAATCCCGATAAACTTTTAAAGTCAAGAGACGCCTCCGGGACTGAAAGGGCGTTATTGAAAAATTCCCTATTCGTCAGGAAATATTAACAAACTAACGGGAAGGAGGAGCAAGAAGGTATATATACCCGTGACATCTCTCAGAGAATATCAATCTTTTCTCAAACCTACGCTCGCGGATCAATCGCGAAAAGTTGTATCACCATCCTTCGAGTGAATCTCGAACTCGTGAGCATTCGCAGTGACATTTGTGAAATCATCGTGTGCCCAGTGCTCACCGAGTACGACGATTTTCGCGAGTGAACAACTGCGAGTGGAACACCATCCTCACGGAGGAGTCCGTAGCCAGATTCACACCTGGAATAATTAACACCTACCTGCGCACTCCATAAGTAGTAAGTTATCAAGCACGCTACATCTCCACCCTTACTAATAATACTTAAAATAATTCTGGGACTTCAATTAAATTATAATTGTTTTCCTTTTTAATTTATTAATTTATTATCCTTGTTAAATTCTAACTTCGAAAAACTGTCCTTTCTTCCCCCATCCTTATCTCTCTCTCTCTCTCGAAATCACTGTGGATTTCCCGCGATAGCGGAGCAATCCGTGATTTCTATCATCCCCTTACCTTTTGAAATCACTCCGGATTTCCCGCGATAGCGGAGCAATCCGTGATTTCTTCCATCTCCTCTTTCTCTCGAAATCACTCTGGATTTCCCGCGATAGCGGAGCAATCCGTGATTTCTATCATCCCCTTACCTTTTGAAATCACTCCGGATTTCCCGCGATAGCGGAGCAATCCGTGATTTCTTCCATCTTCTCCCTCTCTCTCGAAATCACTGTGGATTTCCCGCGATAGCGGAGCAATCCGTGATTTCTATCATCCCCTTACCTTTTGAAATCACTCCGGATTTCCCGCGATAGCGGAGCAATCCGTGATTTCTTCCATCTTCTCCCTCTCTCTCGAAATCACTGTGGATTTCCCGCGATAGCGGAGCAATCCGTGATTTCTATCATCCCCTTACCTTTTGAAATCACTCCGGATTTCCCGCGATAGCGGAGCAATCCGTGATTTCTTCCATCTCCTCTTTCTCTCGAAATCACTCTGGATTTCCCGCAATAGCGGAGCAATCCGTGAATTCTATCATCCCTTTATCTTTTGAAATCACTCCGGATTTCCCGCGATAGCGGAGCAATCCGTGATTTACTCTCTCTCACTCTCTATCTCTCTCTCTCTCTCTCTCTCTCTTGAATGAACAAATAAGTAATACAATAACTAACTAAATTATTAAATAATTAAAATATCAAAATTATATAAAAATAAATATATATATATATATATATTTTTTTTCTCTTACAAGAACTCCCAGAGTTATTTTTCAGTAAAAACTCTTCTTGCCCGATTACTTTATTATTCGCTCTCGTAGTGGAAAATCCAAGGAGACGACCCTCGCGAACCGCTGTTAAATTGGCGCGAAACCGGCGTAATAGGCGGTTAAAGAAAGCGTTGGCACGGAGTCTGGCTGCGGGCGAAACCTTCGGCTCCCCAGAAAAAATTAACACACCGATCCATACAGAGACAACTAATACATATCACCCTACGGTCTCTCCTATTTCCTCACCCGAACATATAGAAACCCCGCTGACGCCGTCTCCCGCTACCTCTGCTTCTGCAGAATTTTTCGATTCCCCGCGAACTCCTTCTCCTCTTTCTCCCGAACCCGCTATACCTCAGCGGGCCCCTTCCCCTCACTCCTCTGTTTCCTCTGAGGACGCCGATTCTCCGCGGAGCCCTTCTCCCTTTCTTCCCCCTGCTTCTCCCGAACGCCCTGAGCCACCTAGATCTCCGTCTCCGGCTCCCTCAACAATCACCCTTGAAGATTCTCCTCCCTCATCCCCAACGTCCTCTGTAAATAGGGAACATCCGGAAGGGTTTGAGGTAGTAGATATCAGCGACGACGATTCCGAGGAATCAGAATCGCCTGCCAAGCTCTCATACGAGCAATTCAGAGCTTGGCTGATAAACCAGCTCCCAGGGATACGAGAAGTCCCCCGAGAAGTGAGGAAGCTTTCACGATTGGTCCAGGCCCCGTAGACCACGAGGCCTTACGCGAATTTCTAGAGACCACCGATAGGAATAACATCATCCCCTGGTATGTTCCCGGGCGAAGATATCCTTTAGCCGTCCCTGCACACCTTCTCCTACGAACCTATCCCCCCTCCACCGCCATAATTACCGAACTCATATAACCTAGAAGTCTCTCTTACACGCACACACATGGACACTAATTTTATATACCTATTATCGTTTAAATTATTGTAACCACCAATCGGGACCCTAAAATTTAAACAATAACTCTTACCCCTTTCTGCCCCGATTGAAGACCTCCGTACTAATGTATCACCCGCGACACATACACATACATTCACTCTTCATTAGCAACTAAGTCCGTCAATAATATTATTATGTATATAAATTCTTTCGTCTTTATATTAGGAATAAATTTATAAATTTCAAAATAAATGATTTTCATTTATTAATAACCCGTTCCCACTTATTCCCGTAAACCAGGATCGCACAAGGTCCCATCCTGCGTAAAAGAGATTAAATTCTCTTGCCAAAAAGGGACCACCGAGCGAACGGCCCTTTAAATAGAGTAAGAGCGACCCTTGCGGTCGTTGACCTATTTGGGCCCAGACGTTCGTTCGGGTCGAACAGACGGATAGTCTGCCGTCGTTCGAAAAGATAAATTTAGTTACGTCCTTCCTTTCGACTCTTCCTTCCTTGAGTCTGGACGTAACAAAAAGTATCCATGGATATAGTTGGACCACTACCTCAAACCTCAAAAGGACATTCCCATATATTAACAATTCAAGATCACCTAACCAAATTTTCTCTTGCCATACCTTTAAAATCCACTACTACTGTAAGTATAGCTGATGCATTATTAAAATATTTTATTTGTATATTTGGAGCTCCTAGAGCCATATTAACTGATCAGGGTACTAATTTTATGAGTAATTTAATGAAAAGATTTGCAAAACAATTTAGAATCAAACAATATCGAACTACAGCCTTTTATCCACAAGCTAATGGAGCTTTAGAACGATCACATTTAGTATTAATAGAATATTTAAAACAATACGTAAATAAATTTACAGAATGGGATGAATTATTAGAATATGCAACATTCTCATACAATACTAGTACTCATGAATCTACAGGCTATACACCTTATGAATTGGTATTTGGGAAAATTGCTAGACAACCATCTAGTGAATTTAATAATGAGATAAATAAAGAAAAAACATATGATGATTATTTACAAGAATTAATGAAAAATATTTATACTTTACAAGAATTGGCACGAGAATGCTTAATAGCATCAAAAATTAAATCAAAACATTATTATGATCAAAAAATTAATCCTGAAGAATTTCAAATAAATGATCAAGTTTTTCTTCTTTGTGAACCAAAAAAAGGAAAATTGGGAGATCAATATTCTGGACCACATATTATAACAGACATCTTGCCTAATGGAAATATCAAGTTATTTTATAAAGGAAAATTAAGAATTGTACATCCAAACAAAATTCGAAAAACAAAGGTGATAAAAAAATAATAAAAGATTGAATTTGTACCGCGCAACATATTCAATCTTCAAAAAAAAAAAAAAAAAAAAAAAAATATATATATACAGAATATATATATAAATATATATAAGCATATATACATAAGAATTAATTTTAATTTATATTTAATAGATGAAAACTATAATCTGGTTCATAATAAACTGGAATATTTTAATACAAGGAATAAATGGAATCATCGGCTTTGATTGCGGAACATCTAATCTCAACACGACAACAATGTCTTTACTTGATGTAGAAGAATGTAATATACCATTAATTGAACCAGAAGTCAAGAAAACATATATCCAATTATTACAATTGTCGAAATTTGAATCAATTAATGTAATACAATGTAAAATCTCTGTACTGAGAACGATATATTATTGTGGAATGCACTCACATATATCAACTGTATTAAATGCACAAGCGCAATATATAATTGAAACAACGTTGGATCAATGTAAAAACATGCATCAAACTAAAACATTCTTTGTTGATATTAATAATATAATTCACGGACTCAAAATAAATTATACGATATCAAGACCAATTATTTTTGCGGGATCATTAACAATAGACGGAAAATGTTCAGGAGCACAATATTCAGATCCTTATGGAACATGGCAAAATGTTGTTGTTCAAGGAATAATAACAATAAGTTTAAATAATTATCAGGCTCCAATAAATTTAGAAACAAATCAAATACATCTAAATTCAACAGTATGTAAATATTCTGATAATAATTGTATCGATAGTGAAGGAAAAAATTCTTACTGGGACAGATTACCAAATGATTATTGTAAATTTAATCATTATGATATATTATATGAAGGCTATGCAACAAAAATGATTAATAATGAAAATAAGGAAATTCAAATTATTTATTCATTATCAACACAAGATATAACATTTGCGCTTTCAAAAACAGGAGAAGAGCATCTTTGCGGATACATATTAGTAAAAACAGAACATCCTAAACTTTTAATTTTAGAAACAAAAGAAGGAGAAACTTTTATTCCAAAACGGAGATTATCAGTCGAAAATTTAGATATATTTGCATATGTAAACTCAAAATTCGTTTATGTAGAAAAACACATACGAACACAAATGAATCAATTATACAGAGACATATTAAAACAACGATGTGAGATGGAAAGAAAAGTAATGAAGAATGCTCTAAGCATAGCCATACACTCCCCAGATGAATTTGCTTATCAAATCATGAAGGGACCTGGATATATGGCGGTAATTTCTGGAGAAGTTGTTCACATAATAAAATGCACTGCAGTGGAAGTAAAAATTCGACATGAAAAAGAATGTTATCAGCAATTACCAGTATTAAAAGGGAATGAAACATATTTCCTAGCACCTCGTACACACATTCTTTTCAAAACAGGAGTACAAATTACCTGTAATAGAGTAATTCCGCCAATGTACCATTTAAATAATGAGTGGTACAAAATAACCCCAATTCCAGAATTAAGTATACCTCCATTAACATTAGCACCAATGACAAAACCCACATGGCACTACAATGATCCAGGATCATTGGCGGCAAGCGGAATATACAGCAATAGTGATCTTGAAAATTTAAGAGATCACATTATGTTTCCAGCAGAGAAAAATGGAATCTTAAATATCATGGCCCGAGGAGTGAGAGGAGAACCAATAATTTCGCAAGGAATATCTCTTTCACATCTGCTGGATGAAAATTCATTACAAAAAATTACAGAAAATACTTGGAGAAGAATTTGGGGAACATTTATATCTTTTGGAAATGCAAGCGCAGGAATGATTGGAGCATATTTTTGCATCAGAATTATAAAATTAATAATTGATACAATAATACATGGTTATGCATTACATATGATATATGGATGGTCAATCCACTTAATAGGAGCTTTATGGGATTCAATAACAAATCTATTATTGCATCTGGCAAAAGGATCAAATCAAGAAAAAGAAGAAAATAAGAAAAGAAAAGAAGGAAATGAAAGGGAAAAAGAATCAACTAATCAAATTAAAATAAATCAAGAAACATTACATATACAAGAAAACATAAACACAGCACAGACATATTATCCAAATTCCATTATCGAAAATGAAAGAAAGAATGATCCTATCCGCAATGATTCTCTATACCCTCGATTATAATACTATATAATACCCTCGATTATTAATAATATGTAATACTTTTAAGAAATGCGGCCTGCAAAAGAAATAGCGGAGAATCATCTAAATGAATTCTATGGACCAATAGATGGAGTACGTCCTGAGGACTACTGGGAAACATATAGCGCATTAATGAGATGCTTATGCCTTATCAATCGAGAAGATAATGGAATCGTTTTTGTAGAAAGGACGTATCCAAAACGACGTCTTTGTGAAGAATGTTATTTAGAATTAAGTGAACCCGAAACCTTTAAAAGATACATTAATTGGCATTCAATATGTATGAGAAGAAATATTGACAATAGGTTAACTAATTGCGCTAGTTGTAATAAAGAATTATTAATAATAAGTTGTTGGGCACATAAATGTAGAGATTGTATTGAGGAATTTTTAATAAATAAATCTATCTTAATTACAACTAGTGAACTATTAGTAGTAAGACGTTGGTAAAAAAAAAAAAAAAAAAAAAAGAAATAAGTGATCATTGATCACAATTGATAAAATAATACCAAAGGAGCTATGTATGTAACCTGTATAATCTCTACATAATATTTATAAAACGTTATAAAAGAAGTAGTATATACGTAGAAATAGAACAATTTTTTTTTTTATATACTACTTCATACATTGTGTAATATTTCACAATGTATGACTTAAAGGGGGAAGGTGTGACGTCCACATAAAATTAAATAAATTAATATGGGGAGTAACAAATGGATCGATACGGATCCATGTAGTGATTGGCACGAGTCAATGAAGGTGGGCAGTTGATAAGAATATTGATTCACTATTATATTTCACCGTGGACAAGAATGACCTCCCACCTTAAAAATTCTTTAAGAAACAAGGGCGGGAACCTGCGCGGGGATTCTTGCCGTTTGGTATAAATAAGAGAGATAATGAGGATAGATTTTAGACTTTTGACATTAGTCCTCAGTTAATTGTCATTAATCAGAAAATAAACTTGTGTTTAAAACCTAATAAAAGTAATTCAAATTAATCTGGAAAGAGACGTAGTCCTTTTAATTATCAGAATTCCAATTAAAGTTGTCGCTGTCAATAAGAATGGCAACAACAAAATTAATATTATAATAATTTGAATTTTGACTAAGATTGGCGCTGTCGAAGAGCATGGCGAAAATCGTCATAAATCGCTGACAATAGTGTGGCGACTATGATTAAACAGTCTTAATTCAAATTCTAATATTTCTCAATTTTTATTAGATGCCCAAAAAAGCAGGCAGACGTGTTCAAATTAAGAGGATTACGTTTCAAATTAAGGAAGCTATTATTAAAAATCAAGACCCTTTCCCTCTCTATCTAAAACTCCATACTCTAAAATCTAATCCAACTCCTAAAAAAATAGAATATAAATTAATTCCAATCCACTTTAACATCAACTATCCCCATTGGAAGACAATAAACAAAACTGATCCTCGTCGCAAAACATATAAAATTCGGTATTTATTCGGCCCAGAGGATTAAATAATTAAATATAAACCCACAAACAAGGTCTAATCCCGGGTAAATTTCTTAAATGATTTGACCCAAAATAGACCAAACAATCTTAATTGTCCGGACGTGACACAATATAATTTGGCAATGTCAACGGTATTAAATTCGAGCGAGGACTGTCCTTTCCGACAGTTAATCGGCTGTATTTATTTCTTTCGCTTAGACTTCTAGATAATTCTTGACTTTTCGGTTATTGCTTTGTCTTACGACCTCGTCAAGGTAATCGGAGATATTGTTTTTACTTGGCTGTCTCACGAAACAATCCGAGTCGACTTACACTGTTTTGTTTGCGTCCATATTATAATACCGAGTTTGTCTCGAGTAAATATAACGGTCGAGACAAATACTTTTATTATCGATTCGCAATATCTAAGATAAATTATTCACGTGATACAATATTATAATTTAAAATAATTCCGATCCTACATATGTGCACACCACATGGATTTACACGAAATGCTTAAATAACTATTATTCAATTAAATAACCATAAGCAAGGGAAAGACGATTGTTAATAAATTACGCTTCAGTAACACAGAATATTTGTCTCGTCACGAGTTATTATTTCGTGAAATACTGTGCGCTTAATGGCTTTGAACAGTAAATTTATATTATGGTCCCGGAGTTATTTCTTTTTCTTCTTCGTTCCCTCTGATTATCTCTACCTGCTCCTGTTTCTCTCTTTGAAGTAATAAATCTCTAATGCTATTAAAATTAACTAAGCGCGAGTTTCCAAAGTTTAGTGTTATTCGCTTTACTTTGTAAACTTCATGCACGTGTCCATCAGATGTACTATGTATGCGTAAAATTTCGGCCGCCAGACATAAACGAGTCTATATAGCTATCACGCTAGCTCTCTAGCTCGTTTGTCATATTACCTACGAAATTACCTGTATGTGGTTCATATGCATTTGAATCACCGGTATATAAATACATGAATCGGTATCGTAATATAAAACGCGCCTGTCTAATTTCTCTAAATATTCGTACAATTTTAATCGTGCCAGTGCCGTCGTGTAAGCCGCTATTATTATGTTAGTAAGAAGCGATGGTATGATTGCCTTTTCTTACAATCGAGATAAAACATATATTACCTCGTCGTTTACGGGTAATATATCAGATATTTCGTATTGGAGAAACTCGTGAGCAAATTTATTAAGCGCTATTGCGTATAAACTATTTCTATAAATTCGTGCGTTGACCGAATTTATTCCAAATAAAATTTAAATATAATTTCGCAACTGAGCTTAATCCAGGATTTTGCATAATGTTTTGTTTTTCAAGAACTTTCGATCTCGTACTCTCGAAAGTATCGCTTCTTGTCATCCACGTATTTGCTCGGCCATCCGCTTGCTTCTTGCTTTAATTTTTAAAGGAAGTATTAATATATATCCAGTAAATAATCTCCCCCTTTCGCGTAACGGGATCGTAACAAGTGATATTATATTGCCAAATCATATTAACTCCTGTTACAAAATATCCTTTTTCAATAACTTTTAATAATTCATGCGACATATACTTTGAATTCGTATTCGGAAGGTCCGTGAGTACATGTAATTGGAGAAAATGTTTCAATGTAGCAACTACGGCATAACGCGAATAATAATTTGCCTTGCATCCAATATGGCAAAAAAGATTTTGCGAAGAGAGCACTTTACAGCGTACGACTTCTTCGACCAAATCGAAATTATAACTTGGATGTTCCAATTAACTTACATTCTTCGCCGATGTCCAATCGGAAAAGTATTGGTTTTTAATACATACGGATACAAAGAACATACGTCGATGTAATGTATTTTCTCTGTTCCCGTAATTTCGTATCGCGTCGTGATATTTCCCATGCGTCCGCCATAGAACGAATCTCGAGGATCGAGCGGTTCGTTTTCTATTGCGGGATGTTGTAAATATTCGCGTATTTTGATATTTTCCCGCATTTTGCGATCAAAGCCGCTCCCGTTTCTCCGTCTTCCTGTATTCCCGTCTTCGAAGACGAAATGTCGTTGCGATGGTATGATCATTACGTAAATCGAATATATTCGCGTGATCTGACAAAAGCGATCTATCGCATTTACTTCGAAAACATCGCAGACACTCGTGCCAGTAACATTCATGAAACTGGAATACGTGATGTTGGGTTGTACCGTTTTCTTTCGACACGTAGTATCCGTCGATGCGTGTGCCATCGGGCAGGCAATATTCCCGGCTTTGCCCTGCATCAATAATGCGATGACCGAGCTCGCGCTTAATTCATACCAGCCATTACAGTGCCTTGCGCGATTGGGTATTTACACGTCTGTATCCCTCCGCAGGAATGATGCCCATATTTACTAATTTATTATAAAACTCATCTCTCTTTCGTGCAGAAAACTTTTTCTAAAGACTCACATGCAAGTAGAGACCATAATAGTGCATTCATCGAAGGGACACATCTTTCCACGCTGAAAAAATCTTCTTAAAAGCCATACAGGCTTGCCTAAGAATACCTACGTCATTACGGCAATAATGTAATAATTCTCTAATGTAAACTCTCTCTCTCTCTCTCTCTCTCTCTCTCTCTCTCTCTCTCTCTCTCTCTCTCTCTCTCTCTCTCCCTCTCTCTCCCTCTCTCTCTCTCCCTCCCTCTCTCTCTCTCTCTCTCTCTCTCTCTCTCTCTCTCTCTCTCTCTCTCTCTCTCTCTCTCTCTCTCGAAATCACTCCGGATTTCCCGCGATAGCGGAGCAATCCGTGATTTCTTCCATCTTCTCTCTCTCTCTCTCTCTCTCTCTCTCTCTCTCTCTCTCTCTCTCTCTCTCTCTCTCTCTCTCTCTCTCTCTCGAAATCACTCTGGATTTCCCGCGATAGCGGAGCAATCCGTGATTTCTATCATTCCCCTTGTCTTCTGAAATCACTCCGGATTTCCCGCGATAGCGGAGCAATCCGTGATTTCTTCCATCCTCTCTCTCTCTCTCTCTCTCTCTCTCTCTCTCTCTCTCTCTCTCTCTCTCTCTCTCTCTCTCTCTCTCGAAATCACTCTGGATTTCCCGCGATAGCGGAGCAATCCGTGATTTCTATCATTCCTCTTGTCTTCTGAAATCACTCCGGATTTCCCGCGATAGCGGAGCAATCCGTGATTTCTTCCATTCTCTCTCTCTCTCTCTCTCTCTCTCTCTCTCTCTCTCTCTCTCTCTCGAACAAATAAGTAATAAAATAACTAACTAAATTATTAAATAACTAAAATATCAAAATTATATAAAAATAAATATATATATATATATATATATCCCCTTTTCTTTCTCTTACAAGAACTCCCAGAGTTATTTTTTCAGTAAAAACTCTTCTTGTCCGGTTATTTTATTGTTCGCTCTCGTAGTGGAAAATCCAAGGAGACGACCCTCGCGAACCGCTGCTAAATTGGCGCGAAACCGGCGTAATAGACGGTTAAGGAAAGCGTTGGCACGGAGTCTGGCTGCGGGCGAAACCTTCGGCTCCCTAGAAAAAATTAACACACCGATTCACACACAGACAACTAACACATATCACCCTACGGTCTCTCCTATTTCCTCACCCGAACGTATAGAAACCCCGCTGACACCGTCTCCCGCTACCTCTGCTTCTGCAGAACTTTTCGATTCCCCGCGAACTCCTTTTCCTCTTTCTCCCGAACCCGCTATACCTCAGCGGGCCCCTTCCCCTCACTCCTCTGTTTCCTCTGAGGACGCCGATTCTCCGCGGAGCCCTTCTCCCTGTCTTCCTTCTGCTTCTCCCCAACGCCCTGATCCACCTAGATCTCTGTCTCCGGCTCCCTCAACAATCATCCTCGAGGATTCTCCTCCCTCATCCCCAACGTCCTCTGCGAATAGGGAACATCCGGAAGAGTTCGAAGTAAAAGATATCGGCGACGACGATTCCGAAGAATCAGAATCGCCTGCCAAGCTCTCATACGAGCAATTTAGAGCTTGGTTGATAAATCAGCTCCCAGAGATACGAGAAGTCCCTGAGAGAGCTTTCACAATTGGTCCAGGCCACGAGGCCTTACGCGAATTTTTAGAGACCACTGATAGGAATAACATCATCCCCTGGTATGTTCCCGGGCGCAGATATCCTTTAGCCGTCCCTGCACACCTTCTCCTACGAACCTATCCCCCCTCCACCGCCATAATTACCGAACTCTTATAACCTAGCATTCTCTCTCACACGCACACACATGGACACAAATTTATATATCTATTATCGTTTAAATTATTGTAACCACCAATCGGGACCCTAAAATTTAAACAATAACACTTTCCCTCGTTGTCTCGATTGACGCCCTCCGTACTAATGTATCACCCGCGACCCATACACATACACTCACACTTTCATTAGCAACTAAGTCAGTCGATTATATTATTATGTGTATAAATTCTTTAGTCTCTATATTAGGAATAAATTTATAAATTTCATCACAAATGATTTTCATTTATTAATAACCCGTTCCCACTCATTCCCGTAAACCAAGATCGCACTAGGTCCCATCCTGCGCAAAAGAGATTAAATTCTCTTGCCAAAAAGGGACCACCGAGCGAACGGTCCTTTAAATAGAGTAAGAGCGACCCTTGCGATCGTTGACCTATTTGAGCCCAGATGTTCGTTCGGATCGAACAAACAGATAGTCTGCCGTCGTTCGAAAATAAATTTAGTTACGTCCTTCCCTTCGACTCTTCCTTCCTTGAGTCTGGACGTAACACTGCCAATAAATTTTGTATGCCTTACCGTTAATACAATTATTTTTGTACCGTTTAAAATTATCTGTGGTACAAATGTTGTCCGATATAATGATCAACAATATATTGCATGTCAACCGATTTAGCATTATGTGCGATGCAAATTAGCCACTTAAAATATTTAAACGGACGCGTCGCGAAATCTACAAATTCCTGCACCAAATTACGACGAAATATATATTCTCAAACTTTGCACCACCAACATTTCGTTTATATCGGTGCACGACACACAAATTTGCTACGCGACACAAAGTAGGCATGTGAATTTTTACATTCGCTGTATCTTAAGGCTCGATACACACTATCGGTTTGCTCACGCTCTGCTCACAGTTCGCTCACGGTCCGATCATAATCCTAGAGTATTCACATTATCGAGTCATGGTCCGGTGACACGATCTGCTTTTGGTCCGATCTCAGACGATCAGTATTGTTTTAAACCTTCACTGTTGTCAAATTTGTTATATTTTGTTCCAAATTCCCCAAAAATGTCGCTATTTTCTGATGAAGAATTAGTCATGGTACATTTAAAATAATATTTTCAAAAATTAAAAAAAGAATTTTGAAAAAAATATACGTTTTTGCACGGAGAGAATTTTCTCTTAGAATTTACCCTGAAAATCATGGTAATCGTGGGACAATACAGTATGGAAAGAATTTTATGAGAATTTCTCTGATTAATATTTATCACAATAAACATAATAATATCTACACGTTAAAATATAAAACATGTTTGAGTAATTTTACCATGCAGTTTAGTAAAATTAATCAAACATGTTTTATATTTTATTGTGATAGATATTATTATTTTTATTGTGATAAATATTAATCAGAGAAATTCCCATAAAATTCTTTCCATACCATATTGTCCCACGATTACCATGATTTTCAGGGTAAATTTTAAGAGAAAATTCTCTGTGTGCGAGACTATTTCTCCGAGAGAAAAATTGTATGCCTAAGGTAAATAATAATTTTTTTATTGTTGCAATATGAAATTTGTTAATAGATTATTTATCACGTAATGAAAAATTAACAGTGGATTGAGATCGACTGTTCACACTATCGGTGAGGGTCCGGACAAGTTCGATCACGCTCCGGCAAAATATTCTTTCGAGTCGATCGTTGCTGGAGCGAGACCGGACCGAAACTTGAGCGTTACCCATAGTGTGGATACATATATTATAAACAATGAAAAAATATTTGATCGGACCGTGAGCGGACTGTGAGCGGAGCGTGAGCGAACCGATAGTGTGTATCGAGCCTAAAGCGTTTGATTCTGTCGCGTCTCAAAATCATAAAATACGAATGCTGCGATTTCTATTATCGTGTATACTTGTATACGTTTACTCGCATCCTTGTTTCCTAATGTTGCTGCTCACTATCCTCGTCGATAAGATCAATTTTATAAGTTTACTTTTGTGAATTAAGCATCCGCATTCGTTGCAAAATTGCACAATTTCACAAATATTCTGTTGCGATTTTCCATCGTACGACTTTTGACCGCAATAACGCTGCAAGCATGCGCTGTTAAAAAATTCACGTCTACAAATTTCACATCTTATAGGTTCCGCGTTAGCTAGCTCACACGATGGAATAGCATTACACTGCGTGCATTTATTAGAATATCGATGTTCCTTCCCTATCGGCAGCTCATGTTACAAGGAACACAGTACTCTCTACCCTTCGCGGCGATTGTTAAATTTAAGATTACATTATAATGTTTAGTATTTCTGTGATATAATATATTTAAGCGAAAATTCGTTTTGCGCTGAAGAGTGGTTAGAAATTCAGCTCCGTCATATAATGGTTTACCATCACGACCAAAAGTATCGGCATTATATATTACAATAGCAATATTATCTGCGGCGAAATATTACTGAAAGCGTTCGATTTCTGGAATCGTGACATTCCTCGTTGTGTGTGTGTGTGTGTAAAAATTTAAAATTTAATATTTAAAATATAAAAAGAATAAGATACAATAAGATAAAATAAGAATACATAAGATAAAATAAGAATACATAAAATATTAGTATAAAATTACTATTATAAAATTATAATATAAAAATATGTGAACGTTAACAATATGAATATAATATAAAATATGCTGCTGCTGCTGCTGCGGGCGGAGGCTGCGCCGGCGATGGTGGGGGCTGCGCCGTGGATGCTCCTTCTGTGATAGACAAAAAAAATTTTTATTAATTTATATTTTTAATATATTTTAGAATATATTAAAAAATAAGAAACTGATACTTACAATGCGTACACACCGGGCACATGTTCCGGCTAAATATCATACATAGTGGGGCACGACAATCGCTGCACGATTCTTGTTCTATTATGTTAAACATTCTCGTATAATGTTGTCGTACAACACAAATGTTTGGAAATAGTTCCACATTTCTTATAAAGCAGCTAGTGCACAGTTTAATATTATCCCAAGGTACATAAAACAAATTTAAAACGCACATTTTCGATGATGCATTTATAGTAAGCATCTCAACCGTTGCCACAAATTATATAGTTGTTTCGGCAAAGTCTTCACAATCATCACTATTATAATCAGAGTCTTCAAGAGGCTCTATCACTTCTTCATCATCATCAGATTCATTTATCACATTTATAATTCTATTATTAATTTCTTCGACTATCATTACTTCCTCGTCACTATCACTATCGATAATAATGTCTCTATCCATGTCTTATACACTTTAACTTTCTTCTGTACTATACGAATGTTAAAGACTTTTTGACGGAGACAGACCCACTCTCCATAAGTTTCAACCCCCATTCCTCTCAAAATTATCGCAATTCTTCCTTAAATAATATTAAGGAAGATGTTTCGCTCTCGTTTATGGGAGATTTTCCGCAAATAGGTAGAGGCCTATTAAATCACGTTTCGACATGTTCGTCGCAGCGTCGGCCCTAAAATCTTCATTCCTTTCCATAATATCCTAATGATTTTATGGACATTTAATGGACATTTTGTCCATAAAATGAGAAACATAGTTTTATGGCTTCTAGAGCGCTCCGGTTACAAGCAGCCGAACGTTGGCGTCGATACGTTGCAATTCTTCCTTAAAAAATATTAAGGAAGATGTTTCGCTCTCGTTTATGGAAGATTTTCCGCGAGGGTACAAAGCTGTCGAACGTCAACGCTTTTACATTTCCACCTATAAATAACGTTTTGACATGTTTGTCGCAGCGTCGGCCCTAAAATCTCCATTCCTTTCCATAATATCCTAATGATTTTATGGACATTTAATGGACATTTTGTCCATAAAATGAGAAAAATAGTTTTATGGATTCTAGAGTGCTCCGGTTACAATTTCGGGTAGCCATCAATCACAAAGATAAACAGTTGTCGAACATGCTTAGAACCCCCCCCCCCCCTCCCGCCAACCATCGTCGACGAAACTGCGATAAGCGTCCCCCGCCTGCGTGACGTCATACCTCTCGCCGCCGAGATACCCCCGCGCTCAACTCGGAGGACCAGAGTTAGAACCGGCATAGTATCCCTACTACTGATGTTATCGAGGTCGTAAATTACGCTAAAGTTTTTTAAAAGATCGAGTTTCTGTTTCGTTATGAGGTTTAAGAATGTGAGAAAAATATCAAAAAATACAAGTAAAAAAGTTTCACACACATTTATTATTACTAATTCTTCATATAAATTGATACTACAAATACATAAAGTTTAAAACAATACATAAAAGTATTTTATTGAAATTACTGAATTACATATGATATCAGTTAGCAATTACGTTAACACGTTTCTTATTTCAATAAAGAAAAATTTTGCGAAATAAATGTACGACTAATCAGTCGTTGTGTTCACAGTTTTCGGTAAAAAGAGTAAGAAACTGATTAAGATCGTAACCGACAGACATATAATATAGAAATACACAGCTATATTGTCTGCAAGTTTGTGAAAAAAATCCTTGTAGTTGTCGAGTGTTCCATCGGTGGATGATGGAGTTTCGTCGAAGACGATGGAGAAATCCGGGCTCCAGGGATGGTATTCCATAGCTGTCGAAGTAGGTGCCTGTTCCGTGTTCATCAAGGAAAAAGGCGACCCAATGTTCTCCAGGTCGATTATGATCGTCTGTATTAGCGACGATAGCCGTCGACTTCGTACACACCCTCGGAACTCTGTCAGCGGGATAGACACCCACATGATTGGCGCAATGCTCGTAGAATTTCGCAAGAGTTCATTTTTTTGGTACAAAGACGAACGCAAGGATCCTGGTATTATTTGAATAACTTCGGTTTTTATTTCTCCCACTGTAACGTTTTCGCTCGTCGATTTGAGCTTCTGGCAATCTTTATCGCGTTGTCGGGTGAATTTTTTGACGTCGTCGACGTCTCTTTTTGTTGTCTTTTCCCACGTGTTACCAGTGCAAGTGCTCTCCTTTTATACGTCCTTCGCTACTGTTCTACTAATCGATCTGCGAGGAACGTACACGTAATGCATCGTATCGTTGGGAAAGATGCACGTACGAAATCGATATTCGTCTGGAGTCGATTGTTTCAGATCGAGCAATAAATACCCGTGAGGTCGCGAAGTAGCGTCGTGGTATGCTTCTTCTAGAAATTTTGGATCGTCGGGATATACTTGACGCGCGAGATGACGAATTTGAGCGCGATCGCGCGGATTTTTGAAAACTATTATATAATTAGCGTTGAGAGATATATCGCGTTGTCCGCGGCCTTGGTGGAAAAGATTTTGCGAGATGAGTATAACGCTGAGATTCTTATGATGACTTCCTTTGGTAAACAGATCGACGATAGCGTCGCACGATGACGATTCCCTCATAAGATCGTCAATTATCACTAATTTTGGAGATAGCGGATCGTTGGAATAATCTTCCGGTCGCGGTAACCCCTCGTGAAATTCGATTATATTTTTCTTTATTTTTAGCAAAGTATTACCATAGTCGCGCTCTTGCGTACATCATTTTTTTCTTCTTCATTATTTTCACTCGTATCACATTGCAGACGTTGATACGCATCTTGCCATTCGGCGTAATAAAATAAAATTCTCTCGAATCGAACTTCGCACATCGATAAATATCGAAGAAAAGTTTTTACAAAACTCGTTTTTCCGCATCCCGTAGGACCGCAGACAATCGACGTCCAGGGATGTTTCCAGTGCACGTCCATTTCGCGAAATAAACTAGGTTTTACGCGTGAGTTCATAAATAAAAAAGGTAAAGAGTAACTTAATATCAATAACTCACGTTTAAAAATACGCACGCGCATTGAATATTTTTAATATATATCTCGAGTCAGAAATAAGCTTATTAACGTCCCGCAGAGGCCCCACCGCGGCGGCCGCATGCTCGCGCTAGCGATCTCGTGCGCATCGTGCCAGCTGACGAGCCGATGCGTGTCGTGGTGCGCTGCTAATTAGCGTATTCGTAGAATGCTCGCGACAGCGTGTATCTTCAGCGCTAACGACGATGATCGGCTACGTACGTGACTGAGAGAATCTCGCGAGAAGAAAATTCGTACTTTGATTTTTACTAAAAGCGTAATTTTTTTTTTAAAAGAAAAATATTTTTTTTTAGTCAAGTAGGTTTTCGAGAAGAGGAAAATAATTTTTTGATGAAAAGAACTTTTTTGAAATTTTTATTATTAGACTTTATTTCACGCAAAAAAATTTATTTAGTTTAAAAAATAAATTATAAAGTTATAAATTTATAAATTATAAAATTATGAAGTTTTTAATTTTACATTTATTTTTCTCCTTATTGGTTACATTTATTTTGCTCGATTTTATTTAACAATAATAAAATATATATTATTAAGAGAATTTTTTGGGGAAAGAAGGATCTTCAGGAAAAAGGTTAAAATAATCTCTGTTGAAACAAATTTTAAGAAAAAATTTTATTTAATCTTACATTGTAAAAAATACTTTGTAAGTTTAAAATTTTAATAATAAAATTAAAAAAGTTTTATTTTACATTTTTCACTTATTAAATATAATTAAAATTTTTCTGTTATTACAAATATTTTTTCTAATTAAGATATATCCATAATTTATATTCTATCCTATTCTGCACTATAATATATCCCATACTTTTCAAAAATTTATTTATATTATTATACAAAACAATTTTACAATTACTTATCTATTTTATTATATCTACATTTTGCTGTATAAAGCGAAAAACGCACGAAGGTGGAAGAGAGAAGCGATCGTGTGGGATTATTATATCGCGTTTTTAAACAGTTAAATATCCATAGGGGAGGGAACAACGATTGTTAATAAATCCATGCTTTAATAGCACAGGCGCACATATTTTTGTTTCATTACGAGTTATTATTTCGTGAAACGCTGTACGCCGAATGGCTCTGAATCGCAGATTTATTGACGTTTCCGGAGTTATTTCTTTTTCTTCGTTTTCTCCTGTCTCTCTTTCCTGCTGCACACTTTCTCTTTGGATTAATAATTCCCTAATACTATTAAAATTAATTAAACGAGAGTTTTCAAAGTTTAGGGTTATGCCCTTTACTTTGCAAACTTCATGCATCAGACCATCGAACCACATACGCGTAAAATTTTGGACCGCCGGACACGAACGACTCTATATAACTATCGAGTCCATAGCTTTCAAGTTCGTTAGTCATATTCCCTAAAAAATTACCCGTGTGTCGTTCGTACTCGTGTGGATCAGCGCTGCTTACATATATACAAGAATCAGTATCATAATACAAAACGCGCCTATCTAATTTTTCTAAGTATTCATACAATTTTAATCTCGCTTGCGCCGTCGTGTAAGCTGCTATTACAACATTTGTAAGATGCGATGGTGAGATCGCTTCCTCGCGTAATCGAGGCTCCTGTTTTAATTGTAAAAATGTATTTATATAACCGGTAAATAAACCCCCTTGACGCATAGAAGGATCGTACCGAGTGACATTGTACTGCCATATCTCGCTAACCCCTGTTACAAAATATCCTTTTTCAATTGCTTTTTGTAGTTCGCACGATATCTATGTACCCTTGAATTCGCGCTCAGAAGGATCATAAGTGCACGCGGTGTGCGAAAATGTCTCGCTACAAGTGCGGCATAACGCGAATAACAATTTACCCTGTACCCGATACGGTAATACAGGATGAAAGAGATCTTGCGGAGTATTTTACAACGTATGATTTCTTCAAGCGACTCGAAATTATACCCCGGAGCCGTTCCAATTATTGTTTCGCATTCCTCGCCAACGTATACTGTTGGATGTCCAATCGGGAAGGCGCCTGTTTTTAGTATATACGGATACAATGAACACACATCCACGTACTGTATTTTCTCACTCGCTGTAATCTCCTATCGGGTTACAATATTTCCTGTGCGTCCCACCGTAGAAGGCCTGACAAGGATCGAGCGGTTCGTTTTCTACCGCGGGATGTTGTTGTAAATATCCCCGCATTTCGACATTTTCCTTCATTTCGCGATCAAAATCACACTCTCATTTCTCCGTCACCCTGTATTTCCGTCTTCGAAAACGAAACGTTGTTGCGATGGTGTGTTCGTATCGTAAATCGATTGTATCAGCGCGATCCGACGAAAGCGATTTATCGCGATTAATTTGAAAACAGCGCGGACACCCATGCCAGTAACATCCATGAAACTGGAACACGTGGTGTATTGTAGTAGCGTTTTCCACTGTCTCGTAATATCCGTCGACGCTAGTGCCATCGGGCAGACGATATTCCCGGCTTCGTCCTGCATGAATAATGTGATGACCGAGCTCACGCTCAATCCACAGCAGCCATTGCAGCGCCTTACGCGATTGCATATTCACATGCCTATAACCTTCTGCAGGAATGATACCTATCTCTCTATCGTGCAAAAAATTTTTTCTAAAACCTCTCATGCAAGTAGAGGCAATAATGGTGCATTCTTTGAAGGGACACACCTTTCCGCGTAGAAGAAAAATCTTCCTAAAAGCCATACAAGCTCGCCTAAGAATATCTACATCTTTGCGACAATATTGTAATATTTCTCTTTGAAAATCGACACATAATTCTCTCGGGTCATCTCGGCATGCCACGCGAGAAATTTTTCATGTTCTCTTGTTCTTATGGAATCGGGCGAATAATAGTATACTTCGGGTAGTGGTCCGACATACGATTGATTATCGTTAGTATTAAATAAATGCGGAAAAACTCCTTTACCCGAAGTGTCCGTCAGACCGAAGGCCTTAGGTAAATCGGGTAGGCGCATCGGCATGTAATTAATACTGTCAATAAATTTCGTATGTCCTACCGTTAGTACAACTATTTTTGTACCGTTTAAAATTACCTGAGGTACTAATGATGTTCGATTTTCAACGATATGTTGCAAAATAAATTGTGCGTCAAACGATTTGGCATTATGCACGATGCAAATTAGTCTCTTGAAATATTTCAACGGGCGCGTCGCGAAATCTACGAATTCCTGCACCGGGTTACGACGAAATATATATTAGCGAACTCCACACCATCGACATCTCACCGACGTTTCGTTTATATCGGCGCACGACACACAAATTTGTTGTGCAACACAAAGTGTGGGCACATGGATTTTTACACTGGCAGTACCTTGGAGCGTTTGATCCTGTCGCGTCTCAAAATCGTAAAATATAAATGCTATGCGATTTCTTTTATCACGTGTACGTTCACTCGTTCCCTCGTTTCCGCAATGTTGCAGCTCTCCATTATCATCGATAAGATAGGTATTAGAAGTGGCGGAATCGTTATCAGAAAAGATAGGAAGCATGTAATAAAGGTGATTTAAAGGTTGGAGAGAACGACACACGTTACAGTAACTCGCGCCGCAATCGTGACGTTTATTTTTGTGGATTAAGCAACCGCAGTCGTTGCAAAATTGCACAATTTCGCAAATACTCCGTCGCGATTTTCCATCGTACGATTTTTGAGTGCGGTGACGCTCCAAGCATGCACGGTTAAAAAATTCACGTCTACAAATTTCGCATCTAATAGGCTCCTCGTTAGTCAACTCGCACGACGGAACGGCATTACAACGAGGGCATTTATTAGAGCATCGATGTCCACCCCTATCGGTGCGATAGCTAATGTTACAGGGAACGCAGTAATCTCTACCCCCCGAGGCGGCTCTTAAATTTAACATTACATCATAATGTTTAATATTATTATGGTATAGTATATTTAAGCGAGAGTTCGTTTCGCGATGAATATTGGCTAGAAATTCGACTCCGTCGTATAACGATTTACCACCCCGACCAAAAGTATCGCCATTATATATTACAATAGCGATATTATCCACAGCAAAATATTGCTGAAAGCGTTCGATTTCGGGAATTCCACAGCCTTCCTCCGGAATCGCGACACCGGCATCGCTCGTTAGTTGCAACGCTAATTCTCGTTGTAACACGGAGTTTTGTCTTCTCACTGCATTCCATTTTTCGTGCAAATGTCCCATGCCTTGAAAATTTTCGCAGCTACAAGCGCACGAGGAAGACATAAATTATCTGCATTAGAAATTGTTAAAATAGAACGCTTAGCAATAACTTCACGGGTAGTTCCGTTAACATTTCGTCCGCGTCCCGCAGGGGGTGTGACTCTAAAAACGCGAATGTTAAAATCTTGCGTCATATCGAGCTCACCGGAGCTCTGCGATAACGAGCTTACAAGTCTCCAAATATTTTCATGTGTCAAATCGCACGAAGGTCGGAATAATATACCGGCTGGGCCATGGATTAAATTCTCGGAGTCAAAAGAAAGCCCTATGTAATCGCCCACTTCGCACGACTGTATTGCGTAACTGTGGAGTTCGCAAAATGCGCTTTCTAACCACTCGTAAACGTTCTCACCCTCGGGTACCGGTCGTATATGAAAAGTCGCCTCTCTTCCTTCTATTCCGAAATTTCTAAAACGTCGCGCGTTTTCCGTTAATAATACAATATATCTAAAATTATAATTTACCCGACGAGCTATTTCTTCTTCTGCTTCCTGTGTTGCCTCGTCGTCTTCTTCTTCTTCCTCCTCTCTCAAATTTTCACGTTTGACGACAGGGAGATTGAGAGATTCCTCGTTGGCTTCTTGCCGTTGTTCCACGCTCCCCTACCTATTTGCACTGAGAAAAAGATTAAAAATGATTTATTTAAAATAAAAATTCAATAAAGTAATGTTTTATTCTCTCGTATTGGAGTTTTATAAAGAGATGTTAAATTTTATTCTAGCAATGACTCACACTTATCCTTTGTTTTTCCTCTCTCCTTTTTCCAATGAGTCTTTATGGATACATCGGAGAGTACGAAATACGCGGATCGATAATTGGAGAGTAAGAAAATTCTAATAAAATTTTATTTAATTAAAATAAAATTTAATCAAGAAAGAGATAATTAGTTAAATTATGTAAAGTCATTACCTTACGCTCTTATTTTTTTTCTTCCTTCTAAACTTCTCTTCTTCTTCTTCGCTCTCTTCTTCTTCTTCCTCCTCCTCCTCCTCTTCTTCTTCTTCTTCTCCTTCTTCTTCTCCTTCTTCATCTTCTTCCTCTTCTATTTCATTCTCAGAAGAAGAAATTGCATCTTGCTCATTTTCTTGTTGTTGAGTAAAAATAGTAACTTCGTCGAAGGGACTTACTTCACGAGAAGTTTGCTCACGTGGTTCTTCCGTGACATTTTCCTCACTAATCGGTTCATCCTCGGTTAAATCAATAACCGGATGTTCGATCTCCGGATTCGAAACGATACGCGTTCGTCCTAAAACATCCATAATTTTAAAATTTTTTAATAAGAATATGATACTTTGCTTTCTACCGAGGTTTAAGTTTATATTAAATAACTACTTACGCGAGGGTCCTGCCTCGGGCGAAGTATCCGCTCGACGCCTTCTATCACGAACTAGTGATAACCGTAAATCTACTCGACTATTCTCTATTATTCGCGGAGGTGCACGAAATTGTCCAACTTCCGCGATTAACCCGGGGTGGGTGTTACGTTGCGCAATGTCTAGAAAATTATTAATTTTTATAATTAAATTTGTTCTAATTACTTGTATAATAGAAGTAGTATATGGGCATGCATGGCCCGTCATAACAAACCCCCACCACTCGGCCACTGGCGCCGTCCTCCCACCACTCGGTCACTGACGCTGTCAGACATGGCCCGTCAAACTAATCCCTCCCCACCACTCGGCCGCGGACTTTAGAGAGGGGGATGGTGGGGGAATTCCGATTGGTCAGGCCGGTGAAATAAAAAAGGATAATAAAATGTATTTGCATACATCCCGGTGCGTCGAAGGAAATCATCGATAATAATTACGGGAAGAAATAATTGAAAAGGAAGAGATTACGCAATATTATATTTAAGTAGACGACTAATGACATGACAGAGGGGTGACAAAATTATCCGACAAAATAACGATAAAATGCTGAAGTCGCCGTGGTATACCGAAATCATTGTAGAGAGTATGACATCCCCGGCTATCTCTTACGGTAGAGCGAATGGGCACCGGCGTCCATGTATAGCGCTGAAAAAAATTAACCACAAGCATTTATTTCGGCCGAGCGCTTACTCAGCATCGCATTGCCAGATATCGTTGGTAACAAAGGAAACAAAAAGATATACAAAAAATACAATCGGCCAGCGTCCGTAATTATGGCTAACCGATTACTCAACGTCACATTGACGGGTACTATCGTCACCTCACGTAACAAAAAGAATTCTAAGGTGCGTCGAAGGAAATCTTCGATAATAATTACGGTAAGAAAAAATTGAAAAGGAAGAGATTACACAATATTATAAGTGGATGGCTAACGATATGACAGTGTCGTGAGAAAAAAATAGATAATAAAGCATGCACAGATTCTGGAGCGTTGAAGGAAATCTTCGAAGATAATCGCGGTAAAATGTGTTTGAAAAGGAAGAGATTACACGGGAATGGTGATATGTGTATTGTTGTTTGTATGACGAAGCGACTCGTCGTTGGGAGAGGTGAACAGAAACGTGCATGCATGCAAGATGGGAAAATTTTTGGTTGGTGGGAGGGAAAGAAAGAAATAGACTTTTTTGAATAAAAATATATGTGGTTTATATAAAATAATGTTGTTATTACACAAAAAGTTACAAGAATATTCATGGATACAATTTTCGTTTCATTACTATTATACTTGTTATTTGATTGAAGTAAAGCGAGACTAATTCCAAAAATGTTATCTCAAAATATACATCGAGAAATGTTAAATCTTTTATTTGTGTGCGTACATTACGCTCTATTTCCTTGCTATTACCTCTGATTGTATGTTTTATAACGCTGTTATTAATATATTTATTGAGCGGTAGATTAATTTCTATTTCATTAATTAGATACCGCGCACATTCATTAACATTGCAAGAAATTAAATTTAATTGATTCAAATTTGCGTTCACGCAATCAACTATATTTTCTAATCCTAAAAAAGTTGCTTTCTGCATCACTATTGCGACGTTGTAAGTTTTTCGTTTCTTCGCTACTGGTGCGTTTGTTTCCGCATCTTCGACGTTATCGCAAGAAGTATTTCCTTGTTCATTTTCACGATACGCTAGTAGAACAGCTCTTGCTCCATACGCGGTGGTAAAATTTATAATTATGTCGGGAATTATATCGTAAACGATAATAAGGCTTGTGTGTGGAAAAATCTTAAATAGTTCTTTAATTGTAATTGATATGTGGTACACGTCAAAATCAATATGATACGATCTAATCGATGGTCGGGCGAGATCTGCCTGGTCGGTTCGTTCGCCGAATCTTTTCTCCGATCTCACTGCTCTCGAAGTTTCTGTTATTTTATCGTTTGTTCTCGACTTCATAATAGGATAATAAATAATAGGCGACAATACTCGGTTATAAATCTTAATCTGACCTACAGGTCTCGTCGCAAACGTAAATGTTTGTTTTATTTTTCTTTATTTTCGAGTTCGCTTTTATTTCGCTTTCGTCCTACACTATTATATACTTATTTATATTTAAAATAGACGGTTTCGGGTAAATTAAATTCCTACAATCGGCCGTTCTGACCATGGAATCTGTCCTCAGATTTCGCTTTGGCTATCGTCGCAAGAATCTGATGCTTCTATCCATGGTTTCATGTGATCGGCGGATGTCGATGTATCGGTTGGCCCTTCGTGACCACCAATTTTTTTGACTACATATCTGTCGTTACGCAATACTTTGATTATCTGATAGGGTCCTAAAAATTTCGCAGCGCACTTTAAACCTGGTCCTAATTGATTCTTTTAATTGCTACTAAATCGTCTACGCGATATTGCTCCGCTTTTTTACGACGCTTATTATAGTTTCGTTGATTTTCCTCTTGTGTGCGCTCTATACATTCTCGTGCTTGTTCTCTTAACTCATCTCGATCATCGAGGAATTTGTCTTCCCACTCTTCCTCGATCAATCCTTTTAATTCGGGGTTATCTTTCAAACGGATATGGGTACCGAACATTAACTGGAACGGAGTTCTATCCGTGCTTCGACTCGGTACCGCATTTAAATATTGTTGTGTCCTAATGCGATCTAAATACTTATACCATTCTTCTGGCTTAGGAGCCGTTAATTTTGTCAATACAGGGATTAGAGTTCTATTTATTCGCTCTACCTGACCGCTCGAGGAACGCCTGTAGTAATAAGTACATGCTCGATATTTTCTTTTTGACAATATTCGCGAAACTCATTTGATGTAAAAGCGGTTCCGCGATCGGAGATAATTCTCTTCGGATTCCCAAAAATGATTGCTAATTTCTTTAATTTATCTATTACTTCTAGTGAGCCGGTTGATCGCTTTACGAAAAGCCATACAAATTTTGAGAACGCGTCAACAATGACGAAAACATAACGATACTTTTTTTTTGTCGAAGTAAGTGGTCCAAGATGATCGATATGATACGTTTCGAGAGGTACGAAGCCTTTAGGTATAGGGTTTAGAAAGCCGTCTAATTTACCTGTTTTTTTGTTGGATAGAATACAATTTATGCAATTTCGGACAGTTCTCTCGACTACATTACGCATGTTAGGAAACCAATAATTTCGCTTAATTAACGTTTCGGTTTTTCCGGCCGCGAAATGACCATTCTCGTGAATATGCCGAGCTACCTGTGTTTGTAAACATCTCGGCACGACTAACTGTATGTCATCTTTAATTTCTTTAAATAGCAATCCGCCTCTCACTACATAGCCATCGCTCTGTCCTTTGTCCGCACGCGAATAAATATTTTGCACGCTCGCATGCAAGCCTCGCTGAGCCTTTCGAATTCTCGCAACAATACTTTCTTCTGTTTCGTCTATTAGCATATTGGATGGTAATGAATTTCGACTTAAGGCATCTACATGTATCATACTCTTGCCTGGGCGATGCACGATAACGTAATCAAATTCTTCTAACAATAAGGCCCATCTAGCGACGCGAACGCACAAATCTTTTTTATTCATTGTCAAGGCGAACGCTTGACAATCAGTCACAATTTTAAAATTAATTCCTAATAGATAGACTCGAAATTTTCGTAGCGCTTTTATTATTGCTAAGGTCTCTAATTCATAACTTGTATATTTCGCCTCAGCATCTGTCGTTTTTCCGCTCGCATAATATATTGGGTGCAGAGCACCGTCGTCGTCGCACTTTTGAAACAATATAGCGCCGTAACCGTACATCGAAGCATCGGTGTGTAGCTCCGTTTCGGCCTTCTGCTTATATAATTTTAATACTGGGTTCAAACTTAATGCATGTTTTAATCGATCAAAGGCTTCTTTCTCTTTTGTACTAAATTCAAATTTTGCATCTGCTTTTAACAAATTACTTAGAGGTCTTGCCATTAGTGCATAGTTTTGGATAAATTTGCGGAAATATCCCGTGAGACCAAGAAAACTTTGCATTTGCTTCAGATTTTTTGGTTGCGGAAACTTCATCACGGCTTCTGTTTTCTTTTCGTTAGGACGCGTCAAACCGTTCTCGATAACGTGGCCTAAAAACTCGATCTTTATTTGCAAAAATCTACATTTACCCCAGTTAATGACTAACCCTGAATTCTCGGCAACGGACAAAACTCTTTTTAGGTTTATTAACGCGGTTTCAAAATCTGCAGATGGTATAATTAAATCATCTACGTATGTTAAAACTACGCCGTCTCTAATCAATTCCCTGAATACTTGATTTATGAATCTCTGGAACACCGCCGGAGAATTGCATAAGCCAAAAGGTGCGTACAAAAACTCATATTGCCCGTTCGGAACTATAAAAGAAGTATATTTCCTACTCTCTTTCTCCACCGGAACGTGAAAAAATCCGTTCTTTAAATCAATGGTACTGAATACCGAGGCCTCTTGAAGTGCATCTAATTGGTCGTCAATTAACGGAAGAGGGTATCTATCCTTAATTATTTTTTTGTTCAGTTGCCTATAATCGATGCATAATCTTGTTTCTCCCGTCTTCTTTTTAACTAAGACTACCGGACTTGCGTAGTCTGACAGTGACGGTTGAACTATACCGGCGGCTAACCATTCGTTCACGTGTGCATCTACCTTTTCTTTCTCCGACGGAGACAAACGCCTAGGCCTCTGATACACCGGTTCGTTATCCCTAAGCACTATAGCCATTTTAATTTCGGTCTCGCATTTTCTATCGGGATTATATTCGTCAATCAAATTTTTCACAATAACTTTATGCTCGCTGTTCACGTGGGATCACGATATCGCTATTCTCATTCGTGAGATCGATTTCAAATATCTCGGGGAGATCATCCGACGCTCGAATTTTCACGTGTGGTTTTTGGATCGTAATTTTCCCTCTTTCAATATATAAATTAACTCTATCAAGCAGATCGGTTTCTAACATATATCATAGCGCAATAAATTATTCGGCACAACAGATAAGCTTATCGGAAAAGATTCGCCATCAATCTCGATCTCGGCTTTAAAATGACCTTTAGTTTTAAAGTTTTCTACTCCTATACCGCGAAACTTGATTTCTCGGCGCGTCAAGTTCGGTGAGCCTAATTCTAAATACTGCTCCTCGCATATCAATGACAAGTCGCTGCCTGTATTTATTAGGGCAACTAAGTTTTTATTATTAATCTTGACCGCTTTAAAACATTTATGTTCCGCTCTCGATATGTCGCACATATTCTTTACCTCATTGACGCTATTATTTTTCTTTTGGCAATTCGCCGCAATGTGACCGAACGCTTTACAGTTAAAACATTTAGTACCTTTCGCTTTGGAAGGGCAGTCTATCGCTCGATGGCCAGGCGTCCCGCAATTGTGACATCGACCAGTGCCTCTTGCCGCCTCTTGGTTTTCCTTCTCGTTACGTCCCTGCGTTCGACGCTCTCTCTCATTCCTCTGCGCTCCCTGCTGACTTCTTCCACGTAGCGATATCCTCTCGAACGCCTCCAGTAACGCTCTCCTCGTCCTAAGGCGCTGGACTCGCGCCTGATCTCGCAGTACTGGATCAGGGATCCCCTCGACCATGTACTCTATCATCTCATCCTCGTCGATTCCCATACGATTCCCCATTATCACCTTTTGATGCATATACTCATTGAAGGTCTCTTCCTTTCGCCAGATGCGTTGCTCGAACTGTTTTCTCAGTTGCACCTTGCTCAGTTCGTGGAAGAACATACTTTTAAGCTGGATCAGCAATTCGTCGACGGGTATCTCTGCATAACTTGGATTCGAGTGGAACCATTCCTGAGCTTTTCCTTTTAGCCGAGATCCGATCATAATCCTCGTCAAGTCATCTGTTAGCGCGTAAGCATCTCGCAGAGATCTAACGCGCTTTTCCCATGGCTCGAACGTGCTGGTGTCACCCTCGAAGTATCCGAGCAGGCCCGCAATTGCATTTATATTAGTTGCGACTGGCTCATGAGAAATCGCCGGACTCCCGGTCGATGCAACGTTCGCTGGCTCGCGATGGTCGTCCATATTTCGGATCTGTCTCAGTAATTCATTTTCTCGCCGTGCAATCCGCAGTTCTCTCTTCATTAGCTCCTTCTCCCGTCGATATAATTCCATCTCTCGTCGAAGGCTCTCAGAATTGTCGTCACTTGTACTCGCTCCTCCCAAACTCTCGGTTCGTCTCTCCTCTCTCTCACTCACTGCGTTCGCACCCTCCAAAATCTCGCTCCGTTCTCCCTCTCTCTCACCTGGTACTCGTAACATCCACTTGTCTGCCGGATCCCTGTCCCGGATCCTTGCAATCAACTCGGTTTTAACGCCTGACGTCGAAAGGCCCATCTCTCGCAAAACTTCTTTCAGTTCATTCACTGTAAAGTCGCTGGGATTCTTCCCCACACTCGCCATCCTCTCTTGCTTCGTAGTTCTCGCAAAAATATTATTGCTACTCAAAACTCGTCGCTCTCTCAAACTACGTCGCGTCGCGAATGTCGTCCACTGTTCCCCGCAGCGTCAACTCACGTCAATCCCGGACGAGCCCCCAAATTGTAGGGAATTATATCGTAAACGATAATAAGGCTTGTGTGTGGAAAAATCTTAAATAGTTCTTTAATTGTAATTGATATGTGGTACACGTCAAAATCAATATGATACGATCTAATCGATGGTCGGGCGAGATCTGCCTGGTCGCTTCGTTCGCTGAATCTTTTCTCCGATCTCACTGCTCTCGAAGTTTCTGTTATTTTTTCGTTTGTCCTCGACTTCATAATAGGATAATAAATAATAGGCGACAATACTCGGTTATAAATTTTAATCTGACCTACAGGTCTCGTCGCAAACGTAAATGTTTGTTATGTTTTATTTTTTTTTATTTTCGAGTTCGCTTTTATTTCGCTTTCGTCCTACACTATTATATACTTATTTATATTTAAAATAGACGGTTTAGGGTAAATTAAATTCCTACAATTATCTTGTTGATAATAATTGAACTCAAATTAATTTTATCACCGTTTAAGTATGCAGACACCTGTTCTATATTTTCTTGAAATTTCTGCCACGATTCCATATCGAAGCAAATCCCTGACGTTCCATGAGATGTTAATTTAACAATCGGTTGGAAATCCAGCTCGTCTCCGTTCGCAGTCTTCAGTCCCACATGAAGTTTCTTTGTATAGGATGAATTCAATCCATACGTTGTGGACAACAGCATATGCTGATTTATTTTTTCCTCGTTGTTGCATCCTGGTTTGGAAACACAGTTGGAAGCTGATGGTTTCACAAAATTCGAAATTTCCTCGTGATTACTCATGATGATTGTTTCTTCTCGAAAAAAATTATCGAATATATGCCGAGAGAGAAGTATTCGTTGAACAAGTATCGAGAACCGTAAACTTTCTTATTAACGAAACTGAGCGTTTGGATGTCGTCGAACGAATGAGATTATTTTTTCCGAATAACCACAGGAAAAGAAATAAAATACAAAGGTGGAGGGGAAATGCGCGCGCACAATAATAAAAAACAACTCTGATATGGAATTTTACAAACAATTTAGAAGAAATAAAAAAACAAAATATTAGTAGAGTTGCGACGCCGTTGCCAATCTCGGAAACGCCGATTCCGAGGGGACAGCGTGCAATGGTGAATAAATCGGAAAAGTCGGTAAACGGTAATCCGGCGGTATCTCGGTATCCAAAATAACGAGATCGATATTAGTTATTGGCGAGCCAGGCGCGATTCCTTGCACCACGGTAACGATATTATAATAGCGATACGGGATACGAGTCCGGCAGCTCCGTATATGGTAGAGGGGCGGTTCTTGGGGGAAATAGCTATACCGGAGAGAGCGGTGAGAGAGAACGTGATGAGAATTAAGACAGATGTTTCACAATAATTAACAATGTATATTTAACCTAGTAAAAATGAATATTACATGAAGAGTATTGAACAAGGATAATTTACACACAAGTATACTTAAATATACATGACACGAGGTTTTACAGACACTTAGATAATTAAACGGTAATACAATAGGTAATTCGGTCGGGAAACGACACCCGGTACGTAATCTAAATACTATACAAAATGTGGCGAATTAATACACGGAATTCTTCACTTTCGCGAACGATCTCAGAGTTTACTGTTTCGAATATACGAAGATAATCTTACGTCGTAATCACCTTAAATAACCAGAACAGAAACGGAAATTAGATCGAAAAAAACTTTGATATTGCTACTTGTGTCTCGAGAGTCCTTCGCTCCCGGCGCGAAGGTCGCGTAAATCAGATATAAACAAAATCGGTACCTCGACTCTATCGGAACCCTAGACGGTAATTTCGTGAAAGGTACGACTCTCGCAGAGTTGCTATTGATTCGGTAACGCTAACTCGCAGAGAATGACTCACGCAAATTCCCTCCTTAAGTCCCGTGATTTTAATCTGAATAATTAGAGATAATTCTCACGCTAGTTAATTTTATTATACGGCACGATACAGTACGGTACGAGACGGTAGTACAAATATTAGTAACTACGACTGTCGGTGGCAACTTCCCTGAGAGGGACACCCTCGCGGTACCCGGTGTAAGCTGGCCTCACGGTAACGGTAATTACGGAACGACAATGCTCCCAAACGAAATCGGTAATGGGAAGATATCTCGTTAATGAGATGTAGCGGTATTCCCGGTACGAACGTAAAACTTGACGCCAGCCTGCACCGGAACTTATTTCTATTCTCTACCTGAGCGGCGGCTTACAATATTCGCAGCGCAGTCGTTAGCTGGTCGGAATGCTTCGGTGTTCGTCCTCACGGTTGTATCGCTCGCCGAACAGTGTCTCTCTTCGAGAGAGTCTCCGGTCCTTCGAGTCCCGCGCCGATTTCTCGCGCATCCTGTCGATATTCAACCGCCGAGGGGGTGTGGATCCACCCATCGATTGCCCATCTTTCCACGCGTCATCGCCGTGGATTCCGGGGGTACTATATATCGTCACCGTTCGGTATCCTTGTTGTTGTATAGTGGTGTACAACGGATATGGCTGTTTCAGGTGTCGGAACTGGCAGGCTGGCCGGGCCTTACTCCAGTTCCTTCTGATGTTGCGTTTAGCCGTATGCGGGGCCCTCCACCCATTCTGCAGCATGAGGGGGCTCGTCGGTATCCTTCGTAGTATCCTCGGCGGTATCTATAAAAAATGTGTATTAGAGGTCGGACTTTAAGGTGGCGGTAATGACGGGAACTCGATACGTGACCTGGGAGTTGGAGGCGTCTTCATCGGTATCCTTCCAGGGCGGTATCTTCTCTGGATTTCTTGAGTCCTGTTTCACAATTCTTTAAGGTCACCTCCCACTCAGGCAGTCGTCCCGAGACCCCTTAAAAGCTAGTCTAAGAATATCGGTAGGTATCGCGGAAAGAAATATAATCGGTTCCGAGGTCGCCTCCTCTCAGGTGCGAGAGACGACCCCCGAAGCGTTCTCCTCGCCCCCCTTCGGTCGAGCCGTAGCCCTTGTGACGACGCTCCCGAGGCGTCACGTCACAGAGTATAAACTATTAAGAATGTATTTGACAAAAATGTAACGAGATTGTTTACAAGCTATAAATTCCAAGATAAATTTTATAACAAAAAAAATGTTTATCTCAGTCTCAGTCTTTCTGAAACTTTATCGTAAAGTTTATCCAGTATAAAAAAGAAGAATTTCTGAAACATGGGGAAAAAATGTGAAAATCTGTTTTTAGAGTCACACCCCCTGCGGGACGCGGACGAAATGTTAACGCAACTACCCGTGAAGTTATTGCTAAGCGTTCTATTTTAACAATTTCTAACGCAGATAATCTATGTCTTCCTCGTGCGCTTGTAGCTGCGAAAATTTTTAACGAGCGTGGAAATTTACGCATGGGACATTTGCACGAAAAATGTTACAACGAGAATTAGCGTTGCAACTAATGAGCGATGCCGGTGTCGCGATTCCGGAGGAAGGCTGTGGAATTCCCGAAATCGAACGCTTTCAGCAATATTTTGCCGCGGATAATATCGCCATTGTAATATATAATGGCAATACTTTTGGTCGGGGTGGTAAACCGTTATACGACGGAGTCGAATTTCTAGCCAATATTCATCGCGAAACGAACTCTCGCTTAAATATACTATATCATAATAATATTAAACATTATGATGTAATGTTAAATTTAAGAGCCGCCTCGGGGGGTAGAGATTACTGTGTTCCCTGTAACATGAGCTATTGCACCGATAGGGGTGGACATCGATGCTCTAATAAATGCCCTCGTTGTAATGCCGTTCCGTCGTGCGAGTTGACTAACGAAGAACCTATTAGATGCGAAATTTGTAGACGTGAATTTTTTAACCGTACATGCTTGGAGCATCATCGCACTCAAAAATCGTACCATGGAAATTGTGCAATTTTGCAACGACTGCGGTTGCTTAATCCACAAAAATAAACGTCACGAATGCGGCGCGAGTTACTGTAACGTGATAATCAATCGTATGTCGGACCACTACCCGAAGTATACTATTATTCGCCCGATTCCATGAGAACAAGAGAACGTGAAAAATTTCTCGCGTGGTATGCCGAGATGACCCGAGAGAATTATGTGTCGATTTTCAAAGAGAAATATTACAATATTGTCGCAAAGATGTAGATATTCTTAGGCGAGCTTGTATGGCTTTTAGGAAGATTTTTCTTCTACGCGGAAAGGTGTGTCCCTTCGAAGAATGCACCACTATTGCCTCTACTTGCATGAGAGTTTTTAAAAAAAATTTTCTGCGCGATAGAGAGATAGATATCATTTCTGCAGAGGGTTATAGGCATGTGAATATGCAATCGCGTAAGGCACTGCAATGGTTGCTGTGGATTGAGCGTGAGCTCGGTCATCACATTATTCATGCAGGACGAAGCCGGGAATATCGTCTGCCCGATGGCACTAGCGTCGATGGATATTACGAGACAGTGGAAAACGCTGCTACCATACACCACGTGTTCCAGTTTCATGGATGTTACTGGCATGGATGTTCGCGCTGTTTTCAAATTAATCGCGATAAATCGCTTTCGTCGGATCGCGCTGATACAATCGATTTACGATACGAACACACCATCGCAACGACGTTTCGTCTTCGAAGACGGAAATACAGGGTGACGGAGAAATGGGAGTGTGATTTTGATCGCGAAATGCGGGGATATTTACAACATCATCCCGCTGTAGAAAATGAACCGCTCGATCCTCGTCAGGCCTTCTACGGTGGACGCACGGGAAATATTGTAACCCGATATGAGATTACAGAGAGCGAGAAAATAGAGTACGTGGATGTGTGTTCATTGTATCCGTATGTATTAAAAACAGGCGCCTTCCCGATTGGACATCCAACAATATACGTTGGCGAAGAATGTGTAACAATAATTGGAACGGCACCGGGGTATAATTTCGAGTCACTTGAAGGAATCATATGTTGTAAAATACTCCCTCCGCAAGATCTCTTTCATCCTGTATTACCGTATCAGGTACAGGGTAAATTGTTATTCGCGTTATGCCGCACTTGTAGCGAGACATTTTCGTACACCGAGTGCACTCATGATCCTTCTGAGCGCGAATTCAAGGGTACATGGATATCGTGCGAACTACAAAAAGCAATTGAAAAAGATATTTTGTAACAGGGGTTAGCGAGATATGGCAGTACAATGTCACCCGGTACGATCCTTCTATGCGTTAAGGGGATTTATTTACCGATTATATAAATACATTTTTACAGTTAAAACAGGAGGCTAGTGGATGGCCGAGCGAATGCGTGGATGAAGATGCTAAAGAGCGTTATCTTCGCGAGTACAAGGAGAGAGAAGGTATCGTTCTTGAAAAGGACAACATCGCACAAAACTCCGGTCTACGCTCGGTCGCGAAACTATGCTTAAACTCTTTCTGGGGAAAATTCGGGCAACGTTCGAATTTACCAAAGACGGAAATTGTTAACACGCAACAACGTTTGATTAATTTACTCGCGAACCCTCAGTACGAAATAACAGATATATTACCGGTAAACGATGAAGTGATATATGTCTCGACTCGATTACGCGAGGAGGCGATCTCACCATCGCATCTTACAAATGTTGTAATAGCAGCTTACACGACGGCGCAAGCGAGGTTAAAATTGTATGAATACTTAGAAAAATTAGATAGGCGAGTTTTGTGATACTGAATCTTGTATATATGTAAGCAGCGCTGATCCACACGAGTACGAACCACCCACGGGTAATTTTTTTGGCGATATGACTAACGAACTTGAAAGCTATGGGCTCGATAGTTATATAGAGTCGTTCGTGTCCGGCGGTCCAAAATTTTACGCGTATGTGGTTCGCACATCTGATGGTCGGATGCACGAAGTTTGCAAAGTGAAGGGTATAATCCTAAACTTTGAAAACTCTCGTTTAATTAATTTTAATAGTATTAGGGAATTATTAATACAAAGAGAAAGTGTGCAGCAGGAAAGAGAGATAGGAGAAAACGAGGAAAAAGAAATAACTCCGGAAACGTCAATAAATCTGCGATTCAGAGCCACAGCTCTGGATCGCAGATTCAGATGGATTCGGCGTACAGCGTTTCACGAAATAATAACTCGTGATGAAACAAAAATATGTGCGCCTGTGCTATTAAAGCGTAGATTTATTAACAATCGTTGTTCCCTCCCCTATGGATATTTAACTGTTTAAAAACGCAATATAATAATTCCACACGATCGCTTCTCTCTTCCACCTTCGCGCGTTTTTCGCTTTATACAGCAAAATGTAGATATAATAAAATAGATAAGTAATTGTAAAATTGTCTTGTAAAAATAATATAAATTTTTGAAAAGTATAGGATATATTATAGTGCAGAATAGGATAGAATATAAATTATGGATATATCTTAATTAGAAAAAATATTTGTAATAACAGAAAAATTTTAATTATATTTAATAAGTGAAAAATTGTAAAATAAAAACTGTGAAATAAAACTTTTTTAATTTTATTATTAGTATTGTAAATACGTACAAAGTATTAAAATTTTTTCTTAAAATTTGTTTCATTAGATTATTTTATCCTTTTTCCTGAAGAACCTTCTTTCCCCCGAAAAATTCTCTTAATATATATTTTACTATTGTTAGATAAAATCGAGCAAAATAAATGTAACCAATAAGGAGAAAAGTAAATAAAATGTAAAATTAAAACATTTATAACTATTATTTATTTTTTAAACTAAGTAAATTTTTTTCCGTGAAATAAAGTCTAATAATAAAAGTTTCAAAAAAGTTCTTTTCATCAAAAAATTATTTAATCTTCTCGAAAACCTACTTGACTAAAAAGAAATATTTTTCTTTTAAAAAAAATTACATTTTTAGTAAAAAGTACGAATTTTCTTCTCGCGAGATTCTCTCAGTCACGTACGTAGCCTATCATCGTTGTTAGCGCTGGAGATGCACGCTGTTGCGAGCATTCTACGAATACGCTAATTAGCAGCGCACCTCGACGCGCATCGGCTCGTCAGCTGGCACGATGCGCCCGAGATCGCTAGCGCGAGCATGCGGCCGCCGTGGTGGGGCTTCTGCGGGACGCTAATAAGCTTATTTCCGACTCGAGATATATATTTAAAATATTCAATGCGCGTGCGTATTTTTATACGCGAGTTATTGATATTAAGTTACTCTTTACCTTTTTTATTTATGAACTCACGCATAAAACCTAGTTCATTTCGCGAAATGGACGTGCGCTGGAAACATCCCTGGACGTCGATCGTCTGCGGACCTACGGGATGCTGAAAAACGATTTTTGTAAAAACTTTTCTTCGATATTTATCCGCCATGTGCGAAGTTCGATTCGAGAGAATTTTATTTTATTACGCCGAATGGCAAGATGCGTATCAACGTCTGCAATGTGATACGAGTGAAAATAATGAAGAAGAAAAAAACAATGTACACAAGAGCGGCTATGGTAATACTTTGCTAAAAATAAAGAAAAATACAATCGAATTTCACGAGGGGTTACCGTGACTGGAAGATTATTCCAACGATCCGCTATCTCCAAAATTAGTGATAATTGACGATCTTATGAGGGAATCGTCATCGTGCGACGCTATCGTCGATCTGTTTACCAAAGGAAGTCATCATAAGAATCTCAGCGTTATACTCATCTCGCAAAATCTTTTCCACCAAGGCCGCGGACAACGCGATATATCTCTCAACGCTAATTATATAGTAATTTTCAAAAATCCGCGCGATCGCGCTCAAATTCGTCATCTCGCGCGTCAAGTATATCCCGACGATCCAAAATTTCTAGAAGAAGCATATCACGACGCTACTTCGCGACCTCACGGGTATTTATTGCTCGATCTGAAACAATCGACTCCAGACGAATATCGATTTCGTACGTGTATCTTTCCCAACGATGCATTACGTGTACGTTCCTCGTAGTCGATCGATCAGTCGATCGATCAGTAGAATAGTAGCGAAGGACGTATAAAAGGAGAGCGCTTGCACGCGTATCTTTTCAGTTGCACAATTTTAGCGTAATGGTAACACGCGGGTAAAGACAACAAAAGAAGACGTCGACGACGTCAAAAAATTCACCCGACAACGCGATAAAGATTGCCAGACGTTCCATCGGCGAGAGAAACGCCTGTCTTTTAAAAACTCTATGTTATCTGAAAAAAAATCAAAGATCATCGTTCTTACATTCTGCCGACAATAATCTCATTAAGTGCATTCAAGAGTGTATTTATAATACGCTTGAGGGTAACGTAGAGCTCAAGAATCACGAAAAGACGCGATTAGCCAAGCATAAATCTATTCTTCGGCGCATCGCTCTAAAACGCGACAACTGGAAAACTAAGAGAAATCTACTAGTACAGCGCGGTGGGTTTTTACCCTATCTTATCGCTCCTTTGCTCGGCGCTTTATTATCCCGGTTTATCGGTGAGTGATAAAAGCTTGCAAATATTACATCCGGGATTCGAAAAGAATAAAACAGACGCGTTTGTTCGCTGTACGGAATAATGGAAAGAGCAAAAAAAATGGTGCTGATTTCTACGGAAAATCTCGAAAGAATGCGACAAATGCAGCATCAACAGCTACAACCGGAAATAACAAAAACTACAATAACCCTGGATAACTCGCCGAAGAAAAAAATACGATATCTAACGGGGAAAACGATAATAATAATAACACCGTACGGACTCCGGGAACCCCCTTATCGCGACTCGACGCGGAAATGTGGCATATTCTTAACCTCGCGACTCCTCTAGATGAAGGCGAAAGATGGAAATTGTATAAAGAAGTACTTCAGCGTTATCTTCACTTTGTTCGAGAAGCGAAAAAACGCTTACGCAATGACTCGCGCGAGGATACACGTGGTAACATCGACGACACAAGTAATGTTGACAGCGACGGAGGCGAAGGCGATCAGAATAAAGATATCGATTTGCCCGTTGATAACGACCTTATGGAAATACAATCTCATAGAAATACTTCAATCAGCAGTGATGGTACCGTTAACGAGAGTAGTTTCGGGAAGAAACGCGCTCAATCTGCGGAAAAGATCAAAGAAATACTCAGCAGTGTGCCGCAAACTTATCGTTTTAAAGCAAACGCGTTATTGAAATTTTTGCTAAATATTCACTCATCGAAGATTAGTTGGGATAGACGCGGACTCGTGACTATAGACGGTGATGTTGTAGCGGGGTCGAATATTAGCGATCTTATAAACGACGCGGTACGTGAGAGAAAAACGGTGAAAGCTATCGGGAGAATTCAGTTTGCTCAATTACTGCAAGACATAGGTACACCCTCCAGTCTTATAGGGAATCGCGATTTATTGACTACGATCACTCGTAGATCTCGTATTAAAAAAACTCTGCCACGTGGAAGCTCCACCCCGAAAACTTCACTGTCGCGTTCAAAGTCATACGGTCGGGAGTTAAACGAAACCGAAGGAGACACGGTGTTTTTATCCGCCACTGACGACAGCGACGATAATAAAACATTAGTGCCGGATTCTTCGCCTAAAAAAAAGGAAGTTATATTCCATTGGAGCTCACTCAAATAATGGAACTCGAAAAATTGTATTACGTTCCCTCACACTATGCCGGCTATTCCGCGACGGAGAATTTATCTCGAGCTGCTAAACCAAATTTTACGCGTAACGATGTCATTGAATGGCTTAAATCGCAAGATGCGTATACGCTGCATCATCCAGTACGTCGAAAATTTCCACGTTTACATTATAATATAACAAATATCGACGATTTATGGGAATCAGATTTGATCGATCTTCGTAATCTCAAGAGCTATAATGACGGATATTCTTATTTATTGATAATTATCGATGTTCTTAGTAAATTCGTTTGGGTAGAACCATTACGCGACAAAACAGCTACCTGTGTGACAAAAGCCTTTCAACGTGTACTTTTGAGAAACAAAAAACGTCAACCTGTTTACCTGCAGACGGATAAAGGTAAAGAATTTATAGCCCAGGCTGTACAGAAATTTTTAAAAGAAAAAACATTCGTTTTCGCGTAGCCCGTAATCCCGATGTTAAAGCAGCTGTAGTGGAGCGATTTAATAGAACGCTCAAGGAACGGATGTGGCGTTATTTTACACATAAAAATACGCGACGCTACATCGATGTTTTACAAGATATCGTTCGCGCTTACAACCATACTCGTCATACATCTATTAAAATGCAACCCACAGCCGTTACGCGGGAAAATGCTCGTATCGCGTGTGAAAATATAAATCGTCGATGGAAGGACAACAAAGAGAAGAAGAAAAAGAATTGCGACGCTAAGCAGAAGGCTAAATATAACGTGGGCGAACTCGTGCGTGTCAGTAGAGCAAAAGTAGTGTTTGAGAAAGGATACGAGGCAAAGTGGAGCGAAGAAATATTTCGAATTCACCGCGTTCTCGAATGGAGGAAATCCCTCGTATACGAACTAAGCGATTTAACAGGCGAGGATATAGACGGAATTTTTTACGAACAAGAATTAACACCGGTCAATAAAGATTTACAAGAGGAAGAATTTATCGTCGATCGGGTAATAAAGAGCAGAGGACGCGGTAACAATAAACAAATATTAGTTAGTTGGCAAGTTTATCCCCCTAAATTCGACTCTTGGATTCCCGCATCGAGTTTAAGATCTTTGAGTCAAAATGAGGGGAGAAGAATTTCACATGATTCTTCCGAGCAATAGTAGCATGCGTTACTTTCCGGAAAATACAACCACGTGTTTCACCACTGAATTACCCCAGCGTATAGAATTACACGGATGTTGGGAAATGGCGCTCACTGAGATTCCGTGTAGTTTTTTACATATACAGGATAATGAAGGATTAATCAGATTCATCGATATTAACGAACGCGATAAGACGGGTAAGGCTATGAAATCTCAGGTACCCGCGGGTATTTACTCAAGTATGTGCGATATTATAGCGTGTGTGAATCACGCTGCTAAATCTGTCGATTCGCATATCGTTTGGCATTTCAACTTCATGGGAGGTAAAGTTTTCATGAAACTTGATTGCGAAGAAAAAAATTGTAGTATGACGCATTATGTAAATTTTTCCGACAAACTTCGCCGCATACTCGGCTTTGATATGCACATCAAGCGTAGAGACCTTGTTCAACTCGATAGTGAGCCCGCTGTACCAACTCCGTTGCCTACGTGGTTTTATAATGAAATCGGTATCAAAATGCACAATAACAACGAACAGCTCGTTAAAATCGAAAGTAGTTCCGTTATACCTGGCGTTTTACCAACATGGATTTATGATGAAGAGATGCATTCACTGCTATTTTACGAACTCACGCACTTTCGTATGATAATAGTCGACGAGCCGGGTAGTTTGTTGCGAGGTATTCCCGACAAACTCTTTGTCTATTGCGAACCTTACATTACCACGTTGCGTCGCTGAAACTCGCCTGAGGCGAAGAGTATGCGAAACGCAGGTTCGAGTCCACCCAGACCCAGAGAATGTTTTTAGAGAATTTAGGCGCATTGGGGGTCGTGCACGCTGTGTCGCCGAAGCTCTCCTGAGGAGGCTGGTAGGGGTAACACAGTTCGAACCTCCCCTCCCCCAGACAGTACTAGGGATATGTTAAAAATAAGGTATAATTTAGAATATAGGTTAAGTTAAAAATGTATTGTATGCATCAAAATAAAGGATGGAAAAGTCTCTTTGGCTTAACTATAATCCCAGGGTTTTTTTTACTCGGCGTATATAACGGAGAAAACGGCAAAGGGTAAAGAAAAGAAAAGAAAATTTGTTCGTTCTTTCTCTGTTGATGGATTATTATTCGACGTATTATGACGAAATTACAGAACGGAGGAGCTCGCGGTGATGGAATTCCACGAGTTTTCGCCGGATCGCCCTATCAACGAGGGCACGGTATCGGGAGTTTTCTCGAAGGCTTATTCAGACGCGTGCTGCTTTATCTAGGTGTTGCTGCGAGGGCTGTGGGTAAAGAAGCTTTACGCGCGGGCGTTAATGTAATCGATGATGTAGAAAACAATACACCGTTCAAGGTAGCGGCCAAACATCGTTTTAAAGAATCGCGTAACAATCTCAAAAGACAGGCTAAAGAAAAAATAACTAGCCTCATGAAAGTTTCGGGATATAAATCGGATGCGAAAATACACGTAGCTCATTTCCCCTTTGCCGGGCTTGACACGCGCATCGTTAAACGTCGTCGCTTGAATAAGAAAAGTTTATCGAAAATCAAGGCAAAAAAGAAGATATCTTCGAAAAATAAGAGGAAGAAAACCCGTACGAGGATAAAAAGACTCAACATAACTGCGAAACGACGTAAAATTGGCAAAAAACGTACAGTATCTGATATATTTTCTTAAGCAACGCTATTTTAATTCACGCACATTTAACCACGACGAAGACAACAACGACGAAACAATTGTCAGTGAAGTATGTCTTTTCTTCACACCCCAGTCAGAAATGTAACCTTGATTCAAAGTTGATTCAATGTCGATATGGTTGACAGCTAGTTGAGTCGATAAGAAAGTTGATATTACTGCAATATCAATCATCCAATCAGATGAAGTGCAGCGTTGATTCAACGTTGATTCAACGTCAAAGCATTAATAAGCGCTTTTTGATTGTGTTACGTCCAGACTCAAGGAAGGAAGAGTCGAAGGAAAGGACGTAACTAAATTTATTTTCGAACGACGGCAGACTATCCGTCTGTTCGATCCGAACGAACGTCTGGGCCCAAATAGGTCAACGACCACAAGGGTCGCTCTTACTCTATTTAAAGGACCGTTCGCTCGGTGGTCCCTTTTCGGCAAGAGAATTTAATCTCTTTTGCGCAGGATGGGACCTTGTGCGATCTCGGTTTACGGGAATGAGTGGGAACGGGGTTGTTAATAAATAAAAATCATTTGTGTTGAAATTTATAAATTTATTCCTAATATAGAGACGAAAGAGATTATATACATAATAATATAATCGACGGACTTAGTTGCTAATGAAAGTGTGAGTGTATCGCGGCGAGGCCCGCGTAAGGTAGGCCTCGTGGTCTACGGGGCCTGGACCAATTGTGAAAGCTCCCTCAGGGACTTCTCGTATCCCTGGGAGCTGATTTATCAACCAAGCTCTAAATTGCTCGTATGAGAGCTTGGCAGGCGATTCTGATTCTTCGGAATCGTCGTCGCCGATATCTATTACTTCGAACTCTTCCGGATGTTCCCTATTCGCAGAGGACGTTGGGGATGAGGGAGGAGAATCCTCGAGGATGATTGTTGAGGGAGCCGGAGATGGAGATCTAGGTGGATCATGGCGTTCGGGAGAAGCAGGGGGAAGAAAGGGAGAAGGGCTCCGCGGAGAATCAGCGTCCTCAGAGGAAACAGAGGAGTGAGGGGAAGGGGCCCGCTGAGGTATAGCGGGTTCGGGAGAAAGAGGAGAAGGAGTTCGCGGGGAATCGAAGAGTTCTGCAGAAGCAGAGATAGCGGGAGACGGTGTCAGCGGGGTTTCTGTACGTTCGGGTGAGGAAATAGGAGAGACCGTAGGGTGATATGTGTTAGTTGTCTCTGTGTGAATCGGCATGTTAATTTTTTTTAAGGAGCCGAAGGTTTCGCCCGCAGCCAGACTCCGTGCCAACGCTTTCCTTAACCGTCTATTATGCCGGTTTCACGCCAATTTAGCAGCGGCTCGCGAGGGTCGTCTCCTTGGATTTTCCACTACAAGAGCGAACAATAAAATAACCGGACAAGAAGTTCTTACTGAAAAAAATAACTCTGGGAGTTCTTGTAAGAGAAAGAAAAGGGGATATATATATATTTATTTTTATATAATTTTGATATTTTAATTATTTAATAATTTAGTTAGTTATTTTATTACTTATTTGTTCGTTCGTTCGTTCGTTCGTTCGTTCGTTCGTTCGAGAGAGAGAGAGAGAGAGAGAGAGAGAGAGAGAGAGAGAGAGAGAGAGAGAGAGAGAGAGAGAGAGAGAGAGAGAGAGAGAATGGAAAAAATCACGGATTGCTCCGCTATCGCGGGAAATCCGGAGTGATTTCAGAAGATAAGGGGATGATAGAAATCACGGATTGCTCCGCTATCGCGGGAAATCCAGAGTGATTTCGAGAGAGAGAGAGGAGATGGAAGAAATCACGGATTGCTCCGCTATCGCGGGAAATCCAGAGTGATTTCGAGAGAGAGAGAGGAGATGGAAGAAATCACGGATTGCTCCGCTATCGCGGGAAATCCGGAGAGTAGTGATATAAGGCCGGTTTTAACTCTGGGGCAATGAGGGGTGGTGAGGGGCGAGGGGAACCCAGGGCGCGGAGGAATGACGTCACGCGGGGAGGGGGAATGACGTCACGCGGGAGGCGTCCGCGATGTACCGCGATGTACCGCGAGGGGGTCGCGGGGAGGGGGAAGCGTCCGCGATTTTGGAGCCGGGTCCGCGAGGGGTCCGCGGGGAGGGGGAGCGTCCGCGAGGGGGTCGCGGGGACGGGGAAGCGTCCGCGATTTTGGAGCCGGGTCCGCGAGGGGTCCGTGGAGAGGGGGAGCGTCCGCGATTTTGGTGCCGTGTCCGCGAGGGGTCCGCGGGGAGGGGGAGCGTCTGCGATTTTAGGGTCCGCGAAGGGTCCGCGGGGAGAGAGGAACCCGCGAAAGACCGCATGAAGCTCTTTGGGTGAGGGGTCCGCGGGGAGAGAGGAACGCGAAGGAGAGCGCGAGGCACACGTGAGAGAGATGACGCAAGCGAGGCGTATATGCAAGAGCGAGAGAGATAGTGCGAGATGGTTAGGTAGCGAGATGACGCGAGGAGAGCGCGAGGCGCACGCGAGAGAGATGACGCAAGAGCGAGAGAGATAGCGCGAGATGACGAGAGGTAGCGAGATGATGCGAAGGAGAGCGCGAGAGCTGATGCAACGAAGGTGTTGCGGATTAGAGAGAGAGAGAGATAGAGAGAGAGATAGAGAGATAGAGAGAGAGAAGGAGAGGGTGTGCTCATATGTGTGTGTGTAAGGTGCAACGCGGATGCACGTTCTCTTAGCAACGAGCGCGCATCCGGTTGCGACAATTAACGCGCTCATGTTTGGCGCGGCGACACGCGCTTTCCGCCCGTGCGCCAATGGCACCACGGCGCGCCCCGCTATATCGCGTCGCTGCGCGCGGTTCGCGCGCTAAATATCACCGCCGTTTAATCGCTCACGAGTAACCGTTCCGTGGGCGAAAACAATAATGACGAAAACAAACGGCTTTGTCCTCCGACTTTCGAGAAGATTCGATATCTTTATATTACAAAACACAAATACTGTGATTTTGTCTCAGAATCTTCTCGAAGGTCAGCGGGATAAAGACCGTTTGTTCGGCGCCTTTTACTCGCACTCGTCTTGTCGATTTCTACACGCACAGACCGAGATTAGTACGCTTTTGCTTTTCTTACGCTTTTTCACAAGCACTTTCGATCGTCCTATCGATTGCACTTCTTGCAATCGTCGTGCGCTTTTCTGTCGCTACCTTCGAACAATATTAAACGCACTTTTGTATATAGTGGACTGTAAATATATTCTCGTCGTGTGAAATTTATCTTCTTCCTTTTTTTGTGCCGTGCAGTGCCGTCTCCTTTGTCTCACTCGCTCGCGCACTGACCGCGCTCCACTTGCCGCGATATTGCACAAAGGAGAATGCAAAGAGAGAGGCGTTCGTAAGAGAGAATTTTTTTTTTATAATAATATTCTTAATAATAATTTAATATTTCTTATGCTATTATTAATAGTAGGGATGCAAGGAGAGGACCTATTCTAAAATAAATACATTTATTTAATATTTAAAATAATTTTTATTTTAAATATTAAATAAATGTATTTATTTTAGAATAGGTCCTCTCCTTGCATCCCTACTATTAATAATAGCATAATTTTATTTTTTGATTATATTATATTTCATATTTTAAATTTTATATACTTTTTTACATTTTATATTAATTTATATTTTATATTTTATATATTTTATATTTTAAATTCACACACACACACAAAATTGTATAATTGCACACAAATGAGTATGTGTGTGCAATTATACAATTTTGTGTGTGTGTGGGTGTGTGAATTTAAAATATAAAATATATAAAATATAAAATATAAATTAATATAAAATGTAAAAAAGTATATAAAATTTTAAATATGAAATATAATATAATCAAAAAATAAAAAAAAAGTATATAAAATTTACTGCAGCGCGATGGTGGCTGCGAGGTGGCGGTGGGGCGATGGCTGCGAGGCGGCAGGGCGGAACTCCTGCATAACGAAAAAAAAAAGTTTTTTTTATTAATTTAATAATTTTTAAATATTTTAATTTAGTTATTATAAAATTAATGAGACTTACATGGATTGCATACTGGACACATGTTTCTTGTAAAAATTTGGTCCATCGAAGCCTGACAACCGGTACACCACTGTCCCAAAAGCTGCTCGTACTGTGCCGTTTGGCGAGTGCGCACGACGTAAATTTCAACGAAAAGATCTTGCATTCGCACAAAACACCATGTGCACAACTTAGCACCACCCCATGGACGATAATACAGACGTATCGCGCACATTCTCGTCGTATCATCCATGGCGATGATGTCCGCTGTGTACAAGTTTGCACTCTTCTTTCGCGAGTAACACCATCGCACTCACTGTCATAGTCCGAATCGTTTGCGGGCTCAATTTCAACGTCCGAGCCCATTTCGTTGTCTGATATAGCATCAACGTCTGATCCAACTTCAGCCACTATCGACTCATCATCACTATCATGAATAATTATAACCTCGTGCTCCATTATTAACAGTCTGAAACTTTATGATGGATGTACGAACACCACGGGGTTAAAAAGACTCACGTTAAAAAGAGTAGAGGAAGTATGACATAATAGCTTGAACGCTTACTCGGCACATGAGATAAGAAAACAGATGGTCCGAGACAAAGATTCCATGATGAGAATAAGCATATGAATAATATTTAAAATTGAAACCATAATCGAACGTCAATAGAACCACGTTCGAATCACCTTCGAACCACTTTCAAACCACGTTCGAACATCGATCGAACATCAATCAACCACCTTCAAATCACTTTCGAACCACCTTCGAACCTCGATCAACCACCTTCGAACCACTTTCGAACCACGTTCGTACCTCGATCGAACGTCAATCAACCACCTTCGAACCTCGATCGAACATCAATCAACCACATTCAAACCTCAATCGACTACATTTAAAAATTATAACATAAGAATGCTGTCGCATACTGAAATTAATACGAGCACGTGCGGACATATAATTCTTGTATGCATATGAGGAAAAGGAGAGAGAGAGAACAAAGAGAATATTATTTTAATATTAATTTATTCAAAAAAAGGGTGTGGCGAATCATTGCGATGATTTGACCACCAATTAAATATTTTAAATACATTTTCTAAAGCATAATTTTTTACATGTTTATCGCAACGTAGGCTATAGGTAGTATCTAAGTTGTTTAAGGTAGGAATATCTTCATAGTCTGCATCCAAGGTCTCAATAATGAAACCGTTTCTCGCATCGTCCATTATATCGATCAACCATTCTCGCTTTTCATGGCCTTTTACGTACACAAGAGAGGATGACTCTTCTTCTTCTTGTATCATACCAGCGATAGCTGTTGTAATCAAACGCTGAGCCATGCTGTATGGAACGTTTCCATCTACCCATTGCAATCCATGATGATTTCGTGTCAACCATGAGGCTTGACGTCTCTCCGATTTTATGAGCACACCCCATGGTATGGGGCATGCGAAAAAATAATGTGAAACAATGAATCCTCTTCTCAGGATCGCCGCTTCCTTCACAATAAACTGTTTATTGAAAATAAATCCTTGTAGATCCACAAACGTTGGTACAACCATATTGTTGCAAGAATGTTGGACGACTGATGTCGATTGTTAAAAATCTCAATCTTTTATATCGGAGAATAAATGCTGATTAAGTAATTTTACGATCTATGTTGGTCAACGGACAATATTCGACAACACGATCATGCAAAATGAGACAATAGACGGTAGTATTTGCCGGTACATCTTCCTTACATTCAAATTCTATTCTCACGTCCACGGTGGAATTTTTGACAGATTCATTTTGTCGCGAACAATCAATAACTGCGAGAGGGCCGCAATGTAGAAATTTTGCTATAGTTAGTACATTCTCAATATCACACCCGTAATAAGATTTGCGAAAACGAGAGTACATATCATACAGAATCGACCATCTGTTTTTATTGAAATCTAAATTTAAATCATCATAGGGATAAGATTCCGAGTTTAGATATAGCTTAACGTTGGCTAATTTACAATGATCGAATGTAGTAACATCTTTTGTCATAACATTCTTTTTACCAGTCTGCAGTGCAAAGATCACATATCGCGGCTTTTCCAGCTGAGAGGCGGTTTTCAGTCCACGAATGCTTGGTCGTACTATGTAACAGCGGAAATTCATACAGATCCCAAGAGCGAAAACTCATGTTTAAGAATCGTCCGCTTTCCAATGCTCGTAACAAGGATAGTTTATTGATTTCGTTCAATATTACATGCGGCATACGCCATTGTATCTTGATCAATTCAATATCAGCTTCAGCAGGTCCATACAGACAATTGTTGTCGTTGCGCGAACGTATCAAAATTAATTCGTGGCGAGCATTAATCACAACTCGCTTGTAATCTTCGCAAAATCCCAACAGCATGTTGAGCGGTACGCAAAAGTTAAACATGCAACTATCACCACATGATCCATTATGTGTCATATCCCACCCGGCATTCTTCAAGATTTTACTTCTCTCGGTAGTTAAAGAGACATAATTTTTCAACGTAGAAGTTATTCCAACGGTTCTGTTGCGATCAATCTCCACACCATCGAGTTCATATCGAATTTCATCAAACATGAACGCAACGCAGTTATTTGCCAATACCAGCGTTTCATTTGCATCTATTTTAGATATCGTCAACTTTCCCTCAACATACAGAAAGCTTTCGCACGGTAACGTGTACAAATCCTGGTGGTGTATAGGTATCCGTATCTCATCGCTATGTCCAAGCGATGAGTTGGCGTATGGATTGTACGTATGTGTCTCAACCTTGACGATACGATCATCAAAGACTGGTTCACCACCAATATTCAAAATATCAATCATCTTTTCGTACGATGAATCCCAATGATTTAAAAAATTCGCGATTCAATGCGCTGAGTTTCTTTTTAGTGTAACGAGATCTCTGATTATTGTCGGTCACTGCCGCAGCTGCTCTCGCAAAAGTATTGTCCCTCGTAATGTCCCTCGTAAAATTATTGTCTCTCACGTGCTCCGTATCATTTAGCACGAGCATCACACGCTAATTTTGTCGACGCCGTACGTGCAATCTTACAGTAACTTTCTCTCCTCGAAAATCCAGCAATCGTCCTTCTTGATCAACAATGCGTATCGTTAGATCAGTAATGCTCCGTACGACGATCGGAAGATAAATGATCTGTGCAGGCGTTTCCGATATCTTATATCCTGGCGGCACGCTCGGTGAAAATTCATGTATCGTGTGTACGCGCTTGTCATTGCGCGTTTACTGTACGCACCAGTGGTGACACTACATTCTATACGGATAATATTCACGCTAATAATATTTATAGGTAAATCCGAATCATGCCATTTGTGAGGTTGCAATATACGATTCGACGAGAATCCCAACAGCGATCCAATGCTGTCTGGTTTACTAAAATTTATTCTATAGATGCATTTGATTTCGCTCTTTAGAGTATTATGATTGGCGCGAAGCGCTATTGCATTTTCATTCTGCTCTTTATTGGAAGGATATTGTGAAATTGCACGTCTCAGATACTCATTTATAGCTTGTATTTCATATGATCCTTCGTATCGTAATTTCCTTGTCATCGTTATCAAAGTAAAATTTATTATTCTTAGAATTTACATTCGGTATCGTATGATAAGTTTCAAAATCTGTTAAACCGAGCTCATAATCACCATTCGATAAATCTATAGCTGGAAAGTAGTTTACAGCGAGAACGCTACTTTTGCCAGTCAACGTTAGTGTTAGCGACATGTTGTCAAACTGAATCGTGATGATGGATTGACAGGCTTTATATCAGTCGTTTGAAGAAATCGTAAACACAATTGTCCACAATTATTCTGATTATAATTTTGATAGGATGTGTGATTGTATTCTATTTTCGCAACATTTAAATATTGCACCAATTCTTTGGGTGGTTGAAGATTGCCAAAACTATCGAAATATATTGCTCGATTTCCTCTCTTTACATATGCTACCCAATGGGTACCGGAACCATCAACGTCATCCAAATTTACAATACTGCTTTCATTTTGTCGTATACCGCTTATCGGTAAATTATTGCGCATGAAAACACCTCTAAAGAATGGTATACGCATACGTCTTGCCAGTTGTTGCAATTGTACATTAGTTGTTACACCCACAGACATTTTTAGCGTTTCTTTTGACATTTTTTTTTTCTTAGTTGAGAATCCCTGTCCACGCTTGTATGGAGCAAGATAAACTCCACGACCATAGCGCGATTATGACGTTGCATTTCTTCAAGCTGACGTTGCGCAGCCTTGCTATCATTCACAGCCTTTGCGACTCCTGCTGCTCCACCGGCCAATGAACCGAGAACTCCCAACAATGGTAAAATTGGCAAGATACCACCACGCTTCGCCACAGGTAGTATTCGTTTCTTCTTCTTTTTCAAAGATTTTTTCGTCTTCATCCCCATACCGAATTTTGTCTTTGCTTTCATAGCTGCCCAAACAGTCGTAGCGGCTGCTCTTTCACCAAGAGTCGAATCTCTCGCAGTAATACGTTTTCGCAGCGAGTATATTGTCAGCAACGTGTCCTTCTCTGAGGGCGTTGCTTTGAGAATATGCAATGTCGTACTCGCGACATGCGGCATCCAATGGATTAATACCTCGATCACCTCTAGCCAATCGCTTTTCCAAATGAGTCCCCGGACCGCAAAACTGATAGCCGGGGATATGGAATTCGATCGGAAGTGCGTTTATCGCGCGATTAAAGAGACCACTACCTATTTTCGTTGACATTCGCTGCAATCCTTTATCATCGGCGCTGGACCGTCGATGTGCGTTTGCTGCCACGGTCGATTGTAATGTTTGAAACAGCGGCGACAGGTCTGAATCTCTGGATCCGCCTTTATGTGTTCCGGAAGCTTGTCCCACACGTAGTGGATGTGATTTTCGTATCGCAATAAAAATGCTTTTGGCACAAATTGCAGCTGTTCGGCGCTTAAACCGTGAATATCGGAAGCACTTGTTAGCAGAACAAACATTTTTTCGATACTGAGCGATTCATGGTTCCGCGCAGCTATAAATAGGCTCTTCATGACTCATTCATTCGAGAGAAAACATGCGGTTCGTTCAGCAATCGACGATAATCAAAGTTACAAATTTCGACGATAAAACACGGTTAATGTTGGATAAAGAAATACGCAGACATAGAAACATGCTACCAAATACTATACGCGGTATCATCTGCGGCCCCTCGAATTGCGGTAAAACTAACACGTTGATTAGTTTGATAGAAAGCCCGTATGGTGTTCGCTTCGAGAACATGTACGTTTACTCGAAATCGCTTCAACAACCGAAATATCAATATTTGGAAAATTTGCTATCACCGATAGAAGAAATTGATTATTTTACATTCTCTAATAATAGCGATGTCATTCCACCGAGTGAGGCGCTTCCGAATTCCATTTTTATCTTTGATGATGTGGCATGCGACAAGCAAGATATGATAAGAGAGTACTTTGCAATGGGACGACACTCGAGCGTCGACTGTTTCTATCTTTGTCAAACGTATGCCAAGATACCCAAGCATCTTATACGTGACAATGCAAATTTATTAATTTTATTTAAACAAGATGGGACAAACTTGAAACATGTGTACAACGATCACGTAAATACAGATATGTCTTACGATAATTTTCGCGCTTTTTGCCAGAAATGTTGGCAACATAAATATGGATTCGCGGCGATTGACAAGGACAGTCCGCTGATTAATGGACGATATAGAAAAGGATTTAATGAATTTATTAGGTGTACAAATTAATTCTCGGCCCTAATATTAAATCAGCTGTAACATTTATTTAAGAGGAAAGTTTTTGCAGCCAACTTCAGGGCTGTATAGTACCAACATCATACACTATAAAACCGATATATATAATTGACATAACTTCAAATAATTCAACATAAGCACAGTAAACATGATGGCGTCTAATAAACAACACATTAGGCATTGTTTGCTCTTTGCATTTCAATTTAAAAAAACCGGGTAAAACTGTTACTGCTGAGCGTTACAAAATTCAACTTTTGCGTTTAAGTGACGAAATCGAGCGCAAAAGATTTTTTACGGGCAATGGACGAAGGCCGGTCATTCTGCTGCACGATAACGCGAGGCCACACACGGCTAAAGCGACTAAGGACACGCTTGATTTGTTGGGCTGGGAAATTTTGCCACATCCGGCGTATTCACCGGACCTAGCCCTGTCAGATTTTCACTTGTTCCGGTCCCTCCAACACTATTTGGCAGATTCCCACTTTAAAACGCTCGAAGAGGTCGAAAAATGCATTGCTGACTTTATTGACTCTAAACCGGCGTTCTTTTATCAAGAGGGGATTCGTTACCTACCCAAAAGATGGCAAAAATGTGTAGATGCCGCCGGAGATTACTTTATTGATTAAAGTTTATTCTAAGTTTGTTTAAATAAACGTTAATTTTCATTAAAAAAGGCCGAGAATTAATTTGTACACCTAATACAATACCGCAAAGCAATTAGTCGCTTTCGACACATTGATCGAGCAACGTCTAAATTGCAACATGATGAATAACGATCGTGAAAAGATTGTGAAAGAGATTGCGAAAACGAGTGATTCAATCCGTAAAAAATATCGTTTCTTGAAAACTGGTAAAATGGAGGAGGACGATGCATTGGAAAGGCATTTTAAACCAATCTCTGAACCTTTGAAACAGCTTGTTGAAAATACAGTCGGTGTTGAGTCTGGTGAAGAAAAGATTGAATCATCGAGTATGCTCGGAGAGAAAAAAGAGTTTAAAACAAAGTGATCAAATATATCATTGAGCGGTATAACTTCTACTCCAAAGCGAATCAAAAGCAGGCGAATGCAACAATTATTGGATGCAACTACTTCTACTCCGATACAAGATGTACAACCAAGACAATTATTACATGATAAGACATCTATTGAGGAAATTTTCGAGACTTCATCTGAATCGCTTGTGACATCGATTCAACATTCATTACAAACATCTGAGGGTCAAAATTAATTGCGAAATCACCTGGGTCCACTTGCTCAAAAATATGTGGCAGCTATATTGAGTCAAGATAAAAATTCCAAGATGGATTACGTATACGGTGTTAAATTTATCGACAAAGGAATGATGCTCGGTAATAAAAATTTCGATGTGGATAAAAATGATAATATAATTATCGATGGATCAAAATACGTTGGAACAGCAGGTCTTTACGAGCTGGTTTTCAAGAGAATTCCCGACGATGAAATATATACTGCAAATGTCTTGCCAAATTACAAAAGTATATTAATAAGAACAAATGCGCACAGACGAAATGGTAATGTGAATCATCCAGTATTAGGTAACAAGGGATACAAATATAAATATATAATCGCACCATTATTCTCTGATAAAAAATCTGGAAAAGGTATACCGCATGCTATGACCTTAAACAATAATAAGATTGATTACGTGCATTGGAATGATCCCAACGAGTTGGTAGATCGTCTGCGATTTCTCGAAGCTTCACGTCAAGCCGGCAACAACGCCCACGGCAATGAAATATTGTCGATTATCGAGGAACTTTACGAAGCTGGTATTATTATAAAATAAGTTATACATCCTCGATACGAGTCAGTCTGTCAATATTAGTGGTATCGAAATGTCGATTAATAAATTTGGATTATCACTTGGAACGTCGAATAATAATTCATATTATCAATGGAATGGATTACTAAGAAATTACGTGCGCGATAACACTCTGTGTCTAACAGCCTCCGGCTATGACGCAAGGTCGCGCAAGATACGACGTGTAGCGCAACCGGAAGATGATAATGATGCAGCCAACAAACGATATGTCGAAGCGAGTGTCAAGCTTTTGAGAGATCAACAGAAAGAAATTGAGAAAAAAATAATCAGGCTTGAAAGGAATATGCAGGCGCTATTATTAACGCTGGATAAAATGGCTGTAACGCAGACTACATCAAAAGATACATAAAGAACTGTACGTGAAAATTATATCACATTATTATGCCTCGATCAAACACCTCTGAAAAGCAGCTACTCGTGGAGGAATTGCACGCTCCAGCGAGAAGAAATTTTCCGCGTAGACGCGTCATAGTACGTGGATACGACGACCTGTGGCAAGCTGACGTGGTCGAGATGCGTCCTTATGCAAGAGTCAACAAAGGATACAATTACATACTCACCGTCATCGATGTGTTGAGCAAGTATGCATGGGCCGTGCCGCTCAAGAATAAGAGCGGACGCGAAACAGCTGACGCTATCGCCGAGATAATTCGAGATGGCAAGAGATGTCCCAGAAACATACAAACCGATAGAGGAAAAGAATTTTACAATGCAAATGTGCAGAAACTCGTAAAAAACACAACATCAATCATTACTCGACGTATTCTGTTATGAAAGCCTCAGTGGTTGAACGATTTAATCGTACTTTAAAGAACAATATGTGGAAAATGTTTACACTTAATGGCAATTACAAGTGGATCGACGCGCTGTCGCGACTCGTTGCAGAGTACAATGCGCGAAAACATCGCACTATCGGCATGAAACCTATCGATGTTACTCCGGAGATTGCCGAAAAACTTTTAAATACGATATACAGTAACGTAAAAATTGCTGCTCCGGCAAGATTCAAAGTAGGCTGTCAGGTACGCGTGAGTAAATTCAAGACCATCTTCGAAAAAGGTTTTACACCAAATTGGACTACCGAAATATTTAAAATTATCAAAGTGCAGAAAACTAATCCTGCGACATATATACTTGAAGATTTGCGCGGAAATTCCGTCGCCGGAGGATTCTACGAGTACGAGTTACATCATGTTGCAAATCCCGATGTATATCTCGTGGAAAAGATTTTGCGGAAAAAAGGCGATGATGTTTATGTGAAATGGTTGGGACTGGATAAATCTCACAACTCATGGATTCATAAAAATAATGTATTATAAACATTTATTTAAAATATCTGTACACTGTTTATTTTACAATATATTTATCTAATAATTTTATAAATACAAATATACATATAATATACATATTTATACAAAAAATATATATATATATATATTACAACAAATATTATTTACAAAGGTATTTTATAATGTCCCCATGGTAATGTATCAGTGGTTTCAGGTATGATATACCGCTTGTCATCGTGAGAACTTAGAGCAATTTTTGTCTCGCGAATGGTGTATACTTCATGCAATTTCGATCTTATACACGACTACGTGTCATTACAATCTCTTCATTCAAACACCGCGTGTAATCATCAAACGTTATCGTTCTCGCGACAACGTTACTCTTGACACCTTTTACTTTTTTCGTATCTTTCTTACCATCCACTCGCAAGGCATACATTTTTGCTCTAAGCCCTACAAATTCGGTCATAATCACACCGTTATTTTCATCTTTCATTAGACCAGGTACTTTTTTATTCACGAGCGGTATACCAGACACATTGTCCGCAGCGTAATCGCTCCTATCAAATTTGCTTACGTCGCGCTTTATATTCTTATACACATCTTCACATTCGATGTGGTATATTAGGCTGTCTGTGTCGGTGTACATTACCCTGCATCTGTCGCGATATAGCGGTGACATGTACTCGTAATGAAATTCGTATAAACATGTTTTGGAGATGTCGAGTTTGCACATGCCGACATAGATTGGTTTGTAAAATTTTACTTCGAGTTTACGTAATTCTACAGCAATAAGATTTTCCGAAAAAATGCTTCTACTGTGTGTTTCGCAATCATTGCCTCTGCACCGTATCTTCCTTCCCAATGTGTGATAAGTTTTACATCAACCCGATTACGCACATTTTCCATCGTTTTGCCGAATACTGCATTATTCATCAATTTATATAAATTTTTTTCAAAATCATTTTTCGCGTGTGTTCTAAATTGCGTATTAAGTTCGATACAATTTCGAAGCCATGGAGATTGCGCGAATTGTAATATGCGATGTATTTTTGCAACGCGAAGGCCGTGACGCGTACATTGCTGCAGGTTGCGGTAGTGTATCACATATCGCTTCTTATCATATAGCGTTGCGAGAAGCTTATCTTCCCGCTTGCCTGGCGGCTTGTCGCGTGTCGGGCAAAACGGTAGGTCAGTGTGCGTGTCGTGAAGATGTCGTGGATATTCTAAATCTACCTCGAGGATGTAACCTGTGGGCGAATCGAGCGCGATAGATGATATGTCGAAATTAGATACATCGTCGACCCATTGAAAATCAGCATAAGGCAATGGTTGACACATTGCCCATCCATACAAATTATTTACATCGAAATACATTAGATATGAAGATGGTTTTGATGGATCGTACGACTGCATATACTTGTTATTAGCGTGTGCATATCTGTTTGAACATTGACTCAGACCACCGCGTATACCCCGTTCGATAAACATTACCATATCAATGTCTGTGAGCAGTTCGAAATTTACACGTGTATGCTTTAAGGCGCAGGTACAATGGAGATTCGTAAGCTTAACTGTAAGACCTAACCGTAAGAAATCGCCTCCTATCGTTTACAATGGCAGCCTATAGTCGTAACGTAACTTAACGTAACGAACCGTAATTCCGTAACGTGAGTTTATGTTTATGTTGATTCTAACCTCTGTTATTTTAACTTTTACACAGTGCAGAAATTTCACTGTTTACTGATGGATATTCAGCGTATTAAAAAAATAACTCTTGTGGCTGTTAATTTGGCTACAATAATTCTGCAATTATTGCGGAAAAAAAATAAAAAGTTTTCAAAAAGAAGATATTGGGTTCGACCAATGTTATTACAGCGGAAGCAAAAAGGTCATTTTTATACTCTCTTCCAATTTATTAAAAACAATGACGACGAGCAGTTTTTCAAGTTTACTAGAATGACTGTTCCACAATTTAAAAGACTATTAGAATTAGTGCAAGAATCTCTAGTAAAAAGAAGTATTCGACAGCCTCTGTCACCAGAACATCGATTATGTATTACTTTGTAGTAAGTATATTTTGTAATACTTTCAATAATTAAATAATGTACGTATGTCTTTTTTGAACTGTCATAACATGAATATTTTATTTCGTAGTTATCTTGCTCATGGATGCAGTATGCAAACTGTTGCATGGAACTTTTACGTCTCAAAATCAACTGTGAGCAAAGTTATCCGTGAAACTTGCAAGATTATATGGGACAAGTTATCGCCTATATATTTGCCAAAACCTACTATGAATGACTTAAAAAGATACTCTCAAGATTTCCAAGAACTATGGAATATGCCGAATTGTTTCGGCGCGATTGATGGAAAACACATCGTTGTACAAGCTCCTAATAATACTGGAACCAGTTTCTTCAATTATAAAAAAACGTTTAGTATCGTATTAATGGCAGTTTGTGACGCTAAGTACACTTTTACTCTGGTTGATGTCGGTGCTTTTGGTTCCCAAAGTGACGGAGGAGTTTTCAAAGAATCGGCTTTTGGAATAGCTCTCGATAACAACGAAATGGAAATACCAGACGACAATTGCTTACCAGAAACTGATACAAAGTTTCCATATTATATGGTTGCAGATGAAGCGTTTCCTTTAAAGAGCTACATTATGCGACCATATCCTGGAAACAATTTAAATAAAACACAAAAAATTTTCAATTATCGTCTTTCTCGAGCACGTCGTGTTATTGAAAATTCCTTTGGAATTCTGGCCAGTCGTTGGCGAATCTTTCGATCAACGATTATTGCACATGTTGATACCGCGGAATGGATTGTGTGTGCAGGATTATGTCTTCATAACTTTCTCCGGAAATCAGAATTAATTTCAAAACCAGAAAATGCTATGTACTGCCCTCCCAATTACGCTGATACATGGGACAAGAAAGGAAATGTCATATCTGGACAGTGGAGACAATACGACAAAAATATTACCTTTAGAAGATGGGAAGAATGGGAACTAATAATGCTACACGAAAGAATGTTACCTTACGTGACACGCTTGCCGAATACTTAGTTTCTCCAGAAGGCGCAGTTTTGTGGCAAGAAGCATATATCACGAGAGGATCATTTTAATCCTACAATTCGTGAAGATGTTTACTATTCATAACATTTACTATCGACATTATTTTGAATGTTTAGTATTCTTTTATTTTAAATAATTCATTAAATAATAATCTTATCAGGTATCACACATTATTTCTTTATTAATAAACTTTGGATACATTATAAGTCTCGATTATAAAATTGCCACTCGTTTACACATATGTGATAGAACTTAAATAATTATAAAACTAAAACTTATTTCTTTGGATAATATCACATTTTTTTCATTAATCACATTTATTTTTTATTAAAGTACCATTCTAATTGTAAAGCTTGAACTTATATATATTTCATTTTTATATAGTATATTTGTTGCAACTAATACCTATAGAAAAGTAATCACAGTTTCACGGTGGATCTACAATCTAACAATGATATATATATATATATATATATATATATATATATGTTCAAAACTTAACACAATTATTTATTTTTTATAAAATAAACTACAATAGCATAGAAAACAAAACTAACTTTCTGGATAGAATCACAAAATTAAAAAATAAAATAAAATAAAAAATAAAATACTGTTTTATTGAGAGCTGAAGTTTACTCTGAGTCAGATTCCAATTCTAGCATAATGGTATTAATCTTGGTACGACCGATTTTTTACTTTTTCTTCGACATGTTCTTAAATTGACTGTATAGTCATGCAAAAATTATAGGCAACATCATCGCATTTGTCAGTAGATTCACATAGTCCTTTCACACTTTGCAGTGCTTCAGAAACAACGTGTAATGCATCATCTTCGGCACTTACAGAGGTTTTTAGAGTTTTTTTTGTTTTGTTACTTACAATGTCTGTATGTGTTTTATTGAGAGCTGAAGTTTTGACATTCAATAAATTGGCATTATTTTCATCCGACGATTCCACTTTCAATATATCGTCTTCCGATTCTTTGAATTTATTTTTTACTTGCGTTTCAAGTTTAATTTTGTTATTCCCCACATTTTGTAGATATTCGATTATATCTGACTCATCGGTCTCTAGCGTATCCCACATAGCAGATTCTTCAGATGATGACAAGGGTCTTTTTAAAACATTTCCACGTGTCCTGGAATAATTGGAAAATACTTTTTTTTACGTGCGTAGTTATCATGTAGTATGTATAATTTAATACATTATATTTAGCATAGTCGACTATCTTTAATTAAAAAAATGTACAGATGCAGTAACTATACAGATGAGTCAATTTTTAGAAGACTACAGCGTATAAGAATATAAATACATAATTTAATAAATTTCGTGAAAATACTTGAATGGGTAATAAATTACATACCTTCTACTTTTAATATGAGGTTCTAAGAATTGTAAAGCTTTATATAGATCACTAGGAGTAAACTGTTTTGAGGATCCTGAGCCAGATGAAAGTCCTGCTTTTAATAATCTTCTCTCGCGAGTTCTTCTCGCAATTGGCTCCATCGATGTTCGCAGTCAGCAGCTGCATAATAATATATGTATGATTAAATTATAGTGCATATATATAACCGCTCTTGTATTACTATAGAATAAATAAACTAAATAAATAAATAAATTAAACTATGATAACATATACGTACCTGTTGCATTCAATGCTTTTGCAATGCTACACCACGAATTTTGTGATTTTATTTTATCTTTATAATCAGGACTGCTTTTATTATATAAATGGAGACACTTCTCAACCAATTCAATTAAACATTGGTCCGTCGGATCCATTGTTATTTATTATAAATATTTATATTTGGTTATAAACATATAACCTCACACTCGTGCTGTATGTATCTAGAAGATACATTCTGAATCTTACCTCTTTTCGTTACCGTAACCGTAAAAGTTCAAATAAACCAACTTTTACGGTTACGGTTATGGTTATGGTTACGGATCTCCATTGTACCCGCGCCTTTAACATGGCGTCCCACATATACCCGCGGAGAGTATAATAATACGCGGGGTCGAGCCCATAACTCTCGATACATTTATCCCGGAAATTTTCAAAAATGTTGGCTAATAACAAGACATCAGTTTTTAAATATAAGTCGCTATATTCGCCCAGCGTTCGAATGGAGAACTGCTCCCATACGTTTTCGGCGTGCGCGTAATCGTTCTCGGATACAGTGTCGCCGGTCAAGGAACTGTAAAATGATTCGCGCGGTGGTAGACATGTATCTTGCAACTTTTCAAAACAGTCAATGTATTCGTATGGAAAGACATCTTTCCGTGTTAATAATTCGAAATTTTCGGTGGATAAATTTTGAAATTTCAATTGTAAATTTTTGAGTTTATCTTTACTTAGAAATGATGCCAATTTGTCGAGACTTGTCGTGAGAAATTTATATGAATCGATAAAACGTAATTTAATATTTCTGGATTTGTCTTCTGCAATTTGAACATTTTTTGTAAATGATATATATTTTTCTTTAGTTATTGGAAGTAATTCGATTCCCCCTTCGAACGCTGTAGCTATTTCCTTAATTATGAAATGTGAGTCGTAACCGGATAAATTATGAAATACTATTGGAATGCAAAAAGAGTTTTTATAATTTAAGTTGCAATTTGAGTGTGCTGGACCTCTGTACCGCCCGGTCAGATGGCAATGATCGCGTGTATCGTCATCTTGCATGAATGGTTTCTCACATATATGACAATGCGTTGCACTATGAAATTTTTCCCACTCGTCTGATGTTAAATTTACCATGGGGACGTTAGTTGCTAAAATATTCTTTACGCGTATCGCTAAATTTTGTAGTTGTTCGGAAAACCACGAAACGCAATCTACACTACGACGAAAATAATACTCGGATAATGAATCGTCATATGAGCAATGTACATAATATGCTATATTAAATACTTGGTGATGTTGAAAGTTTTTTTCTTCTTCCGTCTTTGCTAGCACACATTCGAGATCTGCGTATACGATAAAAGGAAGTCGCTCTTTCCTGGTGTAGTTGGTGAAGCTGAGCCACTTGTCCTTATCGCTCGGTAACCGGATAGCGCAGTCATTCATCTCTCCGCAGTCTACTGTATGTGACTGCAACTTGTCTTCCGAATGGAAGTAGTGTAAGCATCTGTAAAACAAATAATTAGTTTTTTTTTCCACATATATAATTTATATATATTACATTTTTATATATTTTATATATTGCGTTTTTAATTAAATATACGTACCGATCGCAGATATATTTCTTGTGATCTTTTTTGCTCAATTGCGAGCTCACGAGCCGGGAGAGATTCTTGATCCATGCGAAATGTCCAATGTTGTTGCTGTCTTCCACGTACAGCAAGTTGATGTGTCTGTCTTTCTTCTGCTCACTGAGACGTATCGAGACAATGTTCTTTTCTTCGATGCTGTACACATTTATCGAAATGTTATTATGAACTTCAAACTTTTTAATTTGATTCACAGTCACTGGAAACTCAATGTCTTGGAGATTCAGCACTGTCGTATAATGTGGATATAAAGATTCCCGTTCCACATTTCTTTCGGCGGGGTACAGAGCAGCGACCACCGCCCACGCAAAACATGCATTGTCTTTTGATTGCACATTAACCACTGCTCTCTTCATCATTATTTCTCGTGACAATTTAACATGACATCCCGCGCATTGGATTATACTTGTTTATATTTACAATTAAATTGATTATTCGCGACAATGCCCAACCACTATCGCGTTCCTGAAATTCTTCTAGTGATGCAAGCGTGGGCTCGATAATGCGACGCTCGTACCATTCACGCAAATCGGAGGTGCGAAAGATTTCACAGTTTTTCGTATTGATAGTTTTATTGGCGCGTTTATCACCCGACACAAACTCACCATTAAACATAGTGTTCACTTTCACACTAGTGTGTTTTTGCAACACTTTTTGCACGTGTCCGATCACAATGTCTTTGGCATCCTCAAGAAATTGACGAGGTTCGATGTGGTTGCTGTTTATCACCGCACCAGTCAAGATGCGGCTCTCGAACGCCGTATCAATCTCTCGCCATATGAGTCCGACGTCTCGCGAACTGCTTCCGGCACCTACGTGTACAAAACGTCTGCGTACCGAATTCTTCAACCCTTCGAGACGCGCGATTTGGGAGACAAGCGATTGTCGAACTCCGATCGGTAATCGTGGGCGTTTTATTCGACTTTGTTCTTTCAGTGATTCGATGTATTCGTCACATTGCTGCTCCCACACAATATATTCTTCCACCGAATTCATCCTTGTGGCTTGCTCCAACAAACTTGCTTCCAATTGTGCCATTTTTGAGATGCTCTTGCTGAACCTCTGACAAAGATACTGACAGAGTATGCCTCCTTACCAACATTTTTATTTGATCACTGACACTTGAAAAACTCGAGTATGTTGCATTTTGCACATTTAACCTTGACAATAATTCTAATATTTCATTAAGGATGATGTCATAGCAGCCGTGCATCGGCGCTTGAAAATTGCAATTTTGCACATTTTGAACACCTGGGACTGATGTCATAGCAGCAGCTGTGCATTAGCGCTTAAAATTTTGAATATGTTACATTTTGCACATTTTGACCTTGACAATAATTCTAACATTTCATTTGAGGATGATGTCATAGCAGCCGCGCATCGGCGCTTGAAAATTTTGAATATGCTGCATTTTGAACACCTGGGTCTGATGTCATAGCAGCAGCTGTGCATTAGCGCTTAAAATTTTGAATATGTTGCATTTTGTACATTTTGACCTTGACAATAATTCTAACATTTCATTTGAGGATGATGTTATAGCAGCCGTACATCGGCGCTTGAAAATTTTGCATATGCTGCATTTTGAACACCTGGGACTGATGTCATAGCAGCAGCTGTGCTTTGATTGGTTGAAAATAATATCGGATCAGCAATAATCCCCACCCCATCACAATTGATATTATGGATAAAATTTAAAAATAATTTAGTATCACATTGATCACTCGATTGAAAAGGTTCTTTTAAAATGTACTCCGCCAGCATGAATTATTACGTTCCAGTACAAGAGAGTGATGTTTTGTGCAAGAAGAAATGTGACAAGTAAGTTTCAATATTATCTGTTAAATAAAGATTTTTAAATAATGATTTTTAAATAATTATTTTTAATAAAATTTTTGTAGCGCTTCATCTCATCGTGCGGCTCGTATACTTGGAAGAAGTTACGTCTTAACCCCAACATCATACAAATATTTGGAAATAGGAATCAGCGTCGGAATAATATCCTATGTGGAATTGGCTCTCGGTGATAATCGAGGCAATCAAATAATATTACCCATTGAAACATGGAAATCTCTAATGCGGAAACGAGCAGACATTGAGCAGCTAACTGGAACTCCACTATGGATTAGTGATCTGACACTCGAAGCGGTTAACATGTATACTTCAAAAATTATAAAAATTACATTATCTGATAATTCTTTGTACATGAAACCATCAACGTTACTACATTTATTCGATTTCGACAAATGTATTGATCATATGTATTCCTGGCTGTGTGAGAATACTCATAGTGTTAATGAAAAATTTAAGCAATTTGTAAATGTATTACAACGCAATAATATCCGCGATGTGAGCAATGCCGCAAAGGCGATACGTGATAGTAATATGTTTAATAGCGAATCACTTATAGATTGTGAATTGATAACTTGTGCTATAAATGAAATTATTTATAATGCTTGCAACGAATAAATTATTTTACTGTTAAACTGTGTTTAATTATTTCTTTCCCGCCCCTGTTCTATATGTATATGAATAGTATGATGTGCACATGCATTATCAGCAAAACTCTTCAAAAAATGATGAGCTAAATGATACTCCAGTTAGAACAGAGAGATGAAGAGAGATGTAGAATTAAAATCAAGAGGGGAGCAACATTATAATATATGTGTCGTGTCATAGAGTAGCAGACTTATACTCGCATGCTCGTGCTGTGCGGTTGCATGAAACTGTATGATATACTCTAATTGAAGGGAAAACGTGTTGCAACTGTAGATGCTCCCTAAATCAGATTTTATCGTGCAGTGTGTGTCCTATTTGCACATATTAAACTGTTAAAAATTAAAACACTTAAAGTGTGAATTCTGCAAGTGCTGTGAAGATGGCAACTCTGATGAAATATATTGCATCACTGGAAAAAGATGTGTTAGAAATTGCTGCTGTGATGGAAAGAAAAAATTTAGCAGTGCATCCGACTGAAAGTGGTAAAGTGAGTTATCTGTTCTGGGAGTTAGATTGTGATGAATGTATCGACTTGTTAGAAGGACAATGCTCACAAGAACTTTTGACATTTGTAGACCTGACAATAAACCCGAAAAACTTTTTAATTAAAAATTTGCAATCACGGACAGCTCGAATCGCGCGACTTGAAAGAGAAAGAAAATTTCTACGCAAATGTTACTTAAGCATAGATACCAGTGTTCCTGCGCTTTCGACACACACTCTGGTGAATTCAATCGTCCAGATGATACATGGACGAGAAATAGGTTTGAGAAAACGTCATACAGCTACTCTACAAATTCAAATATCTAATAATTTCCTAAAACCCACATAACCCTAAGTTCCGTCTCCGCGGAACCAGGATATCTCCTTGGAGATTTCCTCTGTGATATAAAAAAAATTAAAAAAAAAATTAAAAAAAAAGATATCGCAATTTCCTTGTGAGCATGGCGACTTCTTTGAGAAGGAATAAATGTAGTAAGTATCTCTTTAAATTTATAATAAATAAAAAATTTTAAAGATTATTAATATTTTTTGTGTTATACAGGAGTCCCGCCCAGCCGTCGCCTCCGCTTGCTGCTTCAAACATCATCACCTCATCATCACCATCACCATCGCTCAACACCGCCCCACATCCCCCTATACATTTTATATTTTTATATTATTATTGTTTTATTATATTTCATATTTTAAATTTTATATACTTTTTTACATTTTATATTAATTTATATTTTATATTTTATATATTTTATATTTTAAATTCACACACACACACACAAAATTGTATAATTGCACACACATACTCATTTAAAAAATAAAAATTATTTTAAATATTAAATAAATGTATTTATTTTAGAATAGGTCCTCTCCTTGCATCCCTACTATTAATAATAGCATAAGAAATATTAAATTATTATTAAGAATATTATTATAAAAAAAAAATTCTCTCTTACGAACGCCTCTCTCTTTGCATTCTCCTTCGCTGCATCAGCTCTCGCGCTCTCCTTCGCATCATCTCGCTACCTCTCGTCATCTCGCGCTATCTCTCTCGCTCTTGCGTCATCTCTCTCGCGTGCGCCTCGCGCTCTCCTCGCGTCATCTCGCTACCTAACCATCTCGCACTATCTCTCTCGCTCTTGCATATACGCCTCGCTTGCGTCATCTCTCTCACGTGTGCCTCGCGCTCTCCTTCGCGTTCCTCTCTCCCCGCGGACTCCTCACCCAAAGAGCTTCATGCGGTCTTTCGCGGGTTCCTCTCTCCCCGCGGACCCTTCGCGGACCCTAAAATCGCGGACGCTCCCCCTCCCCGCGGACCCCTCGCGGACCCGGCACCAAAATCGCGGACGCTCCCCCTCTCCGCGGACCCCTCGCGGACCCGGCTCCAAAATCGCGGACGCTTCCCCGTCCCCGCGACCCCCTCGCGGACGCTCCCCCTCCCCGCGGACCCCTCGCGGACCCGGCTCCAAAATCGCGGACGCTTCCCCCTCCCCGCGACCCCCTCGCGGTACATCGCGGACGCCTCCCGCGTGACGTCATTCCCCCTCCCCGCGTGACGTCATTCCCCCTCCCCGCGTGACGTCATTCCTCCGCGCCCTGGGTTCCCCTCGCCCCTCACCCCCCCTCATTGCCCCTGTGTTAGAACCGGTCTTATATCACTACTCCGGAGTGATTTCAGAAGATAAGGGGATGATAGAAATCACGGATTGCTCCGCTATCGCGGGAAATCCAGAGTGATTTCGAGAGAGAGAGAGAAGATGGAAGAAATCACGGATTGCTCCGCTATCGCGGGAAATCCGGAGTGATTTCAGAAGATAAGGGGATGATAGAAATCACGGATTGCTCCGCTATAGCGGGAAATCCAGAGTGATTTCGAGAGAGAGAGAGAGAAGATGGAAGAAATCACGGATTGCTCCGCTATCGCGGGAAATCCAGAGTGATTTCGAGAGAGAGAGAGGGATAAGGGTAGGGGAAGAAAGGACGGTTTTTCAAAGTTAGAATTAAACAAGGATAATAAATTAATAAATCAAAAAGGAAAACAATTATAATTTAATTGAAGTCCCAGAATTATTTTTAAGTATAAGGATGGAGATGTAGCACGCTTGATAAACTTACTACTTATGGAGTGCGCAGGTAGGTGTTAACTATTCCGATTATCCCAGGTGTGAATCTGGCTAAGGATTCCTCCGTGAGGATGGTGTTCCACTCACAATTGTTCACTCGCGAAAATCGTCGTACTCGGTGAGCACTGGGCACACGATGATCTCACAAGTGTCACTGCGAATGCTCACGAGTTCGAGATTCGAACAATTTACTCGAAGGATGGTGATATAACTTTTCGCGAATGATTCGCGTACGTAGGTTTGAGAAAAGATTTTTATTTTCTGAGAGATGTCGCGGGTATATATACCTTCCTGCTCTTCCTTCCCGTTAGTTTGTTAATATTTCCTGACGAATAGGGAATTTTTCAATAACGCCCTTTCAGTCCCGGAGGCGTCTCTTGACTTTAAAAGTTTACCGGGATTGGTCAGGGCTTTTGTTTAGGGCCCTAGGTTTTGACCAATGGAGAATTTGTTGAGGTTTATATTTTTATTATCCTCTCGAGATTATCTCAGTGATCTGTTAGGCGGCATTTGTTTGGATTTGGTTATCGTTGTTAGTCTGGTAAAATTTTATTCGTTTTCAAGTGGAAGTTTTCTTCTAAATTTTTATTGATTTCCAAGTGGAGATTTCCTTCTAAAAAGTTTTTATTACTTTTCAAGTGGAGATTTCCTTCTAAAAAGTTTTTATTACTTTTTAAGTAAAATTTTCCTTTAAAAAGAAAGATTTTTATTGCTTTTCAAGCGCGAGTTGTCAACTAGTCAAAGCGAGAATTTCAGACACCGCGAGTTACATCTGGTATGTATCTCTCCCCTTTTTTTTCTTTTATTTTTACGATTAACCGTCTCCGGTCAGCTGCTTCGCCTGCCAGATCATAGTCTTATTCCCACGCCTGTGATTTTTCAATCATCGCCTTGCGTTCTTTGAAAGAAAAGAATCGTGGAGTCCACAGGACGTAACAATTGCATATATATATATATATATATATATATATATATATATATATATATACTGCAACATTAAATGATTCAATTTATAATCGCTTAAAAAATTCTTGCGGGCCCGTGATTGAACAGCGCGTCAGAAAAGCTATAACACACCTTTCACATTGCTTGATTCGGCAATTGGTCAAATCTTTCGATATGTGTGTTATACCCTTAAGTTGCGTCGCTACGATCGTAGATCGGGGGGAATGTATGATATATATATGATCATCCGTTAGAGTGAATGCGCACGTTGCGGATATTGCTTTTATGTTACAAGTGTATTATCGCGTTTTTAATTATCACAATGGATATTGACGTTACTAAGCGGGTAAGTACTATTTTTCTTACACTTGATTGTTATTATTTTTATATAAAATAATAATAGGATACAAAATATAGGCGGTTATTAAGCGTCTGTGACAACGTAACCTATAACAAACACTTCCTGTGTATTTTGATTTAGAGTTTTTTATATTTAAATTTTTTAATTCTGTACGTTGCTTTCCACGTATTTGTCAGGTAAAGTGTGTAAAAAAGTATTTTTGCTTTGAATAATAAAAGGTAGCAGTTGGATATATATAATCAGTTCTATTATATTGTTTCTATAAACAAAGAAAATAGTTTTTTACATTTTTTTATCACATATCAATTATTTCATTTTTTGTCTATATATAGCGTTATAAACGTAGTTGGAAGGAAAGAGCTGAGAGCAGAGTTATAAAAAGGTTGAAAGTTAAAGAGCGACAAGATTATATTTTAAAAAGAATTCATAAATTATTAGAACCAAAATGTAGACTCAGTGCAATAGTTCGAGCAACACCAATTTGTCAATTTCAATAGACTCTGAAAAAGAAGAAAATTTGCAACTTAAGGAATTAATAGATTTAAATCATCATTCTCAAAGTGAACTTGAGATTCAAGAAGATATAGCTTTCGAAAGACTTTCTAGTGTCATGAGTTTTGATGAAAATATAGATGAAAGTGAATATATAGATGAGAGTGAAAATAGAGATGAAAATGAAAATATAAATGAGAGCGAAGGTATAGATGAGAGTGAAAATACAGATGAAAGTATATATGAAAGTGAAAATACGGATGAAAGTATATATGAAAGTGAAAATACGGATGAAAGTGAAAATAGAGATGAAAATGTTAATATAGTTTTTGAAAATGATCAGCAAAAGGAAAATTATGCAATATTAGCTTTACGTCAATGGGTTTTATCAGGTGGTGTTATTTCCATGTCCAAAATAGATGAATTACTTGCAAAACTTCAACCTGTATTTAATAATCTGCCTAAAAGTTATAAAACTTTATTGAAAATTGATGACGATATACATATTACTCACTTTGAAAATGGAGGACAATTTTGGTATCGAGGAATCAAAAATTATTTGGATGGGCTTAATTTAAAAAAGTACTTGCAAGTAAAACAAAAAATTGAAATAGATATTAATACTAACGGACTCCCTCTTTTTCGAAGTTCAAAGAAAAAATTTTGGCCAATATTAGGACATCTCGTAGGAACTAAAAATTATCCATTCATTATTGCTATTTATTTTGGGAATTCTGATCCAAATAATGTGAAAGAGTTTTTACAAGATTTTGTAACTGAAGTTGATAATCTAATTTCTAATGGTTATGTACGATATGGAAAAACTTTTATTTTTTTAATTAGACATTATATTCTTGATGCTCCAGCTAGAGAATTAATAAAATGTTGTATAGGCCATAATGGATATGCTTCATGTGAAAAATGTACAGTATGGGGAGAACGATTAGATTATAGGCAAACGTATATTGATTTACATCAGGGATACGCAACTAGATTTTTTGGCGGGCCAAATGTAAAATTTGAAATTATACTGCGGGCCGCAACAGCTAAAATATGTTTGCCTTCTTTGCATCACCCAGGAATCACCACGTGGAGGTGAGGCAACGTCGAATCCCTTTGGGGGGGGGGTAAAAAAAGGGGGTGTGTTAGGGTTAGGGCTTTTGTTTTTTATTTTTATTTTTTGTATTTTTATTGGTTATATATTATGTTATGTTTAATATGTTTTTTATGTTTTTTTATTATGTTTTTATGTTATATTTTTATATTTTTGTTTTTTTACTTTTTGTGTTTTTATTTGTTTTTTTATGTTTTCTTATGTTTTTTATTTTGTTTTTATATATTTTTTGTTATTTGTTTTTTTATTAATATCGCCGAGATCAAAATTCTGATAACTTCGTGACAAGGCAATTACTTTAATTTTTAATTGTTATAAAAGGCATTTTTAATGTGAAAAATTTGCTTTCCTATCTTGTGCTAGTTTCTTGAAACTTGGTTCATAAGTGGTATTGGCTACTAGCATGCAGTCGCGCAAATGGTCGTCAGTCATTCGATTTCGATATTTATTTTTTATTATGTTCATTTTAGAAAATGCTGCTTCACAAACATATGTAGATCCAAACATTGTACATAGCATAGTACCCATTTTTTTCAGATTTGGAAAAGATTGTTCAGGGAGTGTGTCTATCCAAAATTTTGCTATATCTGTTGTGGTAAATTTCTCTCGCAGCACAGTACTCTCTTGAAATTCAATAATTTCCAATTGCAATTTAGCCTTTTCAAGAGTGAACAGTTGCACTGCTGTATTAATCCAATTACCATTTGTCTCAAGACTGAATGGGCTTTGTATTGCTGTTAATAAGTCGCCAATTTGATCAAAATCAGTAAATCGGAAAGTAAATTCAAGTTGCAAATTTTTTAGAAAACTCGTATTCCTCAAACTGTAGAATTTCTTTAACATTGCTTTTAAAATGTGCTTTTAATAAAGGAAAATGAATCAGCTCTTTAGAATTCAAATCATTCTCAAACAATTTTAATTTTCTTTGGAAAGCTTTAATCTTTTCCCACATATCACAAATCAGTTTTCCTTTTCCTTGCAAAGCCAGATTCAGGTCATTGATATGTGAGAACATGTCACCCAAAAAGCATAGTTTAGTAACATTATTTGAATTACAAAGAAACTCAAAATATTCGGTAGCTGTTTTTGTATTTCTACTTTTAAGAAAATCCGAAATTTCATTAAGCAAAATTATAAATCTTTTGAGTACATTTCCCTTGCTCAACCAGCGAACTTCGTTATGCAGAAGAAGATCAATGTATTCAGAATCGCATTCTTCAAGAAATGCTCGGAGTAAGCGATGTTGTAATGCTGAGTGAGATCTCAAATAATTGACAATTTTCATAATTGTATTCATGACATTTTTGAAATCACCCGAAAGCTTTGCACAAAGAACTGCTTGGTGAATTATGCAATGTAATGAAATAATTTTAGAATTAATTTGCTTCAAAAGTGTTACAAAACCATTTGCTTTTCCTATCATTGCTGGTGCACCATCAGTGATTATAGAAAGAATATTTTTATATGAGAGGCCATTATTGTTCATAAATTCTTGGAAACGTTCAAACAATATTTGACCAGTTGTGCGATCATGCAATGGCAACAATGTCAAGAGTTCTTCTTTATAATTATTATTCAGAACATAACGAATAAACACAGCCATTTGTGCTACATCAGATATATCTGTAGATTCGTCAATCGCAAGCGAGAAAAACTGTGTTTTAGTAAGATCTGCTAATATACTTTCACGAACTGATTTTGCGCAAATTTCGGTCTTACGAATCGCGGAATCACGAGATAGTGGAATTTTGCTAAACATTTCTGCAATTTCTTTCTTATTATTGAAAACCGCATTTGAGACTTGTATCAAACATTCTTTGACTATCTCGGAATATGAAAATGGCACCATATGTTTGGCCAAAATCCATGCAACACGTAAAGATGCTTCAGTGCATTTTTCCTGTTCGGACATCGAACGTTTCATTACCATTTGAGAGCGTTCAAATAATGAACGAAGGGCATTAACTTTTTCAATTCTAAGTGAAGAACCCTTTGGAAAATCTTTGTCATATCTTTTCAAATGCTTTGTTTCATAATGGCGACTTATATTTGCTACTTTGCACACAGCAACTGTTTCGTGGCAAATTAAACATGTTGGTTTCGCATTTTTATGGAGTGGAAGAACAAAGAAAAATTCTTCAGTCCATTTTTCATTAAATATTCTATTTTCGAAATCGATTTTTCGACGCTTTGACTCAGACATCGTGAACAAGACAACAAAAAACAAAATCCGCAACTAAATTAAAGATTAGTAATGCGATATTGCGACGTCTCAAGCAAGCATACAACCGAGAATTGCTTATGTCACGCGTCCGTATGCGCTCGGCTTTCGGCTAGCAGAAAAGAACAAACAAAAAAGAGTCGGTTTTCTGTTCCACCGAACCGACAAACGATAAATGCCAAGAAGCAAATGTCTCTTAATCGAGTAAAGCGAGTGGCTTCGATATTAGAGTCTAACAGGCCTGACCGCGCGAGTTTCCCCGCTAACGCTTCCATACGCACGAGGCGTACCGTCTTGAGACATGTGACTGTGTAAGAGTGTAGATTGGGGTGGGGATAAAGCCAAAGAGGAGAGACGAGAAGAGATAGCGCGGAGAGGTGGCATGTTCTCCTCTTCGCGTGCTCCGTGGACGCCCACGCTGTCAGGCCTGTAATTAGATATTCCATTGTCAAAATCTGCTGGTTGTGTGTGTGCTTGGGATCTCGTGATTCCGGTCGCTATATCGCATAAAAAAACCAATTTGGCGTTATGTGCAAAAAATTTAATTTATTTTTTCTGTGAGTCAAGCTTGGACTGTCGCGGGCCGGATTGGAAAACCTCGCGGGCCGGATCCGGCCCGCGGGCCGCCAGTTGCGTATCCCTGATTTACATGCTCCTTTAAGAACTGACGAAAGTTTTAAAAATCAAATGCAACCTCGCCATCATAAAGGAATATCACCTCTTCTTCAACTTAATACCAAAATGATCTCTCAGTTTCGATTAGAGCCTATGCATTTGGTATATGAAGGTGTGTTTAAGAGATTATTAGAAGCATGGAAGAATTGTATTCCTAGAGATAAGTCCATGGAAACTACACTGGACTGTTGTAAACAGAATATCTGATAGGCTGATTCTATTAGCTCCTTCTTATCCTCAGGACTTTGCTCGAAAACCCAGATCTTTACATGAATTATCATTTTACAAAGCAACGGAATTCCGTCATTTATGTTTATATGATGGCATAGTAGCTTTTGCTTCACATCCTGATATATGTAAATATTTATAAGCACTTTCTATTATTGCATTGTGGAATTTATATTCTTACAAGTCCTATTCTTTATAGAAGTTTTAACGATTGTGCAAATACTCTACTCAGAACTTTTATCCAACATTCTATCACATTATTTGGAAAATTATTTGTTGTATATAATGTTCACTCTCTTTGCCATTTGGCACAGGAATGTATTGATCATGGTTGTTTAGATACATTTAGTGCCTTTCGTTATGAAAACAAATTAAAAATGATTAAAAGTAACCTCAAATCTGGTTTTAAACCCATTCAACAAGCAGCAAAACGTGAGCTAGAACAAAGTAAGAAAAATGTCGTATTTTTAGATTCTGATATAAATAAAATTATTTTTTCAAAAGAACATAGAGATATCAATGAAAATATTTATGGTGAACAGTTTAAAAAAATTTCAGTAAATAATGTTATTTTTGAAGTAAATAATAGAGATTCATGCTTCAAAACAAGTGAAGGTAAAATTGGAATCCTGAGAAATGTCATTCGCAATCAGGATAATATAATTTTTGTTGGCAATATTTTTAAAAATATTACAGATTTTTATACATATCCTTTGCATTCGTCTGAACTTGGCATTGTCAAAGTATCTGATTTAAGTGAAGAAAGATTGGTATTTTTTAAAAATAATATTATTGCCAAATGTTGGCTCATTCCTATAAGAGATGAATATGTTTGCATACCCTTACTTCATACTATGTCCTTTTACAAATAGAATTTTGATATATTATGTCGTCTATATTGTGTATCTAATTGTAAAAGTGTATGTAAAGTTAATTCTTTTATATATTTTATTGTTAGAAAAATTTTAAATCATTACATATCAAAATCATTATTATTTTTTCAGTTTGTCGTTTTGAAATTTATAAATGAAGATGTTGATTGCGACGAGGAAGACGATTCTTTATTTGAAGTTGGTCTTACTAAATGGCTAAAACAATTAGATGAAGAGACAAATACAAAAATTTCTTGGCCTCCTAAATCTGAGCAGAGTACTGCAATTAAAAAAGAAGTAGATGCACTTCCTTCATGGCCGATATATAATGTTACTGTTTTAAAATGTTATGGTATGTTGTTTCTCATTGCGTATTTTTTGCTTGTAAAGTTAATTGTCTTTTTAATTGTATTTCCTAGATACACTTTTGGCTGCACGAAATGCACGAAATGGATATATTATGTCGTCTAATTATGAAACAGAGTGTGAATTTGGTCGTGGTAAACGTAAAAAAATTAAGCGGCAGTTTTCATGTGATGAATCTCTCTCGACAGAAGTGACAAAAAAGAAGAAATTAAAAAATATTTCTACTTCTGATGATTCAGATTTTGATAGAGATGATAGTGCTACAAAAACATTTAAATTTAAACATGCTCCTTCTCCGCCACTTATCATGTTTCGATCAGAAAATAATAAAGTAAAACAATACCAAAACAATATTACCACAGATAGCAAAACAAAAAAATTTGAAAGATTACAGAAAAATAATAAACAATTAGAAAAAAAAATGACGCAATGTTGACATTTTCTAAAAATCATAAATCTAAAAAGGATCTCCTACTTACAAAAATATGTCAAGCAAGGAAGGTAACTTCAGTTACGGATAACAAATCGAAAATCATAGAGACTGCAAGACAAAAACAGAAATGTTTGATAGAAGATAATGTAAGTATTTCTATATGTCGCACATGCAACGTGATGTAAGTCATAATTTTATTAATATAAATTTAAATCTTGAAATGTTTTCATGTGTAAAGATGGACTCTGATGATGCTACAGAAGAAAATATTGATCCTAATATTCCACGAGAGGACGATTTTTCAATGAAAGTTCAGGATATGTCATCAAATAAAGATGTATCTCCAAATACAAGTGCAAGATCGATAAATATAGAGACACCAGGTACATCAAAAGATTACTGTATTTATGAAGCAAATACATCTGATGAAAAATCATCATCATCTTCAATGTGCAATTCTCCACCAGAATTACGTCAAAAGAGTCTAGTTACTTCTCATGTGACAGCTGCTCCTACAACGAGTTCATCTTGTAGATCAAGTAACATATATGACTTTGTACTTTTTAATTTTTTCTAAAGCATCAAATAATATTACGTTTTGATTTTCTTACAGGTAGTGTATTAGATGTGTCTGAAGCGACCTTTGATATGAAAGCTTTTGAAAAAAAGATGTATTCGTTAAATCAAGAAATTAGTAGCAAATTAGATATGATTATTATGAATTTATGCAGATTAAATCGCTTTCTTCTATCACATGAGAAAAGAATAATAAGGCCAGCAGATCTTCCAGCACTCCCATTGACAACAGAGGAAGAATTAGAAAAATTTGAAAAATATTTATCGAAAGATGATAATGCTAGTGCAACTGTAAATAAATATTTATCCCTTTTATTATATATATATATATATATATATATATATATATATATTTGTTTTTAATATTTATTTAATATTTAATTTTCTTCGCTCAAATTTTGATTTTTTTCAGATTTGTTACATGAGTCAAATTATTGGTCCTAAAGACAATATTAAGGAAGCTACATATAAAGTAAGGAAACTTATTTCAAACACATTGACAGCAGACTTTACTTTAAAAGGTGGTAAACATTTATCCAAAAAATGTTTCGAAAAGCTGATGCTGTATGAAGTTGTTCAAGGTAAGTAAACTTATATTTATTTCCAACACTAAGAATCATTTCAAATAAGAGCAATAATATAAATATAAATTAATCAATAAAAATTAAATAAAAATTTAATATAATAAAATAATTTAAAAAATTTAATAAAATATAAAAATTATTGCATTTTTAGGTGCCATTTTAGACAAAAGGCCAGAAACAGAAATCTCAGAGATTGATGCAGCTACTTAACTGTGGCTAAAGCAAGCTCCTTGGCATCGCCAAGATAACGGCAGTATGGGGAAAAGAATAATAAACAAATAAGATTATTTTTGTTTCTTTTGTTTTGAAATTTGACGATTTTTCTATTGTCATTTGACGATTTTTATAGCATATTTATCGCTGAACTATGCTCTACTCTTTATTTAAAACAACAAAATGTCTGCGACAAAAATATCTATTTTTTATGTGTAACGTTAAATCAATTTCAGTTTTATTTTTTTTCTAATTTTATGCGATTGCGAAAAAGTATTCATACTTTCGATCGTTTTGAAAAACACACATATGGAATTTTATTTTGTCGCTATATTAATATAGTATAAGAGACTTATTTTATACATTTTTTTTATTTACAAGCATCGGAATTTGTGTGTGCAATATTACTTTCGTTGTCAAATTTATAAGTTTTCAGTACTTATAATATTATATACGTGTAAAATTTAGTAAAACACGCAGCTGCTCTGCAATTATTTGTGATTTTTTTGTTAAACGGTATACTAAACGCTTTATTCTTATAATATGTTAAAATTTGAAATAGTTTAAAAATATAACGCATTGTTAATAAGTATATATTTTATAATGCAATGTAGTTTAAATTATATTCAACTTTGTATAATAATAAATGAAAGAAAAATAAGATTTGCACTTTTTGTTTTTTAGTATTTTTACCTTAAAAATAATAAACAATAAAGTATACTATTTTGTATATATATATACAATCGAATTTCGACTATGCTTCGACGTTGAAACGACGTTGAAATAATAATTGAAAATTGGTTGATATTTGGTACGACATCGACGTCGAATCGATCAAAATTTCGACTATACTTCGACATCAGATTTTCAACGTTGATTCGACATCGAGTCAACTATACATTTCTGACTGGGACGCATTCGAACGAGTGTTTAAAGAGCGAACTTGATCTCTTTTCTTTACCGCCTACACAGACTAGTATCGAGAGCTCGCAATGGATTCATTACAAACCCGTGACCTCTCTCTCGGACGTTTCACCGATAGAATTCGTCGTCCCTGGTCACGGAGAAGAATATCTAGATCTCACGCATACCCTGCTGAATCTTCGCGTGTGCGTGAAATCGGGCGACGATTCAACGGCTCGAGCTCCAGGAACAACCGGCGCAGCCGCAGAGACCGTCGTAGGACCCGTAAATCATTTACTTCATTCCATCTTCAATCAGATCGACGTGTATTTCAATCAAAAGCTCATGTCGCCTCCAAACAACGCTTACGCGTACCGCGCGTACATCGAGGCATTGTTAAATTATTCCTCTTCCGCAAAAACTTTCCATCTAACCTCGTGTCTATGGGACGCGGACACACCGGGTCGCATGGACGAATCGCTGGAATCGAAAGGCAATACCGCTCTCGTGAGACGCGCCCATTACATTCGCAACGGGCGAGCGATAGATCTTATAGGATATCTGCATTGCGACGTTTTCAATCAAGACAAATTCTTAATTAACGGCGTGGAAGTAAGATTAAGACTCGTCCGCTCGAAAGATTCATTTTGTCTCATGGAAAGCAACAGCATGTCGAAAATACATATTCTCGATGCCAGTTTGCTAATGAGAAGAGCGAAACTAAGTGCCGGAGTGTTACTCGCACATGCTAGAATGCTGAGTAAAGTTACGGCTAAATATCCGCTTACGAGAGTCGAGATTAAAACATTTACGATTCACAGTGGTGTTGTGGGGGAATCATTAGATAACGTAATACTCGGACAACTGCCGAAACGAATAATAGTCGGTTTCGTTAATAACAAAGCATTTAATGGAGATAGAAAATTAAATCCGTTTAATTTTAAAAATTACAGCATAAATTTCTTCTCTCTGTACGTAGACGGTACACAAATTCCTAGTAGACCGTTACAGCCGATTTTCTCGCCGGAAGAACCGCTTTACGTCGATGCTTATCAAACCCTCTTTTCGGGAACGGGCATCCATTTCTTAAACGAGGGAAATTCTATAAGTAGAGATGATTATTCCAAGGGATACACTCTTTTTGCTTTTGATCTCACACCAGATTTGTCCGCTAATTGCGCCGGTCGTTGGAATCTCGTGAGACACGGTAGTTTACGATTAGAGGTACGTTTCGAAAAGGCGCTCACCGAGACAATTAATTGTATTGTTTACGCAGAATTTGATAATGAAATCGACTCGTCTCGTCAAGTCATTGTCGATTTTTCCGGTTAAATTTTTTATCACGGTATGCCTCTCGTTGCAACATATTCGATTAAAAATATTTACGTATTTTTCTTATCCCCACCCTCCTCCACTTTCATTCACCGATGCGTTTCACTAGAAAAAACTTGTATCGAAAAGAAATATCAGTTTCCTTCGAGACGCTCTCGTCGACGGTTCGTGAAAAGCTTAAACCTCGCCAACAAAAACGTATAAGTTTTTTCTTCGCAATATGGATATAGTCATCGACATACAAGGCTTCCGCGATGAGAGCGAGAAGTTTCTTCTCAAGGAAGTCGCGGTTGTTGCGATTAACGCGTCGATCGTCGACCACTGGATTATGATGCCGCCGCATCCGTTCACTGAATTACCCGAAAAAGTAAGACGACAAAACTGCTGGCTCACACGAAATTATCATGGGATCGAATGGTTCGACGGCGAGACTAATCCAAAATATTTTACATTGCATTTACGTGAAATTATAAGACACACGCGTCACATTTACGTTAGAGGCAGTGAAAAAGCTCACTACTTGCGAAATCTACTTTCCAGAGAGATATATAATTTGGAAGGTATCTCTCCAGCATTCAAAAATCTAATGTTAGAGGAAGAGTGCGGACAATATTGCGCTCATCACGGAATTCGAAAAATCTTTCATTGCGCGTTACATAACGCTTACAAATTGAAACGTTGGCTACTCGATCAAAATAATAGCGGCAGCAGCGATACTCTCAGCGTAAGTCAACCCGATACTTGTAGTTCCCCCGAAAATTATCAATTGAGTGACAGCGACGACGACGTCAGCTACGAAAGCGTGAAAACCAGCTGCGACAAGGATTATTCTGCTAGCAACGTAAATGGCAATCCCATTCTAATTCATAATATTAAAGCTCAAACGGATAATGTATTAGAGATAAAAAAATTGTCGAGAGCCGAGCAGGCAATTGAAAAAGAAGAAGAAAAAGAAGAAAGACTTGCGAAGCTCAAATCGACGAGCGAAAACGTTACAGCGGGAGAAATAAAAACCGAAGTTATTCAAATAATACCAGGATCCACGCGTTCGTCTTTGTACCAAAAAAATGAACTCATGCGAAATTCTACGAGCATTGCGCCATATCGATGTCAGGCATGTGGGTGTCTATCCCGCAGACAGAGTTCCGAGGGTGTGGACGAGGTCGACGGCTATCGTCGCGAATACAGACGATCATAATTGACCTGGAGAACATTGGGTAGCCTTTTTCCTCGATGAACACGGAACAGGCACCTACTTCGACAGCTATGGAATACCACCCCTGGAGCCCGGATTTTTCCTTCGTCTTCGGCGAAACTCCATCATCCACCAACGGAACACTCGACAACTACAAGGATTTTTTCACAAACTTGCGGACAATGTAGCTATGTATTTCTATATTATATGTCTGTCGGTTACGATCTTAATCAGTTTCTTACTCTTTTTACCGAAAATTGCGAACACAACGACCGATTAGTCGTACATTTATTTCGCAAAATTTTTCTTCGTTGAAGTAAGAAACTTTTTAACGTAGTTGCTAGCTGATATCATATGTAATTCAGTAATTTCAATAAAATACTTTTATGTATCGTTTTAAACATTATGTATTTGTAATATCAATTTATATGAAGAAAATTAGTAATAATAAATGTGTGTGAAACTTTTTTACTTGTATTTTTTGTTATTTTTCTCACATTCTCTAACCTAATAGCAAAACAGAAACTCGATCTTTTAAAAAACTTTAAAGCGTAATTTACGACCTCGATAACATCAGCTGTCTCAATATTGCGTCTCAGACTCCCATGCCTGATCATATCTGTTTTATTATTATGCACCAAATGTCCATGCTGCACTTCCTAACTATATTGTTCACTAGAATGCTAATACATGTGTTTTTTATTAGAACTCTTTTTGTTACCTGAGGTGTCGATAGTACCCGTTGAGCAATCGGTTAGGCATAATTACGGACGCTGGCCGATTGTATTTTTTGTATATCTTTTTGTTTCCTTTGTTACCAACGATATCTGGCAATGCGACGCTGAGTAAGCGCTCGGCCGAAATAAATGCTTGTGATTAATTTTTTTCAGCGCTATACATGGACGCCGGTGCCCATTCGCTCTACCGTAAGAGATAGCCGGGGATGTCATACTCCCTACAATGATTTCGGTATATCACGACGACTTCAGCATTTTATCGTTATTTTGTCGGATAATTTTGTCACCCCTCTGTCATGTCATTAGTCGCCAACTTAAATATAATATTGCGTAATCTCTTCCTTTTCAATTATTTCTTACCGTAATTATTATCGATGATTTCCTACGACGCACCGGGACGTATGCAAATACATTTTATTACCCTTTTTTATCTCACCGGCGTGACCAATCGGCATTCCCCCCACCATCCCCCTCTCTAAAGTCCGCGGCTGAGTGGTGGAGAGGGGTTAGTTTGACGGGCCATGTCTGACAGCGTCAGTGACCGAGTGGTGGGGGGACGGCGCCAGTGGCCGAGTGGTGGGGGTTTGTTATGACGGGCCATGTCTGACAGCGTCAGTGACCGAGTGGTGGGGGGACGGCGCCAGTGGCCGAGTGGTGGGGGTTTGTTATGACGGGCCATGCATGCCCATATACTACTAATAGAAAAGAAAAAATAAAAAACTTACCATTTTCAACGGTCCTCGGAAGAAAACGTCGATGATGCAAGAGAAGAAATTCTATGTGTCCTCCCACATCTTCTTCGCTCTCGCCAAAACATCGTCGCGCTTCTATCACTTCCCCGGCAATGTACAAAAGTTCACGAATACTGACAAAATGTCCTAGGCGAAATAAAACCGCGAGCACTACGTTAGGACACTCACCCGCGAATTTTCCAAAAATATGATAATTCGTTTCATCGAAGTTCGATATCGCCGACAAAAATTTTCCCATATTTTTTCCGCACAAACTCTGCGAAACCAAATTACAGCTCTCCATGACATTTCTAAGATTCGCCATAATTAAATTTTTTTACACTCACGCACACGTTGGAAAACACAAGTAATGCGTTAGCGTAAACTCGAAATTTTTTACTAACGCTTAAACTCGTATTTATACCCGTTTTATGAAAACGCCTCTTTCTAGGAAGGAGAATTGGAAAAAATTTTTCAATCTCCTATTGGACAAGATTATTTTATAAAATTTAATATTCCCTGAAAGACTTTCGGGGAAAATCATAAATATCAAGAGCAGATAGTTTTATGTATCGCCCTTTTTTATGTATCGCCTTTTATTTATACTGGATAATAGTAGTCAGATGGAGCAAAATCGGAACAATATGGAGGATGAGGAAGAACGTCCCATTCGATGTCTAATAACTTCCTTACGGATAGACATTGCAGCGTGAAGTCTGGCATTATCATGGTAGAAAACAATTCTGAAGGCGTTGATGGTTTCGTTCGGTTGAAGAAGCTTACAATATACAACGCCCTTAAAATCCCACCAGATACTCAGAAGAACTTTTTCGAATGAAACCCCGGCTTGGGTTTATAAATTGAGTGAAGTTAGCTGATAAGTACAAAATCGTCTAGAGCGCCCTCGCTTTTACTGATTACATAGAAATGCGGAACGTACGAAATTTGAAACAAACTTTCCGAAGAACAATATATAAAATTGCTAGTAAAGTATTCGTACTAGCATACGCGAAACGTTGAAAAATCGCGTAATTTATCTCCGCTAATTCATCTGACAGTCCGGATAAATATTGCTCGGCGTTAAACATTGGTATCAAATTTGATGCTAAATTTTTGCCACTGTAGCTTTAATCCCCGACATTTTTTCACTTAGAACACAAATTAGCTTTGATTTTGCGAAAATTGAAACATGTCACAACGATTGTTAATATTTTTCTTACATTCCGTCGTATCTCATTTCTTTTTAAACCACGTTTAAAAAAACTTTTTGTTAGCTGCCCTATTAAAAATGTTTTCCTTGAAGTTTTATCATAGATTATATTGTTCAATATTATCTACTTTTATCCTTTAAGATTTATTACTGTACAATATTATTTTCAAAATCGTTGGAAACGCTCAATTTCTCAAATTTCACAATTTCCCTTGTTACGTCCAGAGTGACGGAAGGAAGAGTCAAAGGGAGGACGTAATTACTTACCTCAAACAATATCAGGTAAAGCGTGTTTGATCCGAGCGAACGTACCAAAGCACAAAGTAGGTACGTTCGGAAGGGTCGCTCTTACTTTGTTTAAAATGGCAGTTCGCTCGGTGATTTCTTTTTAATAAAATTTATTTTTATTATTCGAGATGATGCCTAGTGCGATCTCGGGATGGAGGAAGTGAAAGTGGGTACATTAAAAAATTAGATTCATATAAAAAATGTTAATTTATTCTAAAACCCAAAATCAAAATAACTAAATACATAAGAATCGGAAAATACATAAGAATCGGAAAATATATTTATCGTTTCTATAAAACTTCTCTGCGCTCGCGGTGTTGGTTTAGGTGTGCGTGTGCGTGTGCGTGTGCGTGTGCGTGCGTGCATGCGTGTGTGTATAAGTACGGAGGTCTTCAACCGGGACCAAGAGGAGAAGTTTATTGTTAAGTGATTTTAAAGTCCCGATTGGTTATTATAATAAAACTCTAATAAATAAAAAATAGCTAATTAAGTGTATGTGTGTCGAGGTTATAGGAGTTCTTGAATATAGACGGTGGAGGGGTGATAGGACCTTAAGAGGAGGTGTGCTGAAACGATCAAAGGATATTTACGTCCGGGAATATATCACCGAACGATATTATTTCGGCTAGTAGTTTCTAGAAATTGTAATCGTAAGGCCTCATGATTTATGGGCCCTGATCCGATGGTAAAAGCTCCCTCTTATCCCCGGGAATTGATTTATTAACTAAGTTCTAAACTGCTCGTACGTGAGTTTGATGGGCGATTCCGATTCCTCAGAATTTTCGTCGCCGAGATCTATTGTTTCGAATTCTTCCGGTAGCTCTTGGTTTTCGGAGGGTGTGGGAGAAGAGTAAGGTGAGTCTCCGAGGATGATGGTCGAGGGCGCTGGAGACGGGGATCGGGGCGTTCGGGAGAAGCAGGAGGAGGAGGAGAAAGAATCCATTGAGAATCAGCATTTCCAGTGGTCGCAGGGGGGAGAGAAGAAAAGGTCCGCTAAGGTTCAGCGGATTCGGGAGGAAGCGGGGAAAGAGTTTGCGGAGGTTCAGAGGATTCTGAGGAGGCAGGAGGAGTGGGGGACGAAGTCTGCGGAGTTTCTGTTCGTTCAGGGGAGGAAATAGGGGAAACCGTAGGATGATAATAATAGGATGTGTTAGTGTGGGTCTGTATGTTGCTTTAATTAAGAGAAGTAGTGAAAGTTTCGCCCGCAGCCAGACTACAAGCCAGCGCCTTCTATAACCGCCTATTACGCCGATTTCGCGCCGATTTAGGAGTGGCCCGCGAGGGAGGGAGGAAGAGAGCGAGAGCGAGAGCGAGAGCGAGAGCGAGAGAGAGAGCGAGAGAGAGCGAGAGAGAGAGAGAGAGGGGGGAGAGGGAGAGAGAGAGGGAGAGAGAGAGGGAGAGAGAGAGAGGGAGAGAGAGAGAGGGAGAGGGAGAGAGAGAGGGGGAGAGAGAGAGAGAGAGGGGGAGAGAGAGAGAGAGAGAGAGAGAGAGAGAGAGAGAGAGAGAGAGAGAGAGAGAGAGAGAGAGAGAGAGAGAGAGAGAGAGAGAGAGAGAGAGAGAGAGAGAGAGAGAGAGAGAGAGAGAGAGAGAGAGAATGAATGAATGAATGAATAAATGAATGAATAAATTTATTTAGCTTTCTCAGCTATTTTAGAAATACATATAACATAACATATGGTTAATACAATATACAATATATATCTATGATTTGAATTCCTCTGACATTATAAAATTTCGTAATATTCGCTTAAATACAGCAATATTTGTACATTTTTTTAATTCAATAGGTAGAGCATTATACATTTTTATACCTTCGTAGAATAGACTTTTTTGTGTACTACTTATTTTACGAAATTTAATTGCAATATTTTCTGCCTGCCTTGTTTGTCTGTATGTCGTCTTTCCTACTACTTCTATCTTATTTCTCATCTGTTTAGGTAAAATCCCTCACTATTTTAAATATAAAAATACATACATTAAAGTAGAGTCTTTGTTTTATATTCATAAACTGTAGCGCATGTAACATAATTTCAATTTTTGTGCGTCGTTCACATTGTAATATCACTCTCATTGCCCTATTCTGCGCCACTTGTAGTCTATGTAATTGTGTTTCATTCATACCGACTAGCAGCGTTGCACAGTACTCAAAATGAGGTGCTATAATTGCTTTATATACAAGACATCTCGTGTATACAGATAAGGTACCACCTATTCTATTCAAGAAACTGATTTTTTTCCCTACCTTCTTGAGTATATAATCGCAATGATCCTCTAATCTGAGGTGGCAGTCCACAATAACACCAAGGTATTTAATTTTTTCTACATATTCAATAGTAGATCCATCACAACATCTTAAAGTAATATCTGCACATAATCTTTTTCTTACGCTTCTAATAATCATACATTTTGTTTTATTCACATTTAATTTTAATGAATTCACACTCATCCATTCTTCTACTATATTTATCATCCTATTCAATTTATTTACTATTTCTTCACTATTCTCTCCTGTTACATATATTATTGTGTCATCCGCAAACATTTTTATATTACATTTTTCCCGGAAAATTTCAACAATATCATTTATATATATAATAAATAGCAGGGGTCCCAATACCGATCCCTGAGAGACCCCATATTTAGTAGCAACTAGTTTGGACGCTTGTTTATTGAACTTTACATGTTGTTTTCTGTTAGACAAATATGATTTTATCCATTCTAACGCTTTTCCTCTTATACCATAACTATATAGCTTTTTTAGCAGTCTTCCCCTATCCACTGTCTCGAATGCTCGCCTAAGATCTAAGAAAATTACTTCTACCATTTTATCTTTACTAATTAACAATTTCCAGTCATCAATAATAATTTGCAAAGCCGTTTCACATGAATGAGATTTTCTAAAGCCGAATTGATGTTCTGTTATAACCTGCTTATTTTCGAGAAACATTTCTAATTGTTCTTTTTATTACTAGCTCTAATATTTTTTCGTATGTCGGTAGGATGTTAATCGGCCTATACTCACTAGCTGTTTTTGGGTTTGCTACCTTTGGTATCGGAATAATTGTAGAGATCTTCCATTTATCAGGGCACTGCCCTTTATCAATTTAATCATTTATTAATTCGACTAATTCTTCTTTGATAACAGGGAGTGCAATTTTTAGGATATCACTAGATATCCCATCATCAGTGCCTTTCTTATTAGGTAGATTCATTATTGTTTTTTCTAGTTTCCTTATATCTACATTCTTAAACTTTTCCATGTTTCCTCTTTATCCATAACATAAATATCTTCAATATTAGTACTATTTACTTCTATAGAATTAACAACATTATCAATACTTTGTACATAAAACAAATTAAACTTATCTGCCAAATTGCATTTATCTATATCTATATTCACAACTCTTTCAAAATCTATATCTTTTATTTCTTTATCATCTAATCTCTCACCCTTAATTACCTCCTTTAGTGTTTGCCACATTTTTCTACTATCTTTCTTGTTATTATCTATCATATGTTCATAATATTCTTTCTTTTTATATCTAATACATATACTTTCTTGTTATTATCTATCATATGTTCATAATATTCTTTCTTTTTATATCTAATAATAAGTTTAACCACCGCATTTCTCTCATATTTAAACTGCTTCCAATCCTGTTCTTTACCCGTATATACAGCTCTCCTATATAGTTCATCCCTTCTATCTGTAGCTTTTTTTATATCATTATTATACCCACAATTTACCTTCCCATATCTTTTGAATTCTGAAAATTTTTTTGGGGGCAATTTTATCCAACGCATTCACCATGTTATCAACAAATCTTTCTGCTCTAATATTTACATCCATTTCTCTATTGTGCAATATATTATTTTCAATTATTCTGTTAAATTCATTTATATTAAATTTACTGAAGTCCCTATTGATGAATTTTCTATATTTGTTCCCCGACTTATTTATCTTAAGATCAATTTTTAACCATGAATGGTCAGTTATTTTTGGTTCATCTTTGACTTGAACAAGTACATCTCTATTTGCAAAAACTAAATCAATAAGTGTTTGACTGTCTTTAGTGATACGTGTTGGACTATTTACATATTGTTTCATACCCAGATTTGTCATTGTACTCTGTAGTTTTTTTGCGTAGAATGAATTGTTTAATAGGTCTATGTTGAAGTCTCCCAGCACTATACATTCGCCCTTAAGTACTAGCGTTTCAATTATATCTTCTATATATCTTATAAAATCACCATCATTCGCGCTTGGTGAGTGATATATTATTACTATAATGCCCTTATATATTCCTTTAACTTTATCGCTATACACCAACAATTAGAGACTAACTTATTTACTACCCAGCAAACACAGAGATGTAATATATATATATATCAGAGTAATAACATTATATATCACAAGTAACATAGTTACATAATAAATAAAATACATGTATGTTACATGTACTGCTAAATGTCAGCAACAGAAGTACTTCTCTGCTATATCAGAGATATATATCACTGTACTTTAAATATTATATTTATGTTACATAATCATGCCATTATACCACATAACAAATATATTTCAGATACGAAACATTAGATAACATATACATTTCAAATACATAACAATGTATAAATGTATAACATACATTTTGCTCATATGTAAAGCGCACAATATAGAAAATATTAGGAATAAATATTAAATTTTTGAAATGTATATATATTACCTAATGTATATATTCACATTGTGTGTTTATTAGGAATTAATAAGTAACATTTGGAGGATTAATCTAATTAAGTTATTTTTTATTTTTTTATGTCAAATGTATAACGGAAATTATACATAAATACTTAGATTTATTAAAATTTTATATTAATGTTATAGTAATTTTATTAATACATATTAATTTTTTTATAGATTTTTAACATACATATATACTTGAGAAAAAAAGAATAAAATGAAATTTTAAATATAAATGATAATTATATTATACAATGTCATGTTGAATATCAAAATACACAATATAAAATACAATCTGGAGTGTCACGAAACTTAACTTAGATCACACACATATATATATTATATATATATATATATATATATATATATATATATATATAGGTATGTACACGCACCGGCAGGAATGGTGTCCGGCGTTAGATGTGTGCGAATACGTGTATGACAGCCGAAAGTCATACACGTATTCGCACACATCTAACGCCGGACACCATTTCTGCCGGTGCATGTATATATTCATATATATAAAAGTGTGTGTGTGTGTGCGTGTGTGATGTATGTGTTAGAAGTCTATATAAAAGTATAATTTGTTAGAAAGAAAAACACAGCAGTTAGAAATTTTTATAAAACTTGTGATGTAATTGTGCATATAATTGTGCAATATTTCTTTTGAATGTTTATGTAGAAATTCTTTCAGTATTTTCCTTTATCTTCTATTTTGATCTAACAATAATGTAAAATTACAAAAATCATATAAATTGTGCAAATCATATATTGTGAAAATTGTATAATATTAGTAATTTCAGAAAAGTAAATAATTATATTTAGCGTTATAAAATACACGCATACAGATTTGCCAACGTAAACGAAAAGTTATTTTCAATTTCTTTTGCATAAATGTAATATAAATATTGTCATTGAAAATTTAGTTTACTTTATTATGCGCACAAATTTTTATAATTCTCAAAAATTAGGGTGTAAATTGTATATATATGTATATTCGCATTTCACTATACAGGGTTTGTCAAAAGTGTGGAAATCCCTAAATAATTTTTGTAAAAATGAAAATATCAAAAAACGGTAAAACACGTACTTTGATTTATCGAAAAAGCTACCCTATGACATGGATACCGATCATCCCCTACCCCCTGGTACGCGGGGGTAAGAGAGGGGTTGAAAATTTTAAATTGGATTAAGGGTCGAGTGGGGGCTCGTTTGAAAGGTCTTTTCATAACAAACACACCCTTAAAATTTTAAGTCGCTACGACCCCTTCATTCAAAATGGCGGCCGTTCAAATTTCGAAATTTCATGCACTTAGTGTTATCCAGGATCAACTGCGTGGAAGTGGCATGAATTTGATCCCTTGTGTGTGTGTGTGTGTGTGTGTGTGTGCGCGCGCGTGTGGCTAAACAAGTGTGAATGTGTACATAGTGGTGATAGGTTGCAGAACAGACGATTGAAAACTCTTATCTCTCTTTAATGATTCAAAACCTTTTACTCCGTGTTTTAAAATAAATTTTACTCAGTGTGTTAAAGTAAATGCTGAAAGTGGCTGCCATTTACTTCCTGACAATATGCCAATCTTTGATAGAATGCAGAAATGGCTCTACGATTCGTCTCAAAAAAGTATCAAATCTATTTCATCCCTTATTCGCTGTATCAATTCTTGGATGCTTTCAGGTTTTGTTTTGTAAACCTTACTCTTCAGGTATCCCCATAGATAATAATCAAGAGGAGTTAGATCTGGTGACCGAGGTGGCCAATCCTCTTATCCCTCATTTCTGTTCCTTCTTCCTATCCATCGTAATGGAAAAGTCTCATTTAAAATTTGACGTGGCCGTAAACCAAAATGAGCAGGAGCTCCATCATGCTGAAACCATATTTCTTCAAAATTATTTGGAAAAATATTTCGTATGGCTGGAATTATTTGATCTACAAGTAATCTCTCATATCTTTGAGCGTTCAGATTTTCTTCAAAAAAAAACGGCCCTATTAAGAAGCCATCTATTATTCCACACCATACATTAATTTTTTGTGGATATTGTGTGTGAGTTTCCCGCACCCAATTCGGATTCTCATCTGACCAGAAACGAAAATTTTGATTATTAACTTCTCCCGTTAACGTGAAAGTTGCCTCGTCTATAAAAACAATTTGATAAGGGATGGGCCGGACATCTATTAGTGCCATCATACTTTCACAAAAACTTATACGACGCTCCAGATCTCCGTCTTGCAATTCTTGAACATATTGTAATTTGTATGGATAGAACTTGTTTTTCTTTAAAATTCTCCAAACGGACTTGGGAGCAATATCGTGAATTTGAGCGGCTCTGTTAATAGTAGAATTGGGATCTTCAATAAATGTCTGCATAACATCAAGTTGTTTTTCTTCGTTAGTGGCAGACGATGGTCTCCCTGATTTAGGGCGATTTTTTACGCTACTAGTTTCTCTAAAACGTTCTATTGTTTTTAAGACAGTGGACTTATTAATTCGACGATTCGGATACGTCTCATTAAATAATCGAGCGACAACAGCGTACGATCGCTCGTTGTCACCCCATCCACGCATCATGAGGATAGTGATTCTTTCACGTTCCGACAATTCGCCAGCCATTTTTAAAACGTTTAATTTTTAATCTGCCTAAAATCTGTGAAAACAACTGATTTTGAGTAGCCGTGAGAACAACTGATTTTGAGTAGCCGCGAGAATAACTGATTTTATGTAGCCGTGAGAACAATGTGAAAAACTTACCTCTATCTTGCCTTACATGGTAGGATCCTCCTCATTTATTTAAAATCAGTTGTCTTGGACTCCGCAACCGTGAGCCCAAGACTTCCGATATGCTGCACTACTCCTGCCACTTGCAAGTTGACCCGCGCCAACGCACCAAATATACTATACGACGCTGACATAATAAGGGTGTCATCCGCGTAACGATATGACACCTCTCATCGAGATTTAGTCTGTGCTGTATTGGCGCGCGAGATTCGCGTAGATAGAGCGGTACACGAGCGAGATTGGAAAAGTCGGAGGCAGAGAAACTTCAATAATCAAAGTGTCCGTATTGCAGTGTATTTTTCGTGTCCAGTATGACAAACAAGTGTTCTAAACAATACAAGTCGGCGGGTTCGGCAATTGCAAGTGCAACGTGCGCGTGAGCAGCTTATAGTTCGGCGACGGCGCGAAAAGAAAACTAATCGACAGCGATCTGCGAGCGCGAACGGTCTCGAGACGAGTGGGCAAACAGGAATGCGGAGTCAACGCAGGCGGCTGTATCCCTTCGACCTTCGAGAAGGTTCTCCAGTTAAGAGACCAATGATTTTTGGTCTTGTAACAATACATTAACGGATCGTCTCGAAAGTCGGGGGACAAAGCTGTTTATTGTTTTCCGCGCCTGTTTGCCCAGGCGAGCGAGTGTTTGAACGAGCGCGGTGACGTGAACGCGCACAGCTGATCGAAGCGCGCTGAAACGAGAGCGCGGGAGCGCGAGTGAGAGCGCGACCGGCGCGCGGAAGCGCGAGAGAGAGAACGACAAACGCGCGAAATCGCGGGAGAGAGTGACAGGCGCGCGGGACGGGCCGCGCGACACTCTCATTTATCACGCCGACTAATTCTCGCGAATGAATTCGCGACATCCCGCTCGCCTCGTCGACAGGTGGTCGACGATTGATCCCGCGACTCCCGCTCTCAAGGGCATGGCCATCGTGGCGACAATCAACGGAGGTAAGAGCACACTATTTAACAGCCGTTTTACCGAGTTTCATACAGGAATCGCACAAATACACATAATTTACAGGTCGGATTTACACGAGACACGAGTGGAGCTTGAACGCGCGATCTATTCGGGCGTCCCCGGTTCCGCAGCGTCCGCTGTCGGCAGGGGTACTAATTTAACCACCGGACGGGACCGTTCACCGGCGGAGGTCCGGACGTCCACCACACGCACATGGCCATCGTCTCCAGGGTGGAGGCGCACTATCCGCGCGAGGGGCCAGCGGCACGGCGGCGTGGTCTCGCTTTTGATCAGGCACAGCTGGCCCTCGCGCGGATTCCCGCTTATCGACCACCACTTGGGCCGTGGGGAGAGGGTCTGGAGATACTCGCGGGACCACCTATGCCAAAAGTGGTCCCGCATCTGCTGGAGGAGCCGCCAGCGGCTGAGTCGGTTCTCAGGCACGTCGATGAGTGTCGGCTCCGGAACCGCGTTGAGAGGCGCCCCGATCAGGAAGTGACCGGGGGTCAGGGCGTCGAGGTTCTCTGGATCGTCCGTCAGGGCCTGGAGCGGGCGAGAGTTGAGACAGGCCTCGGTCTCAGCGAGGAAAGTGGCCATTTCCTCGAAGGTCAACCGGGTCTCGCCTATGACTCGTCTCAGGTGGTGCTTAAGCGCTCTCACCGCCGCTTCCCACAAGCCCCCGAAGTGAGGCGCCGCCGGGGGGTTAAAGCGCCACTGGACTCCGTCATCGGCTAAGCACCCGACGATTCGGTGGCGCTCACGGCTCGCCTGGTCGAATAGGTCCTTGAGTTGCGTGTCAGCCCCCACGAAATTCGTACCCCGGTCGGAGTAAACAACCTGGCACAGACCTCGTCGGGAGACGAAGCGTCGGAAGGCGGCGAGGAAGGCGTCGGCCGAGTAGTCGCTTACAACCTCCAAGTGAACGGCGCGGGAGCTGAAACAGACAAAGACGCAGAGAAAAGCCTTGTAGGCTTTATGTCCGCGGCCCTTCGTCGTTCGGAGCCAGATTGGTCCCGCGAAGTCCATTCCTGTGTGCTGGAACGGCCGGCTAGGCGTGATCCTCGCTCTCGGCAGGTTTCCCATCAGCGGCTGAGGGGAGGCCGCCCGCCATCGAACACACTGCAGGCACCGATGAATGTATCGCCGCACCAGTTGGCGGCCTCGCGGGAGCCAGAAGCGCTGTCGCAGGTGGGTCAGCGTAGCCTGGGTTCCTCCGTGAAGCGTGCGACGGTGGCTGTCGTCGATGGTAAGTCGAGTCAAATGCGACTCCGGCGGCAAGATGATCGGGTGCCGCTGGTCGTCATTCAATAACGAATGCTTTAACCGCCCTCCCACTCTCAGGATCCCCTGGTTGCCTAGTATCGGCGTGAGCTTGCGGAGGGGGCTGCGTTTTGAAACCGACCGTCCGGAGGAGACGTCCTCCAGCTCCACGGCGTAGGCCAGTGACTGGACCACTAACAGCCACCTCTCCAAGGCCTCGTTCAGTTCCCCCGAGCTCAGGTCCGGCGGCGAAGGCGGACGTCGCAGAGATCTCTTTCGCCAGCGCAATATCCAGGCGGTGACGCGCAGCAGCCGGCGCAGCGACGAAAAGCGGGCGAGCTCCTCAGGCTCCCGAGCGCTTGCGGCGGCCAGACACCGGGTGGGGCGCTGCTCCGGTAGGTCCGGGAGATCGCAGCCGTCTGGAGGCGGAGGCCAAGCGGAAGGGTCCTGGGTCAGGAACTTGGGCCCCGTCCACCATAGCGGATGCTCCAGCAGATCGCTCGGGGACACGCCCCGGGACGCACAGTCCGCCGGATTATCGCGCCCAGGTACGTGTCTCCATCTAGACTCTTCACTGGACCGTTGTATTTCCGCCACACGATTAGCCACGAAGGTAGTCCATTTCGCAGGGTGACCTCTAACCCAGGCGAGCACGACCGTCGAGTCCGTCCACAGGAAGGTGGGGGATCCAGCCAGGTCGAGCGTAGTTCGGACGTGCTCGACCAGTTTCGCCAGTAAGGCCGCTGCGCAGAGCTCCAGTCTGGGTAGAGACACCCTCTTCAGCGGCGCGACCTTCGTCTTAGCCTGCACCAGCGAGAGGTAAGGCTCTCCGTCGCTGATCGTCCGAAGGTACACCACGGCGGCGTAAGCCCTCTCCGAGGCATCAGCGAAGCCATGGATCTCGACGCCACAAGGAGCTGCGTCGCAACGATACCAGCGCGGTATTCGTACCTTCTCCAAAACAGGGAGCTCCTCCTCGAACCTCGCCCAGGCTGCGGCATGTCCCGATGGCAGAGGAGCGTCCCAATCTAGCTGCTCCAACCAGGTGGTTTGGATCAGCAGTTTTGCCCGTACGACGATGGGGGCCAACCAGCCGAGGGGATCGAACAGACGAGCGGTTTGAGAGAGTACAATCCGCTTCGTAGGAGGGACTCCCGCCGATCTTCCGACGACGAGAGAGAAGTCGTCGCGCATGGGCGTCCATTTCAAACCCAGCACGGAGCAGGCGTCGGTCGGCAACGTGGCGTCCACAGCAGGTCGAAGCTGGTGCTCGAGCGGGACGCTTGCAAGGATTGCCCCGTGGTTAGCGGCCCACTTCCGCAAAGGGAACCCGCCCGCCATGCAGAGGGCGGATATCTGTGTCTGCAGGAGGCGAACAGATTCCAAGTCCTCGGCGCCGGTAAGGATGTCGTCCATATAAACATCCCGCTGGAGGGCGGCGGAACTTCGGGGAAATCGCCGAGTCTCGTCGCAGGCGAGCTGGCGTAGCACTCGAATCGCCAAGTACGGAGCGCACGCCAGCCCGTACGTGACGGTATTGAGCTGAAAGGTCTTTACGTCGTTGTCCTCTGCCCACAGGATGCGCTGCATGTCCCGATCCGCCGGATGAACTAGGATCTGGCGGAACATCTTCTCCACGTCGGCGGTGAAGACGTAGCGATGGCAGCGCCAGCGCAGGAGCACGTCGGCGAGAGGTGGCAGAAGATTAGGCCCTGTGTGCAAGAAATCGTTTAGAGCGAGTCCCTCGGAGGTGCGAGAAGAGCCGTTGAACACGACTCTGAGCTTGGCGTTGATACCGGACCCTCGGAGCACCCCGTGATGCGGCAGGTAGCAGCAGCGCTCAGCAGGCGCAGCGTCGACGGGCGACATATGACCTAGGGCGTGGTAGTCGCTCATGAAGGTCCGATACAGGTCTCGAAGCGCCGGGTCACGCTCTAGCCGACGCCCCATAGTGGCGAGCATCCGGAAGGCAGCGCGGCGCGTGGCAGTCAGGTCCGGTGGCTCTCGTCGAAGCGGCAGGCGTACTGCGTATCGACCGTCGGAGAGACGCTGGTGCGTTCGAGAGAAGTACTCCTCGCACTCTCTCTCCTCGATGGTAAGCGGCATGGGGCCGCGGGGCATTTCTTCCCACTCCCAGAAGCGGCGCACGAGGGCAGGCAGTTCATCCGTCGTAGTGCACTGAAGCGAGGTCACGGATGACACGGCGTGACTGTTGATTCCGGCGGGCCCCAGGATGATCCAGCCGAGGCGCGTCTGCTGCGCGATCGGCTCCATGGGTCCTCCCCGCCGTAGATCGGGGAGGACGATGTCAGCGTACGCGTCCGCGCCGAGGAGGAGCTCCACCGGGTCCCGACGGAAGTACTCGGGGTCGGCCAGCTCAAGTCCTCGCACGTGGGGCCACGAACACGCGCTCCCGCCCGCCGTGCCGCTGTACATTGACAGGCGCGGCAACACGAGAGCGGAGATACTGCACGAGAATTGCCTCGTACGCGAGGACAACGCGACGACGAGGCGGCCCCGGGAGAATCCCGTCTGAATTCCGCCGACGCCAAAAATAGCGACAGACGTCGGGGTTCGAGGTAAGCGGAGTCTCTGGGCGAGTGACTCGGCGACCAGGCAGGTTTCGGACCCCGGGTCGACCAGCGCGCGAACTACGTGGCACTTTCCGGCACGATCAGTCACACGAACGCGGGCCGTCGCAAGCAAGACCGACGAAAACTCTGCTGGCGGGCGCTCAGTCACATGCACCGTCGGCGACGGAGAGCAGTCCACAGCGAGCGCCGAAGAGGCTGCGAAGGCCTCGTGCAGTGACGTATGATGACGTCCGGAGCACTTGTTGCAGTTCTTGGAAGATGGGCAGGCGCTGACCATATGACGACCTAGGCAGTTCCAGCAGCGTTGGTGAGTCGTTACCGCTTCGCGTCGCTCGGGAGCAGATTTCTTCCTGTATTGCTCGCAGAAAGCTAAGAAGTGTTCCTTCTTACAGATTGGGCAGCTGCGGCTAGAATCGACGGCGCGGCCCTTCACGTGATTGCTGCGGGCAGAGCGCCCGGACTTTTCTGACGACTTTCCGGACGGTTCGCTGGCGGTTGATAGGATCGCCTCCTGGGTCATCAGTTGCTCCTGGAGGAACTCACGGAGCTCGTCGTACGTCGAGGGCTCGGGGCTCTTTCCCAGCGAATTTTCCCACTCCCGGCGGGTCCTAGTGTCGAGGAGCTCGACCACCAGGTGGACGAAAAGGTCCGAGCAGCTGGAGATCGGACGGCCAATCCCCTCCAGAGAGCCGACGACAGACACCACGCCGTGGAAGATGCGTCGAAGGTCAGTTACCGAATCGGACGTCATCTTGGGGAGAGCGGTGAATGCAACCAGATATGACCTCACCAGCAGACGCTTATTTTCATAATGGTCGCTGAGGGTGGTCCACGCGCGCTCAAAATTGTCCTCCGTCGTTGGCTGGTTTTTGATGAGTTGTTCGGCGTCCCCCTTGACGCTAGTCTTCAAATAATGAATTTTCTCCACTTTTGACAGGGAGGATTCATTGCTCACGAGAGAGCTGAAGAGGTCTCGGAAAGCCGGCCAGTCCTCAAATTTGCCCGAAAACTGCGGCAGCTGAATCCGGGGGAGAGCATTACGCGACGTCGACGGCGTGGGCCCCGCTCGCTCCTTCTTAGACCCCTCCGCAGCCAGGAGGAGAGCCTGCTCCGCGTCCAGCAGACGGGCACGCTGCCGGAGGTAGTCTACCTCTACAGCACTCGCGACATCGTCTGTGAGGTAGGCGCTCTCAACGAGAGTGTCCCCGAAGTCCGTTATTAGCTTCTCGTGATTGGTCTCAAATTTCCTCCACCTAACGTCCATCACTGACACGGCGGATCGGACGAGGCCCATGGTGACCTTGGTGGACTCCAAGCTCTCTAGCACCTCAGTTGAGCGCGCAATGCGCGATTGAAGGTCTCGCTGAACCGCCACTAACTTTTCCATCTTCGTTCCTGACGGTGGACCGCACGTCACTTCGGCACCACAACACTCCGCACAAACGGCGAGCTCGAGAACAGTGACGAGGAAGCCGAAGAAAGGATCACGTTGATCCGGCTCGAAGGACCAGAAATGTGCTGTATTGGCGCGCGAGATTCGCGTAGATAGAGCGGTACACGAGCGAGATTGGAAAAGGTCGGAGGCAGAGAAACTTCAATAATCAAAGTGTCCGTATTGCAGTGTATTTTTCGTGTCCAGTATGACAAACAAGTGTTCTAAACAATACAAGTCGGCGGGTTCGGCAATTGCAAGTGCAACGTGCGCGTGAGCAGCTTATAGTTCGGCGACGGCGCGAAAAGAAAACTAATCGACAGCGATCTGCGAGCGCGAACGGTCTCGAGACGAGTGGGCAAACAGGAATGCGGAGTCAACGCAGGCGGCTGTATCCCTTCGACCTTCGAGAAGGTTCTCCAGTTAAGAGACCAATGATTTTTGGTCTTGTAACAATACATTAACGGATCGTCTCGAAAGTCGGGGGACAAAGCTGTTTATTGTTTTCCGCGCCTGTTTGCCCAGGCGAGCGAGTGTTTGAACGAGCGCGGTGACGTGAACGCGCACAGCTGATCGAAGCGCGCTGAAACGAGAGCGCGGGAGCGCGAGTGAGAGCGCGACCGGCGCGCGGGAGCGCGAGAGAGAGAACGACAAACGCGCGAAATCGCGGGAGAGAGTGACAGGCGCGCGGGACGGGCCGCGCGACACTCTCATTTATCACGCCGACTAATTCTCGCGAATGAATTCGCGACATAGTCTAAGGACGGAATCGAAGGCAATGTTCCACAGGAGTGATCCTAAGACTGACCCCTGTGGAACGCCCGCCGTCACAGGTCTCTCTATCATATTACCTTCGATGTCTTTGTAGATCACAGATCTGCAGGTCACAGATCACAGATAATCAGCGACAATCCTTCGAAGATACGCAGGAATTCGTTTCTCTTCCATAGCAGTATTTATGACGCTCCACGGGACCGAGTTGAACGCATTCGCAATGTCCAGACTCACCGCGAACGCAAACTCATCGCAATCCAGAACGGGTTGAGTATATTCCCGCACCCTCGTAAGCGCGTCAGCCGTGGATCTATTGCTTCTGAACCCGAATTGATTCTCAGACAATTCGTGTTCCGGATTGTCGATAAACCATCGATTAATTCTTTCGGCAATGATCCTTTCGAACGTTTTATCGACTTCGTCGAGCAGACAGATCGGACGCGCCCTGATCTCCTCCGGGGTCTTGGCAATTCCTTTAGGTATTAACACTAATACCGCTTTTTTCCACTCCTTGGGGAATACTCCTTCCCTCAAACAGAGGGTTAGAATCCTCCCCAAGTGCTCCAAAACAAAAATGGAACTTTCTTCCATACAGTAGCCTTGATATTATCAGACCCCGGTGCCTTATTTTTAGCAGTGTGTCTAATCACGTTTTCTACAACGTCATTCATGGTTACCTCCGATCCATCTGCCCACTCCTCGATCGGTATGTTCGGATCTCTTCCGACAACCCGACCGCGGGGGAACAACGAGTTAAGCAATCTATCCAAGTTGCTCCTATCTATAGTCTCCGACATTGTGGGACCGGACTTACGAATTTTGTTCAGCACGATCTTGTACGGAAGACCCCATGGGTCTTTATTTATGGTGGAGATCAACTCTCTCCAAGATCTATTTTTCGCTCTTTTAATTGAATTGCGCAAATCTCTCCTGACAGATCTGTAACCCACTCTATATACGTTTATCTCAGCTGGGCTGCCCCTTCCTCTTTTGGCTCTAGTCCATAGCCTTCTAGCACGAACAGCCGCGCTCCTGAGCGCAGCTATCTCCTCCGACCACCAATACACGGATCTTCTATTATTACGTGTTGAAACCTTTGGAGTTGAAAGCGTTGGTCATTAGCTCTTTTAGCCATTTTGCATACAGAACTGGACTACCGAAAGTTTCTTCCGGTATGGTTACGTTCGAGAAGAACTCTAAAGTATTAGTAAACAATTCGGTATCCATTTTCTTAAAATTCCAACGTAATTTATATTTACTTGTTTTTCTTGAACTAATACTCGAATCAGAAAGGATGATTTATATATTGGTGGTCGGAGAGTCTCTACGTCCTCCAATACCGACCAACTTAAGATGTTATTAACCATCGATGCGGAGGACCAGGTCAGGTCAACAACCGAGCTGCCCTGAGGCCTGACGCAAGTGCAAAGACCCCTTACATTCAAAAGTCTCAAATCATAAGCCGCCGACCAATTCTCAAATAATACTCCGCGACCGTTCGTGCCGTTAGAGCCCCATAACAGTGACCACGCGTTAAAATCTCCGCAGAGCAATACGGGACCTCGCAGAATATTCGCGTAATTATTTATGTTATAGCCCGAACTATAACCAGTAGTTATTAGAAATTAGAATTTACTGAATATCTTTATAGAATACTGTAAAACATTTTTGCTTATAAAAGAGCGCTCTCGACAAACGCTCGTCGCGTGAAAACGCTAACGCAGCGAGACACGCGCGAAGCACCGGAAATCGCGAGCTGCAAGCGAAGGCCAGGGACTTCGACCTGCTTCGCTTGCAATTAGACCAAAAACGCGTGAGTATTGTTAACCAATCAGGGACTTGTTTCCAAGGGCCTCGCCCGAAAGAAATCCAAGAAACAAAGAGGATATAGGACGGAGAGCCCGCCCGCGAAGGCAGTCTCGAATACAATTCCTAAACATCAAGACGTGGTCGCTAATAAGAAAACAGAACATCAGAACGAGACTCACTAACAAAGACCTGAATTATTGAGAGGAATACGAATATACGCTCATCGAATGTTACGCGAATATATATTTAAAGAAAGGACGAGAAATAAAGCGAAACCATATTCAATCCGAAATAAAAGTATATTTAATCAAAAGAAGAGAGAATAATCTTCCTATCTTCCTACGACGTCCCGGTCGACCCGAGGATCCTCATCCTTAATTCGGCGCAACCCCAGTGCCTTGTTCGAGGCACACAACAAAATTGGTGGCAGCGGTGGGATTGCGCCGACGGACCGCCAGGACCAGCAGGAACCTGAAGACCTGAAAACAATACAAAAGTATTAGAAAAATCAGGCACGTCGAAATAATCGACGGACAACACAGAAAGCAGCATACTAAAAAATAAGACCCGCAATACACACATACACAACGTGTGGAAGCAGGCACGTCAGTTAGAAAAACAGTTGACGGAAATAAGCAGAAGTCACAGTGCAGTGAAAGTGAAGGACGGACAACGCAAGCAATACGAAGAGCGATAAGCAAGCAGCTGAGAACCGAGTAGGATCGCCAACGTCCCAAGGACAACGCCGACCTGCGACAATCTCACGGACAACGCATCATCACCGAGCGACGACCTGCCGTATCAATCACGAGCACCGAGCCGCCAGCCGTTATCAGCCCACGAGCGATCGAGTTGCAGCAGCAGCAGCCAAGCCGTACCGAGCGATAAAGAGCGTAACGATGCGAACCGTAATACTGTAAGTCCGATCCTTATAATATTTCTGCGTGAATGTCGGAAGGGAACAAGACATCCCCGAAACCGATAGCGAACAAATCTTGGCTACATAGCGACTCAGCCAAACGAACGATTCAAGCGTTACCCTTAACTGCAGAAAGACTCGAGCGAGTTCGTAGAAAATTAGAAAACGAATATTCAAGCGAAAGCGAAAACGAATTACCCGCGAACGTCATTGTTAAGCGCGAGTTCCCCTTCGATAGTTTTGACGAAAGTATACTAAAGACGCGAACAGACGGTAATAACGAAAATATAAAAGAAATTAAAATACGCGCAAGCAAAACCCCTAGCAACGCGTCACAGAAAAGCGGATGGTCAACTACGTACGATAGTAGCGATTTTGACTCTAACGAAGATAACATGTCGGTGATGCACACTCCACCAAATGGTGCAGCGGACGTATCCGTGGGTGCTGTGGACCGCGAAATTGGTCGCCTACGCGAAACTATAGAGCGCGGAAACGTACATCGCGTAGAAGTCGACGTACACAGGACACCCGCCGAACATAAGATACCCGCCGAAAACAACGCGAACGAGGAAAATCCTTTGATGCGCGACGTATTGCAAGGCCTACGAGATTTACAAATCGAAATGCGGACAGAAATAAATAAAATGTACGATTGGAGGTCACGCGGAGAGAGATCAGACGAGAGTCGTCAAAGCTCCCGCGAACGCGCACGCAAACGGGATGCAAATAGGCACCGCGATAATCGACATCTCCGTGAACACACCCGTAATCAAGATGCGGAAGAGAGATGCGACAGTCAGCAAGATCTACGCGAACTCACTCCCGAGCGAGACAGAAATAATCAACGTGATCACCGCGACTACCCTCGCAATCGAGACGCAGGAGATCGACGGAATCTACGCGAACACACACGCGAACAGGGAGCGGATAGGCGCTTAGACAATAGGCAGATTAGATCCCGTGAACGCGCTTATGATCGAGATTCGGACGAAGAGCACGAGCCTCGTATGGCTTACGGACGAACCGAGCGTGACATCCGAAATCGGCGGAATGCCTCACAACGGTACATGTCACTAAAGGAGGCGCGAATAATGATACCGGAGTTCGACGGCACAACGCGAACCCGATTACAAGAATTTTTAAACTCCTGTACGTACGCAATTAAAAATATTCACCCCGATGACGAGGAAGCGTTAATTCAAGGAATATTATTTACTAAATTACGGGGAAAAGCCATGCAAGATTTCGAGACACGAGACATTCAAACGTTCGAAGAATTGAAAGACCAACTAGAAAATTCTTATCAAAGTAAGCGGAGTACAGCGCATTTACAAATCGAGTTCAATTCGCTCAAGCAAAACTTTAACGAACCGGCACAGAGTTTCGGACAACGCGTCGACAAACTTGCCAGGAAATTATATAGCTCAATGATTGAGGGAGAAAAGCGTTCGAGCACATATAAGCGTGCTATTTTAGAAACCATACAAAGCCAAGCATTACTCAATTTCCAATTCGGGTTACGTAACGAATTGAAAATACTCGTGCGATCACAACGATACACAACACTCCAAGAAGCGATAACGGGCGCAACCGCAGAAGAAAAGTTAATAGGATCTAACGCATCGCGAATGACAAATGCATCGCAAAGCAAAACTGGGCAACAACCGCGACAAGGTCAACATAAAACCACGCAATGTTATAAATGCGGAAAATCGGGACATTACGGACGCGATTGCCGCAGCAGTAAATACGCGCTCCCAAAACCGGACAAGCCCCCTCGCGCAAATACCGTAGAGAAATTCTGCAATTATTGCAAAAAACGCGGACATAATCGCGACGAGTGTTGGACTCTAAATGGAAGGCCAAAAACAAATACACCAGACCGCGATAAGGGAACCGATAATAAAAAATCGCGAAGCATAAATAAAATTGAAAACCGTAAGAAACCGCAATCGCGAAAAAGAGATACCGAATCCGAGTATAGCAGTGACGAGGAAGAACAGCAAAAAGAAAAGAATAAAAAGACACGCGCGATAGAATATCAGGTAACACACGTGCGACAAATGTCTTGTGGAGCAGCAAGCCTGAACTTGATAACTCTACCTATACGCGAAGTAAAGAACGGCAAGATTAACATGCTCTACGATTCTGGAGCTACTGTCTCTTTAATAAAAGTTAAACACCTGAAAGGTGAAACCGAGATATACAACGACAAAATTACTTTGATCGGCATAACCGGGCATAAAGCGCGAACAATAGGAAAATTCTACGCGACTATCGATCTAGGCAGCCGAAAAATCAAACACGCGATTTATGTCGTAAAGGACGACTTCCCAATGGAATACGAAGGGATCATAGGAATCGATTTTCTACAAAAACAACAAGTCACGTGCGATTACAAAAAACAGGAGATTCAAATAGGAAACGCCGTATTAAAATTACGACCGTACAATAAAATTCAATTAAAACCGCGTAGCGAAACGATAATACAAGCGGCAACGAATCGTAATAAGATAGGCGTGATAAAGGCCGAAGAAACAGCACCGGGAATATATATCGGACGATGCCTGGTAGAACCAAAAAATTTTGTGTGCCCCGTCAGTATAATTAATACGACCGACGAGACCGTAGAGATTAGTACGCCGCTCGTAACCGTAGAAGACATATGTGAAGATAACGCACACAAAGTATACACGATACACACGGGCGACACTCATAACTCGTCAACGCGCGACGAACGAATCTGACAATTATTACGCACGGATCATCTAAACGTCGAAGAAAAACGCTCAGTACAACGGATATACGAAGAATATAGCGATATATTTCATTTAAATGAAGAACCACTGACATGCACCGCGACGATAAAGCACGAGATAAACACGCGCGCCGACACCTCGCCCGTCAACGTAAGACCATCCTTCCCGAGAAGCATAAAACAGAAGTAAATAAGCAAGTGCAAGGAATGCTAAAAGACCAAATTATTAGAACAAGCATGAGTCAATGGAATGCTCCATTATTAGTAGTGCCGAAAAAAGCCGATGCGTCAGGAAAACAAAGACTCAGGGTAGTAGTAGACTTCCGAAAAGTTAACGATTTAACTATAGGCGACTCATTTCCCCTGCCTAATATTACCGATATATTGGACCAGGGAACGCCAAATATTTTACGACGCTTGATCTAGCATCAGGATATCACCAGATACCGATGGCTGACCGCGATAAAAACAAAACCGCCTTTTCAACCCCCTATGGACACTACGAGTTCAACCGAATGCCGTTTGGATTAAAAAACGCGCCTGCGACCTTCCAACGATTAATGAATTCGGTACTAACAGGGATACAAGGGCTCAGATGTCTCGTTTATCTCGACGACATCGTAATATACGGATCCAGTTTAGAGGATCATAACAAAAGACTCGTGGAAGTACTACAGAGATTACGAAAACATAATTTAAAATTGCAACCGGAAAAGTGCGAATTTTTACGTAAAGAAGTAATATACTTAGGGCATATTATTTCCGAGAACGGCATATTACCCGATCCGTCGAAACTAGACGCGGTAAAAAATTTTCCGACGCCACAAAAAATAAAAGACATACAATCGTTTATCGGACTAGCGGGCTACTATCGCAAATTCATTGAAGATTTCTCGCGAATCGCGAAACCGTTAACAAAACTAACAAAAAAGACGGAAGTTTTTGTATGGGGAAACGAACAACAAATCGCGTTCGACACCCTAAAAGAAAAATTAATGACCGCGCCAGTGTTAAAATATCCGGACTTCATCGAAGAATTCAACGTGACCACCGATGCCTCCGACTACGCAATCGGAGCCGTGCTGTCACAGGGACCGGTAGGCAATGACCGACCTATCGCTTACGCCAGCCGAGTGTTATCTCGGGCAGAGCAAAATTATAATACGACCGAAAAAGAATTGTTAGCAATCGTATGGGCAGTTAAACATTTTCGACCATATGTCTATGGAACAAAATTTAAAATAATAACCGACCATAAACCTCTAATTTGGCTATTTAACGTCACGGACCCCGGATCAAGACTCATCCGCTGGAGATTAAAATTAGAAGAATACGATTACGAGATAATTCACAAGGCCGGACGAGCAAACGCGAACGCCGATGCGCTAAGTCGACACGTAACTCGAGATGCAAGCGAGAAAAGAAAGAGAGAAATCTTCAAAGTAGAAGAAGAGGAAGAAGAGAGAGAAGAAAAACTCGCCGATAACGCTAGAGTATATACCGAAGAGGAGAAACAACAAATACTCTACGAATATCATGATGCACCCACAGGAGGACATCAGGGAATCGAACGCACAATAAAAAGAATTCGATTAAAACATAACTGGCCAGGATTAACAAGAGACGTCGAAAAATATATCTCGAAATGCGAATCCTGCCAGAAAAATAAATTATCGCGACGAGTAAAAGCACCCCTCATTATTACGGACACGCCGAGTAAACCATTCGAGAAATGCGCGTTAGATATAGTCGGACCGTTAACAATTACTAATAACGGAAATAAATATTTACTAACTTTCCAAGATAATTTAACAAAATTTAGCAAAGCGATACCGATCGCAAACCAAGAAGCTAACACGATCGCGAAAGAATTCGCCACGAAAATAATTTTCGAATACGGAATTCCCGAAAAAATTCTAACCGACCAAGGAACAAATTTTGTAAGTGAAATATTTAAGAATACGTGCAAATTACTTAAAATCGATAAAATTCAGACAACAGCTTATCACCCCGAAAGCAACGGAGCATTAGAGCGTTCACACCGTACGTTAGCCGAATATTTAAGACACTATATAAATGCCGACCAAACAGACTGGGACGAGTGGATTCCCTACGCAATGTTTACATATAACACGACCCCACACACGGCTACGGGGCATACACCTTTCGAATTAGTATACGGGCATCAAGCGGACCTACCGACAGCTCTAGCGAGACCGCCCAAACTAACGTATAGTTACGACGACTACTCGCAAGAATTAAAAGAAAGAATACGGGCGTCAAATCAACTCGCGAAAGAGAATATTAAAGAAGACAAAATAAAAGCCAAAGGGTACTACGATAAATCCGCGAAAGAAACAAAATTTAAGATAGGCGACAAAGTACTAGTATACGACGAGACGCTCCGACGGGGACGATCGAAAAAATTAGATGCACTATGGGCAGGACCTTACGTAATAACCGAAAAGAATTCCGACGTAAACTACACAATTAAAAAAGGAAGAAAAGCAGTGCGCATGCATACGAATAGATTAAAGCTATTTATAGAAAATTAATACTTACTTAATCATCTTCCTCGTCGGTGTCACGGTCAGCGAAACCGTAAGGAAGGGGCCGCCCTTGTTGTAAGGCCTCAAGGGTCCGCATGGCCGGAATCATGAACGCCTCTTCGGGAGGCACAGGCACCACCTCCTGCACAGTACGCACTCCCGTTGCAACGTCAACGGACACCCGAAGGGAAAACGGGGTGCCCGCGGTCCGGCGGATAGCCGCACGGGCCCATCCTAAACGGGTGGCGGGTAGCTCCGGCCCCACCACCGGTGCACGACGCACCGCACGCCTACACCCGGAGCATAAAGGCTCCCACCACGGAGTAAAGTCGGCACAAGCCACGCAGTTGAACCACAATTCAGAACTCATTATAATTTTTTTTTATTAAACCTTGCGGCACAAAAGTTGTCATAAGACTAAGCGATGAGATGCAGAAGCATCTCAGGACTCAAGAGTCACATAAGAAACTAACACCTTTCTCACCTGATAAAAGTTGCGAACCAAAGCAATACCATTAAAGATAAAATAAAAACTCAATATATTATTACAGGACACTCACACTCTTAATCTGCAACGCTGCAGCATCCGCGAATCAACGCGAGAAGAATCGACCGTATAAAATAACGGAATTCAAGCATAGCCCAGGGATATACTTTGAGCAAATTGGTCAACTACACTATTCCAAGAAAACATGGAAATTAGTAGTAAAATTAGACCTAGCACCCCTAAACTACAGACAAGAACAAATAAAAAGTTACCTAAAACAAACAGAAATAATGTGCGATTCAACTATTTTGCGACTTCCTTATTATAAGAACATATGTATCAATTCAAATAATATCGCGAAACGAAAATTAAAATATTTAAATAACATAATGAATCAAATCAACACTATATACAAAAGACCTATAACCAAACGTCGAGGACTAATAGACGGAATAGGCTCAATAGCGAAAACATTATTCGGGACCATGGACGCAAATGACGAAAAACGCATAAACGAACAGCTAGAATTATTAGAAAATAATCGACAAGTAACAGAACACGCGATTAGAAACCAATTAAAATTAGTAAATGCTACTGTAGCGCATTTAGATAAATTAGAAAATATAATTGAACATAACGAGAAAATATTGCGAAAAACCATAACCGAATCTATTTCTTTAGAGGAAATACGTGACCATTTCAGGGCTATAGATACAATTATAAGCGAATTAGTAAAGGACGCAGAAAATATAATGGAATATTTAACATATATACGAAAAGGCGAAATGCACCCTCAATTAATGCCAATTAATGACATTGTAATCCATTTAAAAGAAGCGGCAGCGCAACTGCCTGAAGGATTATATTTTCCTTTTAAAGTCCGCACAGACGACTGGTCAGCGATAGAAAAAAACACCGCGATAACAGCGTACTGTGATCCGACAACAATATATACTATTTTGCGTTTCCCTTTAATTGCGCAACCAACCTATGATATTGTAAAAGTAATAAAATTCCCCACACCATCCTATAATAATGTATACAATTATATCAAAATAGATAATCAAATAATTGTTATAGATAAAGAAAAATTAACATATGCGACAATGACGGAAAGCGAATTGCGAAATTGTAATAAAATTAATACACAATATGTATGTAAACGCAATTCACCTATACACCGCGTAGATTTAGACGCACCATGCGAAATTCAAATGTATACGCAGCGACAACATTATCAGAGCAAATGTAATGTAAGACACCATGTCTCGACCCACATGTTATGGATAGCATTACACCAAGAGCACACCTGGTTATACTCGACGAACGCCGAACAAACGATAACCATACAATGCGACGGTCAGCTCGAAAATAAAATAATAAGAAATATCGGCGAAATTACGCTAAACGGAAATTGTAAACTGACAACACCAGACACAATAATAGAAACAGAAGAAAAAACATACGAAACCGTTCTAGAAACCTTTCTACCTAGTATCAATATAACAATTCCAGGAGATGGAAATATAACAAGACATAACGAAGACACGCTAGAAAATATCTCACAACATCGTTTAGAATTAACAAACCTCAAAGCCAAATTAACAGATATAGATAACGACTTACAAAACAACGAACAAAACTTCTACGCAACGAAACAATTTATCTATCCGATGACATCTAGCGGAATAATAATAATATTAATTATAATAATCATTATAGTATTTTGGATAATAATACGACAAAGAAATAAAAACAAAAGACGACCATCAGTTAGGATAGTCGATGACTTTGGCATACCAAGATCAATATTAAGAAGAAGCCAAAGTACTAGATTTTAGAAATAAGAAACGATTATAAAACTACATTGTAAACGGGAATTATAACTGCACGTAGCATTAGAAATAATCTTAACAAAAATAAGATAAGAAAGCGAAAAACTTCGTACCTCCGTTTTTCTTTTTTTTACGGGGGAGGAATGTTATAGCCCGAACTATAACCAGTAGTTATTAGAAATTAGAATTTACTGAATATCTTTATAGAATACTGTAAAACATTTTTGCTTATAAAAGAGCGCTCTCGACAAACGCTCGTCGCGTGAAAACGCTAACGCAGCGAGACACGCGCGAAGCACCGGAAATCGCGAGCTGCAAGCGAAGGCCAGGGACTTCGACCTGCTTCGCTTGCAATTAGACCAAAAACGCGTGAGTATTGTTAACCAATCAGGGACTTGTTTCCAAGGGCCTCGCCCGAAAGAAATCCAAGAAACAAAGAGGATATAGGACGGAGAGCCCGCCCGCGAAGGCAGTCTCGAATACAATTCCTAAACATCAAGACGTGGTCGCTAATAAGAAAACAGAACATCAGAACGAGACTCACTAACAAAGACCTGAATTATTGAGAGGAATACGAATATACGCTCATCGAATGTTACGCGAATATATATTTAAAGAAAGGACGAGAAATAAAGCGAAACCATATTCAATCCGAAATAAAAGTATATTTAATCAAAAGAAGAGAGAATAATCTTCCTATCTTCCTACGACGTCCCGGTCGACCAGAGGATCCTCATCCTTAATTCGGCGCAACCCCAGTGCCTTGTTCGAGGCACACAACATTTAGTTCCTCCAAAAAATCCTCAAAGTCTCTTATTGAGACATTAGGAGAAATGTAACACGATACAACATACAATTTACCGAGTTTAACCACTACAGAATTCGTAGAACGAGCAACAAATCTGCAAATCCTACATGAGTGCTCTTCTATCCAATAAATTGAGGCCAGATGATTCTCACTAGAAAACCATCTGTTATTCTCTATCACATTAGCCGGAGGCTCCGAAATTATACAAAGTCCCACACTAGACTCTACGGAGTATTGTTTGAGCATGTCAAGAGCAGCCCAGCTTCGGTTTAAGTTGATTTGAATAAATTTAAGATCGTTGGGTTCAGCCATTAAGTACGACTAAGATAGACAGTCCCCTCCTTCGTACGCGATTGTCCAATATTACTTCTTACGCGTTGTACACCAGTTTGAAAACCTTGGTTCTCCAAACATTGCGGAGAGCAAAGTTTATGACTGTGTTCTTTTTTGAGGTCACAACAGACAGCGCATTTAGGCCTTGTCGCGGTACATTCGCCCAGTTTGTGACCCGATTGGCCACATCTAAAACACGAACCGGTCCTGTCGATCTCTGATCTACAGCTACCCCGAACGTGGCCGAATCTCCAGCACTTAAAGCACTGGACCGGACGCTTTCTGAGCAATTCTGCCCTTATCCGCGTCCAGCCCAGCGCAATCGTACCGCACTCCGCAATTCGGACAGCAACCTCCAGTGGGCAACGAACCCAAGCAATGCCCATACCATTGCGCATCATCCCAATATTACTAACCTGTAAGTCCTCGAATTTACAATCACCTACGCGTCTAAGTTCAGTGCGAATCTCATCGACAGCAGTTGACTCAGCAATTCCTCTTAAGCGGATTTCACCCATAGCAACCGGGTTGCCCACTTTTGCTTCTTGGCCAAGAACCTCTGCCAATGTTGAACTCAGGAAACTCGCGAGCTTCTTTCCCTCTGGCCCCGGAATCTCGATAACTATTGCACCATTAATAGCACGCCTAATTTTAGTGTCTTGAATCCCCTCCCCTTAGGGTTTACAAGGCGCTTTTGATAGAAGTAATACTAATAGTATTAATACTTAATACTAGTACTTCTTAATACTAAGAACTGCTTGACTTTTTAAAAATTCTTTTATATTAATATTTCATGTCATAATACTTCAAAATTGTACTTCAAGAATAATTACACATTTTTTAAGCATACATATATCACAGTTAATTCTTTTTATTTATAATACTTTTAGTATTTTCTGAATGAATTTGCCATCTACACAAACTTATTTTTCGAAATTTTGAAGACATTTAAAACTTTTTAAGAATTTGAAGCTTTGAATCTTCAAAATTATTAAAAATAATAACCTTAGGCTATATTGCAATTAATATTTCTAATATTTTAACAAAAACATTTTATTTTTATATAATTTCTGTATATTTTTAATATGGATTTAATTTTAGTATTATTTTGAAGTATGTTAAAAGTGTGTTTCTGTAAATTTATTATGGATGAGCATCGAACAAATATGTTGGAATTAAATATCTAATGAATTTATTGAATTTCTAAATTTTGTTTTTCCTTTATTAGAAAAATTTATAACTTTAATAAACTTATTTAGAGTATAAATAATTATTTCCAATATCAATATTTAATAAATCCTTTTTAATGTCAATCTTCAATATTTTGTTTAGAAAATCAATAGTAGTGATACTAGGCGGGTTCTAACTCAGTGGCAATGAGGGGGAGGTGAGGGGCAAGGGAAACCAATGGCGCGGGGGAATGACGTCAGGCGGGGAGGGGGAATGACGTCACGCGGGAGGGGGCATGACGTCACGCGGGGAGGGGGCATGACGTCACGCGGGAGGCGTCCGCGATGTACCGCGATGTACCGCGAGGGGGCCACGGGGAGGGGGAAGCATCCGCGATTTAGGTGCCGGGTCCGCGAGGGGTCCGCGAGGAGGGGGAGCGTCCGCGATTTTGGTGCAGGATCCACGAGGGGTCCGCGGGGAGGGGGAAGCGTCCGCGATTTTGGAGCCGGGTCCGCAAGGGGTCCGCGGGGAGAGAAGAACCCGCGAAAGACCGCATGAAGCTTTGTGGGTGAGGGGTCCGCGGGGAGAGAGGAACGCGAAGGAGAGCGCGAGGCACACGTGAGAGAGATGACGCAAGCGAGGCGTATATGCAAGAGCGAGAGAGATAGCGGTCGCGAGATGATGCGGCGATGGAGAGCGCGAGGTGTTGCAGCGAGGCGTATATGCAAGAGCGAGAGAGATAGCGCGAGATGACGAGAGGTAGCGAGATAACGCGGCGATGGACAGCGCGAGAGCTGATGCAGCGAAGGAGAGCGCGAGAGGCGTACGCAAGAGAGACTTTTTTTTTAATTAATATTTTTTTTCTTTTAATATTTTTTTTCTTTTAATATTGTTTTTTTTTAAATATTATTTTTCTTTTAATATTTTTTTAAATTAATAAGATTTTAATAGGAGGAAAGGAGAGAGGACCTATTCTAAAATAAACTATATATTTTTTTAAATTAATAAGATTTTAATAGGAGGAAAGGAGAGAGGATCTATTCTAAAATAAACTATATATTTTTAATATTTAAAATAATGTTTATTATATAACAATGTGTGTGTGTGCAATCATACAATTTTGTGTATGTGTGTGTGTGTGTGTGTGTGTGAATTAAAAATATAACAATGATATAGATACATCTCCAAAGAGTTTTGCTGATAATGCATGTACACATCATACTATTCATATACATATAGAACAGGGGCGGGAAAGAAATAATTAAGTTCACAGTTTATCAATAAAAATTTATTTATTACAAGAATCATAAAAAACATCATTTACAGCACATGTTAATATTTCACAATCTATGAGTGATTCGCTATCGTACGCATCACTTTCGCGTATCGCTTTTACAGCATCACATACATTAGTAATATTATTGCGTTGTAAAATAGTTGCAAATTGTTTAAATTTTTCATTCACAAGATGAGTATTTTCACACAACCAGAAATACACATGATCTATACATTTTTCAAACTCAAATAAATGTAATAGAGTCGATGGCTTCATATATAAAAAATTATTGGATAATGTTAATTTTACAATTTTTGAATCGGATATTTTAACAATTTCTATTGTTAGATCTCGAATCCATAATGGAGTTTGAGATGATTGTAAAAATCGTTCAATGTCCGCACGTTTCTGCATTAGTGATTTCCATGTTTCAATAGGCAATATTATGTGGTTGCCTCGATTATCACCAAGAGCTAATACCACATATGATACAGCTCCAACGCTGATTCCTATTTCCAAATATTTATAGGATGTTGCGGTTAGAGCATATCTTCGCCCAAGTATACGAATCGCACGCTGAATGCTATAAAGATAATTAGAACAATATTTCAAAAATTATTTAAAAATCATTATTTAAAAATCTTTATTTGACAATGTGTTACTAAATTATTTTTAAATTTTATCCATAATATCCATTGTGATGGGGTGGGGATTATTGCTGATCCGATATTATTTTCAACCAATCAAAGCACCGATGCACGGCTGCTGCTATGATATCATCCTCAAATGAAATGTTAGAATTATTGTCAAGGTCAAAATGTGCAAAATGCAACATTCAAAATTTTCAAGCGCCGATGCACGGCTGCTATAACCTTGAGATGAATCTTGTGAAATGTGCTAAAATGTATCACGAGCGCCAATGCACCGGCTGCTGTCATCCCCCAGGTGTTCACAATTAGTTGATTAGCAAAATGTGCAACATTGCAATTTTCAAACAGCTGCATGGTCGCTATGACATCATCCTTAATGAAATATTAGATGCAAAATGTATCAATTTCAAGGCCGATGAGCCGCACGTGACAAAATCGCAACATACTCGAGTTTTTCAAGTGTCAGTGATCAAATAAAAATGCTGGTAAGGAGGCATACTCTGTCAGTATCTTTGTCAGAGGTTCAAGAAGTGCATCTCGAGTAAAGAAATATGGCACAATTGGAAGCAAGTTTGTTGGAGCAAACCACAAGGGTGAATTCGGTGGAAGAATACATTGTGTGGGAGCAGCAATGTGATCAATACATCGAATCACTGGAAGAACAAAGTCGAATAAAACGTCCACGATTACCGATCGGAGTTCGACAATCGCTTGTCTCCCAAATCGCGCGTCTCGAAGGGTTGAAGAATTCGGTACGCAGACGTTTTGTACACGCAGGTGCAGGAAGCAGTTCGCGAGACATCGGACTCATATGGCGAGAGATTGATACGGCGTTCGAGAGCCGCATCTTGACTGGTGCGGTGATAAACAGCAACCACATCGAACCTCGTCAATTTCTTGAAGATGCCAAAGACATTGTGATCAGACACGTGCAAAAAGTATTGCAAAAACACACTAGTGTAAAAGTGAACACTATGTTTAATGGCGAGTTCGTGTCGGGCGATAAGCGTGCTAATAAAACTATCAATACGAAAAACTTTGAAATCTTTCGCATTTACATGATTGGTACGATCACCGCGTTATCGAGCCCACGCTAGCATCGCTAGAAGAATTTCAGGAACGCGATAGTGGTTGGGCATTGTCGCGAATAATCAATTTAATTGTAAATATAAACAAGTATAATCCAATGCGTGCGGGATGCCACATTAAATTACCGCGAGAAATAATGATGAAGAGAGCAGTGGTTAATGTGCAATCAAAAGACAATGCATGTTTTGCGTGGGCGGTGGTCGCTGCTCTGTACCCCGCCGAAAGAAATGTGGAACGGGAATCATCATATCCGCATTACACAACAGTGCTGAATCTCCAAGACATTGAGTTTCCAGTGACTGTGAATCAAATTAAAAAGTTTGAAGTTCATAATAACATTTCGATAAATGTGTACAGCATCGAAGAAAAGAACATTGTCTCGATACGTCTCAGTGAGCAGAAGAAAGACAGACACGTCCACTTGCTGTACGTGGAAGACAGCAACAACATTGGACATTTCACATGCATCAAGAATCTCTCCCGGCTCGTGAGCTCGCAATTGAGCAAAAACAATGACAGAAAATATATCTGCGATCGGTATGTAAATTTATTGCAAATTATATAAATAAATGTGCAATTGTTTATAATTGTAATTTTACAGATGTCTGCATTATTTCGGTTCGGAAGACAAACTGCAATCACATACGGTAGACTGCGGAAAGATGAATGACTGCGCTATCCGGTTACCGAGCGATAAGGACAAGTGGCTCAGCTTCAACAACTTTAATCGCAAAGAGCGACTTCCTTTTGTCGTATACGCAGACATGCGATCTCGAATGTGTGCTGACAAAGACGGATAAGAAGGAAGAAGAAAAGAATTTATATCAACATCACCAAGTATTTAGTATAGCATATTTTGTACAATACTCGTACGATAATTCATTATCCGAGTATTATTCTCGTCGCAGCACCGATTGCGTTTCGTGGTTTTCCGAACAACTACAAAATTTGGCGCAACGCGTAAAGACCATTTTAGCAACTAACGTCCCCATGGTAAATTTAACATCAGACGAGTGGGAAAAATTTCATAGCGCGACACATTGTCATATATGTGAGAAACCATTCACGCAAGATGACGATACACGTGTACGCGATCATTGTCATCTGACCGGGCGGTACAGAGATCCAGCACACTCAAATTGCAACTTAAATTATAAAAACTCTTTTTGTATTCCAATAGTATTTCATAATTTATCCGGTTACGACTCACATTTCATAATTAAGGAAATAGCTACAGCGTTTGAAGGGAGCATCGAATTACTTCCAATAACTAAAGAAAAATATATATCATTTACAAAAATTGTAAAACTCGAACAAGACAATTCGAAAAATCATATTAAATTACGTTTCATCGACTCGTATAAATTTCTCGCGACAAGTCTCGATAAATTGGCATCTTTTTTGAATAAAGAAAAACTCAAAATTTTACATTCGGAATTTCAAAATTTATCAACCGAAAATTTCAATCTATTAACACGGAAGGGCGTCTTTCCGTACGAATATATAGACTGTGTCGACAAGTTGCAAGATACGTGTTTACCGCCCCGCGAATCATTCTACAGTTCCTTGACCGGCGACACAGTATCCGAGAGCGATTACGCGCACGCCGAAAACGTCTGGGAGCGATTCTCCATTCAAACGCTGGGCGAATATAGCGACTTATATTTAAAAACTGATGTCTTGTTATTAGCTGACATTTTTGAAAATTTCCGGGATAAATGTATCGAGAGTTATGGGCTCGACCCCGCGTATTACTATACTCTCCCCGGGTATACATGGGACGCCATGTTAAAGCATACACGTGTAAATTTCGAACTGCTCACAGACATTGATATGGTAATGTTTATCGAACGGGGTATACGCGGTGGATTGAGTCAATGTTCAAACAGATATGCACACGCTAATAACAAGTACATGCAGTCGTACGATCCATTGAAACCATCTTCATATCTAATGTATTTCGATGTAAATAATTTGTATGGATGGGCAATGTGTCAACCATTGCCTTATGCTGATTTTCAATGGGTCGACGATGTATCTAATTTCGACACATCATCTATCGCGCTCGATTCACCCACAGGCTACATCCTCGAGGTAGATTTAGAATATCCGCGACATCTTCACGACACGCACACTGACCTACCGTTTTGCCCGACACATGACAAACCGCCAGGCAAGCGGGAAGATAAGCTTTTCGCAACGCTATACGACAAGAAGCGATATGTGATACACTACCGCAACCTGCAGCAATGTACGCGTCACGGCCTTCGCGTTGCAAAAATACATCGCATATTACAATTCGCGCAATCTCCATGGCTCCTAAATTATATCGAACTTAATACGCAATTTAGAACGCAAGCAAAAAATGAGTTTGAAAAAAATTTATATAAATTGATGAATAATGCAGTATTCGGCAAAACGATGGAAAATATGCGTAATCAGGTTGATGTAAAACTTATCACACATTGGGAAGGAAGATACGGTGCAGAGGCAATGATTGCGAAACCAAATTTCCACAGTAGAAGCATCTTTTCTGAAAATCTAATCGCTGTCGAATTACGCAAACTCGAGGTAAAATTTTATAAACCAATCTATGTTGGCATGTGCATACTCGACATCTCCAAAACATGTTTATATGAATTTCATCATGAGTACATGTCACCGCTGTATCGTGACAGATGCCGGGTAATGTACACCGACACAGACAGCCTAATATACCACATCGAATGCGAAGATGTGTACGAGAATATAAAGCGCAACCTCGACAAATTTGATACGAGCGATTACACTGCGGACAATGTGTACGGTATACCGCTCGTGAATAAAAAGCCGGTCTAATGAAAGATGAAAACAATGGTGTGATTATGACCGAATTTGTAGGGCTTAGAGCAAAAATGTATGCCTTGCGAGTGGATGGCAAGAAAGATACGAAAAAAGTAAAAGGTGTCAAGAGTAACGTTGTCGCGAGAACGATAACGTTTGATGATTATACGCGGTGTTTAAATGAAGAGATTGAAATGACACGGAGTCAGTCATGTATAAGATCGAAATTGCATGAAGTATACACCATTCGCGAGACAAAAATTGCTCTAAGTCCTCACGATGACAAGCGGTATATCATACCTGCAACCACTGATACATTACCATGGGGACATATAAAATACTTTTGTAAATAATATTTGTTGTAATATATATACTTATATATATTTATATATATTTTGTATAAATATGTATATTATATGTATATTTGTATTTATAAAATTATTAGATAAATATATTGTAAAATAAACAGTGTACAGATATTTTAAATAAATGTTTATAATACATTATTTTTATGAATCCATGAGTTGTGAGATTTATCCAGTCCCAACCATTTCACATAAACATCATCGCCTTTTCTCCGCAAAATCTTTTCCACGAGATATACATTGGGATTTGCAACATGATGTAACTCGTACTCGTAGAATCCTCCGACGACGGAATTTCCGCGCGAATCTTCAAGTATATGTCGCAGGATTAGTTTTCTGCACTTTGATAATTTTAAATATTTCGGTAGTCCAATTTGGTGTAAAACCTTTTTCGAAGATGGTCTTGAATTTACTCACGCGTACCTGACAGCCTACTTTGAATCTTGCCGGAGCAGCAATTTTTACGTTACTGTATATCGTATTTAAAAGTTTTTCGGCAATCTCCGGAGTAACATCGATAGGTTTCATGCCGATAGTGCGATGTTTTCGCGCATTGTACTCTACAACGAGTCGGGACAGCGCGTCGATCCACTTGTAATTGCCATTAAGTGTAAACATTTTCCACATATTGTTCTTTAAAGTACGATTAAATCGTTCAACCACTGAGGCTTTCATAACAGAATACGTCGAGTAATGATTGATGTTGTGTTTTTTACGAGTTTCTGCACATTTGCATTGTAAAATTCTTTTCCTCTATCGGTTTGTATGTTTCTCGGTTTGTATGTTTCTCGGATCTCTTGCTATCTCGAATTATCTCGGCGATAGCGTCAGCTGTTTCGCGTCCGCTCTTATTCTTGAGCGGCACGGCCCATGCATACTTGCTCAACACATCGATGACGGTGAGTATGTAATTGTATCCTTTGTTGACTCTTGCATAAGGACGCATCTCGACCACGTCAATCAGCTTGCCATAGGTCGTCGTATCCACGTACTATGACGCGTCTACGCGGAAAATTTCTTCTCGCTGGAGCGTGCAATTCCTCCACAAGTAGCTGCTTTTCAGAGGTGTTTGATCGAGGCATATTTGTAATAATGTGATATAATTTTCACGTACAGTTCTTTATGTATCTTTTGATGTAGTCTGCGTTACAGCCATTTTATCCAGCGTTAATAATAGCGCCTGCATATTCCTTTCAAGCCTGATTATTTTTTTCTCAATTTCTTTCTGTTGATCTCTCAAAAGCTTGACACTCGCTTCGACATATCGTTTGTTGGCTGCATCATTATCATCTTCCGGTTGCGCTACACGTCGTATCTTGCGCGACCTTGCGTTATAGCCGGAGGTTGTTAGACACAGAGTGTTATCGCGCACGTAATTTCTTAGTAATCCATTCCATTGATAATATGAATTATTATTCGACGTTCCAAGTGATAATCCAAATTTATTAATCGACATTTCGATACCACTAATATTGGCAGACTGACTCGTATCGTGGATGTATAACTTATTTTATAATAATACCAGCTTCGTAAAGTTCCTCGATAATCAACAATATTTCATTGTCGTGGGCGTTGTTGCCGGCTTGACGTGAAGCTTCGAGCAATCGCAAACGATCTACCAACTCGTTGGGATCATTCCAATGCACGTAATCAATCTTATTATTGTTTAAGGGAACGTGGTTCAAAAGTGGTTCGAAGGTGGTTGATCGAGGTACGAACATGGTTTGAAAGTGGTTCGAAGGTGGTTGATCGAGATACGAAACAGTACTCTGCGTTGATACCACTGCTT
>NW_028141164.1:16253187-16443355 GCF_030444845.1 Prenolepis imparis
AAGCAGTGGTATCAACGCAGAGTACTTGATTGATTATTAAAATCACTCACAAAAACGCGTTAAATGCAAAGCGCACGTTACTCGATGCGGATGACAATAGTCTGCGACGATGACAACAGACTGCGGTGACGCGACGCGACGCGATGACGCGACGCGACGCGACGATAACAATCACGGGCGTTGCCGAACGGTGAACGCGTACATACATTACATGTGATAATAATATGTATAATTTTTAAGTTATTAAAAAAAAAACATTATAACGTATTATAATACGTTATGCTTTTCTTTTTTTTTTTTTAATAACAACATTATTTACTGTTTTGCCTTTTTTTCGCAAGCGAGACATAAGAAAAATTAATTTTAGGTTTTTGCGAACAAGATGTTCCACGTATGAATGTGTTGGTTGCTCTGAAAAGAGCGAGTTGTTTTTTGGCCGCTCTGAAAAGAGCGGATTTTTAGTTTCAAAAAAATTTATATCTCCATTACTTCTTCTTCGACATTCCAAATATCGGATTTTTTAAAAGAAGTCTCCTATTAGTAATGGAGAACGTCCAAAGAAATCTATTAAAACGCCTGAGAGCTTGCGTTAGAATCGATGGTGGTCATTTTGAGCACTTATTATAAATTTTTTTGAAACTAAAAATCCGCTATTTTTAGAGCGACCAAAGTCAATCCGCTCTTTTCAGAGCGACCAAAAAACAACTCGCTCTTTTCATAGCGACCAACACATTCATACGTGGAACATCTTGTTCGCAAAAACATAAAATTAATTTTTCTCATGTCTCGCTTGCGAAAAATAGCAAAACAGTAGATAATGTTAAGTTATTTAAAAAAAAAGTATAACGTATTATAATACGTTATAATGTTTTTTTTAATAACTTATAAATTATACATATTATTATCACATGTAATGTATGTACATGTACACGTTCACGTTCGGCAACGCCGTGATTGTTATCGTCGCGTCGCGTCATCGCGTCACGTCGCGTCACCGCAGTCTGTTGTCATCGTCGCAGACTATTGTCATCCGTATCGAGTAACGTGCGCTTTGCATTTAACGCGTTTTTTGTGAGTGATTTTAATAATCAATCAGTAGTAACCGAGATTGTGATTAACTAGTTACAATCGATAAATATATTCTTTATTTTCGATCAAGTGCGTGAGTGTATTCGTTCTAAATGTGGATACAATTTCTGAAAGAAGAAAAATTTGTTTATTATTCGGTGTGTCAGATGGGAACGTCTCATTGTTAACAGTCGTGCAACAATTATTCATCAGAAGTAAAGTCATCAAACACCTCTACAAGGTAAGAATAAAAGTGAGTAAGTGCGAGAGAGAGAAAGAGAGAGAGAGAGAGAGAGAGAGAGAGAGAGAGAGAGAGAGAGAGAGAGAGTGTGTGTGTGTGTGTGTGTGTGTATGTACGCACACACGCAAAACACAGACACAAACAAACACTAACACATCGCGTGTAGCGAACAGCTGATCGCAGCCAGTGCCTCACACAGTCGCCCGCGTCGGATAATGAGTTGCGCCGCTCCTGCCTACCGCCCGTACTCGTGCCGTAATTCGCTTAATATTTCTTTTAATAATTTGAAAACTAAGCTTCGGATCAAATTTTGGCAAAGGAAAAATCGTCTTAGAATTCAGTCAGGAATACGACATTTTAAGGACAAACGGTTGTTTTGAATCACCCTGTATATGTATATAATAATAAGCCTTACCGGGATTGCGAAGAGGCAGAATATGGCCCTTACGACACATTCGATGAACCGTCTTCCTTCAAACTCATCTCGAAATATATATGATGTCCCCAGGAAGGGGACATTCCGGAGTCCCGTAATTAGCGATTCAAAAAAGCGCCGCCCAAATATTTCTCCAATAAATTCCATTTTTTTTTTTAAAACTGTTTAACACTTTATTCTAGCACTTACACTAGCACTTCGCTCGGCGACTGTTCGAGACTTTTTGATGTGGAGACAGACTCTCTCCATAAGCTTCAGCTCCATCTCAAACTTTCCACAAAGGAATACCATAGTGATAAATATCTGTTTATAAATTCGAGCTGCCTGCGCTCACTGTAATACTGTTTTGTTTATACCCTCGAAAAGGACCATGAGAGCGCTTAGAAGAGAGAGAGCGTGGAGCGTTTACTAGAGATAGCGCGCGAGAGAGATGTAGCGGCGAAGAGCGTGAGAGATGACGCGCGAGAGAAGAAAGAGATGGCTCGGCGAGGTACATGAAAGAGAAAGATAGCGCGAGAGAGATGTAGCGGCGAAGAGCGCGAGAGATGACGCGCGAGAGAAGAAAGAGATGGTTCGGCGAGGTACATGAAAGAGAAAGATAGCGCGAGATTAGGGACCGCGAGAGAGACTTTTTTTATAATATTTATAGTAATTTTAATTAATAAGATTTTAATAGGAGGAAGGGGAGAGGACTTATTCTAAAATAAACTATATTTTTAATATTTAAAATAATGTTTATTTATAAAATGAGTATGTGTGTGTGTGTGTATTTACAAAATGTGTGTGTGTGTAAATTTAAAAAATTTTAAATATAATATAATATGAATATAATATAAAAATATAATAATAATAATATAATATGAATATATAAGAAAAAATACAAATAATAAGATAAACAATATAAAATGTAAAATATAAAATGTAAAATATAATACAATAATTATAATATATAAAAATATAAAATATATAAAGCAGCGCGATGGTGGCTGCGAGGTGGTGTCGGCGGTGGCTGTGAGGCGGCAGGGCGAGGTGGATGCGGGTTCTGCATAACAAAAAAAAAAAAAGTTTTTTTTATTAATTTAATAATTTTTAAATATTTTAATTTATTTATTATAAAATTAATGAGACTTACCAAAGACAAAACTTGTTTGCCATACAACCAGGATTGAGTTCTGTTACACAGAAATTTTGAACTCGCCAATTAAAATAGTCGAGTGGAGAATGATACAAATTATGCGTAAAGATGCAATCATACAGGTTTTTCGTGTGACGTTTTTTAAAACCTATTTCACGCCCGTGTATTGCCTGCACGATTGAATTTACTGGAGTGTTTGTCGATAGTGCTGGAACATTGGTATCTACGCTTAAGTAACGTCTGCGTAGCGATCTTCTTATTTCTTCAAGTCGCGCGATTCGAGCGGTCCGTGACTGCAAATTTCCAATTAATAATTTCTTTGGGTTGATTTTCATTACGAAAATTCTCATTAGTTCTTGTGGGCATTTTCCTTCTAACAAGTCGATACATCCATCGCACTCCAACTCCCATTTACTATAACTCACTTTATCACTTTCAGTCGGACGCACTGCAAAATTTTCTTCTTCAAACCGAGCAGCAAATTTTAACACATCTTTTTCCAGCGATGCAATGTATTCCTCCAGAGTTAACATCTTTACAACACGTTTTCCCTTCAATTAGAGTATATCTTACAGTTTCATGCAACCGCACAGCACGAGCATGTGAGTATAAGTCTGCTACTCTATGACACGACATATATATTATAATGTTGCTCCCCTCTTGATTTTAATGCCCAAGGTTGTTTATTGGTAGCATTGCATCGCAGTCCCACGTGTTCCCCATTGTCTATTAGAATTTTCACTTTAAGTGTCCCAGCATAATCTCCCAAAGTTTATTGTGTGCAAATAGGGCACATATCGCATGGAATTGTTATATACAATGGATTTCTACAATTGCAGCACGATCGACTCTCCACTGCGTCGTGTAATTGAATCACATGCTTCCAAACAGCATACATGTGTCCGAAGTCTTGAATAGAGATCATACATGTAGTACATAGAGCTTGATCAGTACCCGTCGAATAATAAAAGTATATGGTACAAACTTTTGTACGTCCGTTTAGCGCAAGGATTTGTGAATTGTCCACTACCTTGTCGTCAATATCCGTAAGGTCCTCACTGCGATCACTAATATAATTACTGTCATCCGACAGCGCGTGATCTTCGTCAGACGACTCGTCTAATATCGCTTCGAAATTATTATTTTCCATTTTTGACACATTACTGCACAATTTTTCCACACTTTTTAAAATCACGTTCTATAGAGCACTTGCACCCGCTATACTTTTTTCGACCGACGTATCTGTGCGCTTGCAAATTACGTACTATGGTTTGAAGTGGCAGCAGTCCTTATTTCGTCTAATCATTTCTTCCCCTCTTCATGATTAACGGATTGTTTAATTACATATCAGAAAGGTGATCTCCCTTCATCACGTTATCGCTTTTGACACAAAGCGGCCGGACATCGGCGCTCCCTAAACAATGAGAAAGAATTCCGCTTAGGGGGAGGGGAAAGGTTCCGCAAAGGCTGCCGAATATCGGCGCGTAATGCAACACGGTCTTTTACCGCGAAAAAAAAACACGTCCCGACGTGTTCATTGCGATAAGCGCGACCTCCCAAGATCCCCTCAGATGGAGGAGGGGAGGGGGAGGTACCGCGAGGGCGGCCGAATGCCGGCAAAATTATCGCAAAAGAATTCTTCCTAAACAATGAGGAAGAAACGTCACATATGGGCAGGGGAGGGGGAGGGCGGAAGTACCGCCAAAGCGCGTCGCCTTATGGGGGAGGGGTGGGGGAGGTATCGCGAGGGTGGCCGAATGTCGGCGCTCATTTTGCGGTGTTTTGTTTATAATAAAACATGTTAGATAATTCAAAGTAATACAATACGCTGTTTTGTTTATGAAAAACAATACGCGATAAGCGTCTCCCGCACAGCGATAAGCGCCCCCGCCCCGCGTGACGTCATCCCCCTTGCCTACAAGATCCCCCCCGCCCCGCGTGACGTCATACCCCCACCCCGGAGAACCCCCCCGCCCCGCGCCCCCCTCGGAGGACCCGGGTTAGAACCGGCATAGTATCCCTACTAAAATGTTTATTGCATTGATTAAATAAAAAAATAATTCAAATCGATAGACAGACGAAAGATAATAAAAAAGTTACATTAGAGAAATGATTAAAAAGGAAACAATGAAAATAGTTTCAATTTAATTAATTTAAATTACAATTAAATTTTAATTTTATTTCAGTTTAAAATACCTACTTACGATTTGATTTCTCGGCAATCCATACCAAATATTTACGGAATTCGATGTTGAAAAGATCTCTCTCGAGTAAGAAATAGATTTCCAAATGGCTGCAGTAATGACAATGATAAGAGAATGTGGATATTAAACATTCCTAAAATGTTTCTTGTAAATGTACATTTATCGACATACAAAATCCGACTTCTATAATTTGGTTTTTACTAGATTTAAATAATATTCAGCGAAAATCACGCGAGGCTGATAATATCGTGGAACTAAATGTTGTACTTTTGTATAATAATACGAATGCTGCTCATTTTCTTTAAGCATTCAGTAAACATTCATATACGATATACTAAACTGACGAGCAATAGATCTTGTATTTAATGTGGGATTATTGCGGAAGACAATTATAAAGCATCTTCCATCACAAGATTGTATACCTCCATCTCTATTATTCGGTAAAACGCTACCAGTTTCTCGTAGTGGTCGAACAGCACCAACTATTACGTTCAAATTTGGATGATGTCAATTCGGATATAAATTAACATTTTCTACTGCAGAGAGAGAGAGAGAGAGAGAGAGAGAGAGAGAGAGAGAGAGAGAGAGAGAGAGAGAGAGCGCAGGTGCAGCCTGTTCACTTGTAAAATATAAACGAATCATATCGCAATAATTTTATGTATAATAAACGAGCATGAGATTATTAAATAGTCTTATAAAAGCGTAACAACGAATAGTTGAAATGTTCAAAAAAAAAGATCAGATTTATATTTTTTCTTTCTTTAATATTTTTGTTATTTATAAAGAATTTTTTCTAGTGCTTTGTTTTCATACGTATGTATGTATGTTCATCTTTATGTATTGTATGTATGAAAACAAAGCACAAGCGCGAAGGGTCTTATAAACAAAATCTTCTGATTATTTCAATTATTCATTGTTATGCTTTTATAAGTGAACGATCTTTTATAAGTGACAGACCATTTAATAATCCTCATCATGCCCGTTTATTACGCACAAGATTATTACGAAATGATTCGTTTGTATTTTATAAACGGAGAACAGGCTGCACCTGCCGCAGTGCAATATGCTAATTTATACCCGAATCGACATCATCCAAGTCCAAATGTAATAGCTGGTGCTGTTCGATGACTACGAGAAACTGGTAATGTTTTACCGAATAATAGAAACGGAGGTCGTCCACGTCAAATACGCAATCTTGTGATGGAAAATGCTTTTATGGCTGTCTTTCGCAATGATCCCACATTAAGTACAAGATCTGTTGCTCGTTAGTTTGATATATCGCATACGAATGTTTATAGAGTGCTTAAAGAAAATGAGCAGCACCCGTATCATTATACAAAAGTACAACATTTACTTCCACGAGATTATCCATTTCGTGTGAATTTTGCTGAATATTATTTAAATCAAATGAATTTGAGACATAATTACGGAAGTCGGATTTTGTATATTAATGAATGTACATTTACGAGAAACGGAATGTTTAATACCCACAATTATCATTACTGGAGCCATGGAAATCTATTTCTCACTAGGTCCAGTTCTTTTCAATACCGATATTCCGTAAATGTTTGGTGTGGATTGCTGGGAGATCAAATCGTAAGTATTTTAAGATTATAATTTAATTAAAATTTAAATTAATTGAATTAAAACTATTTTTATTCAGTCCTTTTTAATCTTTTTTTTCAATGGAACTTATTTTTTAATATCTCTCTTAAGGCCGGTTATTCAATAATAGTTTAAAATTAGATCGAAGTTGAAACTATGTGCACATGTGTTCTGCGCAAAGTTTAAACTTCGATCTAACAATAAGTTTAAACTATTATTGAAAAACTGGCCCTTAATGTCTCTCTCGATTTGACATATCATTTTATTTATAATCAATACAATAAACATTTTCTTTATAGAATTCTAATTTGTAATCGTTAATTATACTACTGTTTTGTTACTAATATTGTTCCTATTATTAATATAACATTATTAATTGAGCTTAGATTGGACCTTTTATACTACCAGAACGTTTAAATGCTCAAGAATATCTCAATTTCTTGCGAAATGATCTGCCAGATTTATTAATGCCGGCAGAGAATAATTTGGAAGATGTAGCATTAAATAGACGAGCTATGATATTCATACATGATGGCGCACCTGCCCATTCTGCACGTAAGAAATTTTTACTATAAAAATGTTTATTGCATACAGTTTAGAAGAATCTATCAAAATTAGTTAAGATTGCTATCTCAGATTCAATATTATAGTCTATCCTTAAAGGTTAATTTTTATATCGTGCTTCATCAACACTAAAAATTTTAATAACAGTATTTATTACATACATGTGTATTGTGTATAATTTGTTTTCATAAAGAAAATTTTATTAAATATGTTAAAAGTAAAAACATACACTTTGCACTTAGAAGTTAGCATTTAAGTCTAATTATCTATTGAATCACTTTTAGTATTAATATCAATGAATCTTATTCAAAGGTATCATCCGCCGTTATCTTAATGAAAATTTTCCATAATGATGATTTGGAAAAGGTTCAATAACTCCGTGGCCTGCTCGATCTCCGGATTTCAACCCATGTGATTTTTATCTTTGGGGAGCGATTAAAGAAAAAGTGTTTCTAAATAACAACATCAAAACCGCAGACGAAATGGAAGAATTGGTGTTCCACACTGTTCAAAGAATTGAAAATCATCATATACAAAAAGCTACGCAAGACGTACAAAAAAGAGCAGAAATATGTATCAAAGTGGGAGGAACTCATTTCGAACAATTTCTTTAATTTTAGTTAAATAATTATTTTGTTAACACATAAGAATTATTTTTATTATGAAAATATTTATTTTTATTATAAATTTATTTTTTATTATAAATTTATATTTATTATAAATTAAATATTTATTTTTAAATCTTTATTTTTATTTTATTATTATATTTATATTATTATTTACTTTTTATTTTATTATTATAAATATGTTTAATTTTATTATAATTTATATTATTATTTATTTTTATTTTATTATTATAAAAATGTTTATAATTATTATTTTATTGCGTAGTTTAATAGAATCTATCGAAATTGTGAAAATCGCTATCTCAGTTTCAATACTGTATTCTACTCTCAGGGCTTAATTTTTATATCATGTTCACACATCAAGACTAAAAAAAAATAATTTAATAATTTAATAAAAGTAGTCATTACTACATACATATGTATTATAATGTTTTCATACATCAAGAAAGTTTTTTTTTGTTAAATATGTTAAAAATAAAAACATACTTTGCGCTTAAAATAAATTGAATATTTAAGTCCAATTATCGGAACCACTTTTAATATTAATTTCAATGAATCTTATTCAAAAGTATCATCCGCCATTATTTCGATAAAAATTTTCCTCAAGGATGGGAAGAATTCCGTACTAGTACGTAGCCTGATCTCCGGACTACAACTCATGTGACCTTTCTCTTCAAAGAAAAAGTATTTCTAAACACAAATATGGAGACAGCTAATCGGATGGAAAAATTAAATATTCCACACTGCCGAGAGTATCGAGAATAATCAAATTTTAAGAGATACGCAAAACGTACAAAAAAGAGCAGAGACATGCTACATTCGCTTCGCCCCACTTTGTCTCGCTACTCTCCGATCCCGCGCTCCCCACTCAGTAGGCGGCGCCTACGCTGCCTTCCGTTGTAGCCACGCGCTGATTGGCAAACTTTAACAATTTATAGCGTAAAAAGTAAAGCTCAGATAAAAAAATGGCTCAGGACTTTTTGATTTAGTTTATTGTCCTGCACCTGATGGTGTGCTGCGTATACGTTTGTTTAGTTACACCCTGTATATATGTATATACATACATACATATACATATATATAACATATATATATTTAAAGTAATGTCAATATAAAATTTATTATTACCAATTGAGTATTTATAGAATGATATCCTTTCCTATTTACATATAAATGTTCAGGATTTATATTATTATTTGCTGCAGGAGGAAAAATAGCTATATGAGTGCAATCGATACATCCTATGGTACCAGGAAATTCATATTTTCTGTAGAAACTAAAGTATATAATACAAAAAAGTAATATAATATTTATAATATATTTTATGTATAAGATATATTTACTGAGAAATACTGTGTAATAGCATGCTTTTATTTATATTTATTTTTATAGATTAATATTGATATTGATGTATTAATAATACTTAATTCGTAATTCGTTCATTTCTGCTAATATGTCAGGAAAATGTATCCATTGTCTCATAATTTCTGGTCTTGTTATTATGTCAATTACTTCATGTATACAACGGAAGACGGTAGGTTGACTTACAGCCATATAAATATTTTTCCCAATGTCCATTTAATATGAGCCACTAGCGAAAAAACGCAATGCTGTTATGACCTATACACAATAATAATGATTAAATATTTATTTTATTAGTATACAAATTATTTAAAATATTACATATATTTTACACACACATAGATATACACCGTATGAATTTTACATATATATTATAATTTTATATACAATTTTACATATATATTATAAAAGTGTAATTATGTTACCTTAGTTACGGAACTTAATGCAGAAATTCTTGTTTGAGGAATTAAATAAGGTTCAACAATTTCTAAAAGATTGTTTGTTGCAGCTTTATTTAAACGAAATATTTTAATAAAATGTTTATCAGGAAGTTCAAAAGGATCTTCATGAATATGAAATACTCTTCTGTTTTGTCTCTCTGCGATTTCAGCATTTTCCAATGCATTTATAATTGGTGCGTTAATTATTACGTCTTCAAGATCCATGATATGATATATATGTGTAGGAAAATAAAAATATTTTAATAGATTTACCTAAACTAAAAAAATGAATTTTTATTGTAAGAATTTCACAAAAGAAAAACGTGTATTATCTTATCGAGAGAATATATATGTACACTTGTCTAAAGGTGCCTTTTCATGCTGACGCTCGACGCTCATTTTTAGCGTCAAAAGACGTCACGTGACCAAAATTGACGAATTGGTATCTTTATTTTTGGTCACGTGACGTCTTTTGACGCTAAAAATGAGCATCGAGCGTCAGCATGAAAAGGCACCTTTACTCTCGCGCCGTTGGTTATCGGAAAAGCAGCCTTTTTCCCGAGAACCCGCGCCTGTAGCTATTACCTCATCCCTTTTGTTATTAAAACAATCAAGGACTTAAAAATATAGGAATAAATATTAAGAATAGGAATTATTTTAAGTAGTGATACTAGGCGGGTTCTAACCCATGGGGCAATGAGGGGGGTGAGGGGCGAGGGGAACCCAGGGCGCAGGAGAATGACGTCACGCGGGGAGGGGGAGGCGTCCGCGAGGTTAGGGTCCGCGAGGGGTCGCGGGGAGGGGGAAGCGTCCGCGATTTAGGTGACGGGTCCGCGAGGGGTCCGCGGGGAGGGGGAGGCGTCCGCGAGGTTAGGGTCCGCGAGGGGTCCGCGGGAGGGGGAGGCGTCCGCGAGGTTAGGGTCCGCGAGGGGTTCGGGGGGAGGCGTCCGCGAAAGATCGCATGAAGCTTTGTTGGTGAGGGGTCTGCGGGGAGAGGGGAATCCGCGAAAGACCGCATGAAGCTTTTTGGGTAAGGGGTCCGCGGGGAACGCGAAGGAGAGCGCGAGGCGAACGCGAGAGAGAGAGATGTCGCGAGAGAGACGTTCGCGAAAGAGAGATAGCGGTAGCGAGATGATGCGGCGATGGAGAGCGCGAGGTGTTGCAGCGAGGCGTATATGCAAGAGCGAGAGAGATAGCGGTCGCGAGATAGTGCGAGGTAGCGAGATGACGCGAAGGAGAGCGCGAGAGCTGATGCAGCGAAGGAGAGCGCGAGGCGCACGCGAGCGAGATATCGCAAGAGAGGTAGCGCAGCGACAAGATGACGCGAGGCGTTCGCGAAGGAGAGCGCGAGGCGCACGCGAGAGAGATGACGCAAGCGAGGCGTATATGCAAGAGTGAGAGAGATAGCGGTCGCGAGATGATGTAGCGAAGGAGAGCGCGAGAGCTGATGCAGCGAAGGAGAGCGCGAGAGGCGGACGCGAGAGAGAATTTTTTATAATAATATCCGTAATAATAATTTAATATATCTTCTGATATTATTAATAGTAGGGATGCAAGGAGAGGACCTATTCTAAAATAAATACATTTATTTAATATTTAAAATAATTTTTATTTTTAAAATGAGTATGTGTGTGCAATCATACAATTTTGTGTGTGTGTGTGTGTGTGTAAAAATATAAGAATGATAAAAAATACAAATATAAGAATAATATAAAATATGAATATAAAATATAATATATATTATAAAATATGATATAAAAAAGTATATAAAATTTAAAATATAAATTAATATACAATTTACGGCAGCAACACATGGTTGAGCAAGACCTGTTTGAACGAGAGTGTCTAGATAATGGTGAGGCGGCCGAATGCTAGGTGCTACGAGGCGACGGCTGGGCGGGGACTCCTGCATAACAGAAAATTTTTATTAATTATTTTAATAATTTTTAAAAGTAAAAAGAAATACTTACTAGTTCCAATTTTCCACCACAGGTTCAGGTGGATATGGCTCGAGACCAAACAGCTCCCGAAGAGCGTACATGTTCTCCCATAGCCTATTGTAATTGGCATCCATTTCCCGCGCCTCTGCAGTTTCGCACCACATTTCTGCGAACATTCGCCGATGTTCCCATCTCACCATTCTCACCCACTCTCGTTCAGTAAAGCCTTGCGCCACCATGTGTTGCGGCCGTAAATTTTGTACAATGCTATCGATTATCTGAAAATATGAATATTTAATATATATCTAAACATATTGCAATATTCTGTACAATAGTTTTAAATAAATTGTACAACTTACTATTTCGGGGAGCGTACGGCGCAGAAAACCTCCAGTCAATTTTTAAAAATTGTTTTAGATACTTAACAGCACAACCGCTAAAAACTTTATGACGAACATCGCGGAGACAGACCCGCTCTCGGTAGGAAAAGTAGGAGATAAAATATAATGTTACATAGGATAAAATATAAAGTTACTTTTGATAAAAAGACAAAAGTTAGCATAAAAATTAAAGTCAACGTCTGTTCATAAAACGAATTATAATATGCAAACCACCTTCGAACCACCTTCGAACCTCGATCGAACATCAATCAACCACCTTCGAACCACCTTCGAACCTCGATCGAACATCAATCAACCTCGATCGAACATCAATCCAACCACGTACATACATCGATCAACCACCTTCGAACCACTTTCGAACCATGTTCGTACCTCGATCGAACATCAATCAACAACATTCAAACCTCAATCGACTACATTTAAAAAATTATAACATAAGAATGCTGTCACATGCTGAAATTAATACGAGCACGTGTGGACATATAATACTTGTATGCGTATGAGGAAAATGAGCGAACAAAGATAATATTTCAATATTAATTTATTCAAAAAAAGGGTGTGGCGAATCATTGCGATGATTTGACCACCAATTAAATATTTTAAATACATTTTCTAAAGCGCAATTTTTTACATGTTTATCGCAACGTAGCCTATAGGTAGTATCTAAGTTGTTTAATGTAGGAATATCTTCATAGTTTGCATCCAAGGTCTCAATAATGAAACCGTTTCTCGCATCGTCCATTATATCGGTCAACCATTCTCGCTTTTCATGGCCTTTTACGTACACAAGAGAGGATGACTCTTCTTCTTCTTGTATCATACCAGCGATAGCTGTTGTAATCAAACGCTGAGCCATGCTGTATGGAACGTTTCCATCTTCCCATTGCAATCCATGATGATTTCGAGTCAACCATGAGGCTTGACGTCTCTCCGATTTTATGAGCACACCCCATGGTACGGGGCATGCGAAAAAATAATGTGAAACAATGAATCCTCTTCTCAGAATCGCCGCTTCCTTCACGATAAATCGTTTATTGAGAATAAATCCTTGCAGATCCACAAACGTCGGTACAACCATTTTGTTGCAAGAATGTTGGACGACTGATGTCGATTGTTAAAAATCTCAATCATTTATATTACATCGGAGGAGAGGATAATTGCTGATTAAGTAATTTTACGAACTACGTTGGACAACGGACAATATTCGACAACACGATCATGCAAGATGAGACAATAGGCTGTAGTATTTGCCGGTACATCTTCCTTACATTCAAACTCTATTCTCACGTCCACGGTAGAATTTTTGACAGAATCATTTTGTCGCGAACAATCAATAACTGCGAGAGGACCGCAATGTAGAAATTTCGCGATAGTTAGTACATTTTCAATATCACACCCGTAATAAGATTTGCGAAAACGAGAGTACATATCAAACAAGAGGGCGAATCTATTTTTTTCAAAATCTAAATTTAAATCATCGTAGGGATAAGATTCCGAGTTTAGATAGAGCTTTACGTTGGTTAATTTACAATGATCGAATACAGTAACATCTTTTGTCATAATATTTTTTCTACCAGTCTTTGCAGTGCAAAGATCACATATCGCGGCTTTTCCAACTGAAAAGCAGTTTTCACAGTCCATGAATGCTTGGTTGTATTATGTAGCAGAGGAAATTCGTATAGATCCCAAGCGCGAAAACTCATGTTTAAGAATTGCCCGCTTTCCAATGCTCGTAGCAAGGACAGTTTATTGACCTCATTCAATAGTACATGAGGCATACGCCATTGTATCTTGAGTAATTCAATAGCAGCTTCAGCAGGTCCATACAGACAATTGTTGTCGTTGCGCGAACGTATCAAAATTAATTCGTGGCGAGCATTAATCACAACTCGCTTGTAATCTTCGCAAAATCCCAATAGCATGTTGAGCGGCACGCAAAAGTTGAACGTACAAATTTCGTTACATGACCCATTATGTGTCATATCCCATCCAGCATTCTTCAAGATTTTACTTCTCTCGGTTGTTAAAGAAACATAATTTTTCATCGTTGAAGTTATTCCAACGTTTCTGTTGCGATCAATCTCCACACCATTGAGTTCATATCGAATTTCATCAAACATGAACGCAACACAATTATTTGTTAATATCATCGTTTCATTTGCATCTATTTTAGATGCCATCAACTTTCCCTCAACATACAAAAAGCTTTCGCACGGCAACGTGTACAAATCCTGGTGGTGTATAGGTATCCGTATCTCGTCGCTATGTCCAAGCGATGTGTTAGCATATGGATTGTATATATGTGTCTCAACTTTGACGATACGATCATCAAAGACTGGTTCACCACCAATATTCAAAATATCAATCATCTTTTCGTACGATGAATCCCAATGATTTTAAAAATTCGCGATTCAATGCGCTGAGTTTCTTTTTAGTGTAACGAGATCTCTGATTATTGTCGCTCACTGCCGCAGCTGCTCTCGCAAAAGTATTGTCCCTCGTAATGTCCCTCGTAAAATTATTGTCTCTCACGTGCTCCGTATCATTTAGCACGAGCATCACACGCTAATTTTGTCGACGCCGTACGTGCAATCTTACAGTGACTTCCTCTCCTCGAAAATCCAACAATCGTCCTTCTTGATCAACAATGCGTATCGTTAGATCAGTAATGCTCCGTACGACGATCGGGAGATAAATGATCTGTGCAGGCGTTTCCGATATCTTATATCCTGGCGGCACGCTCGGTGAAAATTCATGTATCGTGTGTACGCGCTTGTCATTACTGTACGCACCAGTGGTGACGCTACATTCTATACGGATAATATTCACGCTAATAATATTTATAGGTAAATCCGAATCATGCCATTTGTGAGGTTGCAATATACGATTCGACGAGAATCCCAACAGCGATCCTATATTGTATGGTTTATTAAAGTTTATTCTATAGATGCATTTGATTTCGCTCTTTAGAGTATTATGATTGGCGCGAAGCGCTATTGCATCTTCATTCTGCTCTTTATTGGAAGGATATTGTGAAATTGCACGTCTCAGATACTCATCTATAGCTTGTATTTCGTATGATCCTTCGGGTATCGTAATTTCCTTGTCATCGTTATCAAAGTAAAATTTATTATTCTTAGAATTTACATTCGGTATCGTATGATAAGTTTCAAAATCTGTTAAACCGAGCTCATAATCACCATTCGATAAATCTATAGCTGGAAAGTAGCTTACAGCGAGAACGCTACTTTTGCCAGTCAACGTTAGTGTTAGCGACATGTTGTCAAACTGAATCGTGATGATGGATTGACAGGCTTTATATCAGCCGTTTGAAGAAATCGTAAACACAATTGTCCACAATTATTCTGATTATAATTTTGATAGGATGTGTGATTGTATTCTATTTTCGTAACATTTAAATATTGCACCAATTCTTTGGGTGGTCGTAGATTACCAAAACTATCGAAATATATTGATCAATTTCCCCTCTTTACATATGCTACCCAATGAGTACCGGGACCATCAACGTCGTCCAAATTGACGATACCGCTCTCATTTTGTCGTATACCGCTTATCGGTAAATTATTGCGCATGAAAACACCTCTAAAGAATGGTATATGCATACGTCTTGCCAGTTGTTCTAATTGTACATTAGTTGTTACACCCACAGGCATTTTTAGCGTTTTTTTTTTGACGTTTTTTTTTCTTAGTTGAGAATCCCTGTCCACGCTTGATGGAGCGAGATAAACTCCACGACCTTCCATAGCGCGATTATGACGTTGCATTTCTTCAAGCTGACGTTGCGCAGCCTTGCTATCATTCACAGCCTTTGCGACTCCCGCTGCTCCACCGGCCAACGAACCGAGAACTCTCAACAATGGTAAAATTGGCAAGATACCATCACGCTTCGCCACAGGCAGTATTCGTTTCTTCTTCTTTTTCAAAGATTTTTGCACATTCATCCCCATACCGAATTTTGTCTTTGCTTTCATAGCTGCCCAAACAGTCGTAGCGGCTGCTCTTTCACCAAGAGTCGAATCTCTCGCAGTAATACGTTTTCGCGCTTTCGCAGCGAGTATATTATCAGCAACGTGTCGTTCTCTGAGGGCGTTGCTTTGAGAATATGCAATGTCGTGCTCGCGACACGCGGCATCCAATGGATTAATACCTCGATCACCTCTAGCCAATCGCTTTTCCAAATGAGTCCCCGGACCGCAAAACTGATAGCAGGGTATATGTAATTCGATCGGAAGCGCGTTTATCGCGCGATTAAAGAGACCACTACCTATTTTCGTTGACATTCGCTGCAATCCTTTATCATCGGCGCTGGACCGTCGATGTGCGTTTGCTGCCACGGTCGATTGTAATGTTTGAAACATCGACGACAGGTCTGAATCTCTGGATCCGCCTTTATGTGTTCCGGAAGCTTGTCCCACACGTAGTGGATGTGATTTTCATATCGCAATAAAAATGCTTTTGGCACAAATTGCAGCTGTTCGACGCTTAAACCGTGAATATCGGAAGCACTTGTTAGCAGAACAAACATTTTTTCGATACTGAGCGATTCATGGTTCCGCGCAGCTATAAATAGGCTCTCCATGACTCATTCATTCATTCGAGAGAAAACATGCGGTTCGTTCAGCAATCGACGATAATCAAAGTTACAAATTTCGACGATAAAACACGGTTGATGTCGGATAAAGAAATATGCAGACATGGAAACATACTGCCGAATACTATACGCGGAATCATTTGCGGTCCTTCGAATTGTGGTAAAACTAACGCGTTGATTAGTTTGATAGAAAGCCCGCACGGTGTTTGCTTCGAGAACGTGTACGTATACTCGAAATCGCTTCAACAACCGAAATATCGATATTTGGAAAATTTGCTATCACCGATAGAAGAAATTGGTTATTTTACATTCTCTAATAATAGCGATGTCATTCCACCGAGTGAGGCGCTTCCGAATTCCATTTTTATCTTTGATGACGTGGCATGTGACAAGCAAGATACGATAAGAGAGTACTTTGCAATGGGGCGACACTCGAGCGTCGACTGTTTCTATCTTTGTCAAACGTATGCCAAGATACCCAAGCATCTTGTACGTGACAATGCAAACTTATTAATTTTATTTAAACAAGATGGGACAAACTTGAAACATGTGTACAACGATCACGTAAATACAGATATGTCTTACGATAATTTTCGCGCATTTTGTCAGAAATGTTGGCAACATAAATATGGATTCGCAGCGATTGACAAGGACAGTCCGCTGACTAATGGACGATACAGAAAAGGATTTAATGAATTTGCAATACCGCAAAGCACTTAGTCGCTTTCGATGCATTGATCGAGCAACGTCTAAATTGCAACATGATGAATAATCGTGAAAAGATTGTGAGAGATTGCGAAAACGAGCGATTCAATCCGTAAAAAATATCGTTTCTTGAAAACTGGTAAAATGGAGGAGGACGATGCATTGGAGAGGCATTTTAAACCAATCTCTGAACCTCTGAAACAGCTTGTTGAAAATACAGTCGGTGTTGAGTCTGGTGAAGAAAAGATTGAACCGTTGAGTATGCTCGGAGAGAAAAAAGAGTTTAAAACAAAGCGATCAAATATATCATTGAGCGGTATAACTTCTACTCTAAAGCGAATCAAAAGCAGGCGAATGCAACAATTATTGGATGCAACTACTTCTATTCCGATACAAGATGTACAGCCAAGGCAATTATTGCATGATAAGACATCTATCGAGGAAATTTTCGAGACTTCACCTGAATCGCTTGTGACATCAATTCAACATTCATTACAAACATCTGAGGGTCAAAATTCATTGCGAAATCACCTGGGTCCACATGCTCAAAAATATGTGACAGCTATATTGAGTCAAGATAAAAATTCCAAGATGGATTACGTATACAGTGTTAAATTTATCGACAAAGGAATGATGCTCGGTAATAAAAATTTCGATGTGGATAAAAATGATAATATAATTATCGATGGATCAAAATATGTTGGAACAGCAGGTCTTTACGAGTTGGTTTTCAAGAGAATTCCCGACGATAAAATATATACTGCAAATGACTTGCAGAACTACAAAAGTATATTAATAAGAACAAATGCGCACAGACGAAATGATAATGTGAATCAGCCAGTATTAGGTAACAAGGGATACAAATATAAATATATAATCGCACCATTATTCTCTGATAAAAAATCCGGAAAAGGTATACCGCGTGCTATGATCTTAAACAATAATAAGATTGATTACGTGCATTGGAATGATCCCAACGAGTTGGTAGATCGTCTGCGATTGCTCGAAGCTTCACGTCAAGCCGGCAACAACGCTCACGGCAATGAAATATTATCGATTATCGAGGAACTTTATGAAGCTGGTATTATTATAAAATAAGTTATACATCCACGATACGAGTCAGTCTGTTAATATTAGTGGTATCGAAATGTCGATTAATAAATTTGGATTATCACTTGGAACGTCGAATAATAATTCATATTATCAATGGAATGGATTACTAAGAAATTACGTGCGCGATAATACTCTGTGTCTAACAGCCTCCGACGCAAGGTCGCGCAAGATACGACGTGTAGCGCAACCGGAAGATGATAATGATGCAGCCAACAAACGATATGTCGAAGCGAGTGTCAAGCTTTTGAGAGATCAACAGAAAGAAATTGAGAAAAAAATAATCAGGCTTGAAAGGAATATGCAGGCGCTATTATTAACGCTGGATAAAATGGCTGTAACGCAGACTACATCAAAAGATACATAAAGAACTGTACGTGAAAATTATATCACATTATTACAAATATGCCTCGATCAAACACCTCTGAAAAGCAGCTACTCGTGGAGGAATTACACGCTCCAGCGAGAAGAAATTTTCCGCGTAGACGCGTCATAGTACGCGGATACGATGACCTGTGGCAAGCTGACGTGGTCGAGATGCGTCCTTATGCAAGAGTCAACAAAGGATACAATTACATACTCACCGTCATCGATGTGTTGAGCAAGTATGCATGGGCCGTACCGCTCAAGAATAAGAGCGGACGCGAAACAGCTGACGCTATCGCCGAGATAATTCGAGATAGCAAGAGATGTCCGAGAAACATACAAACCGATAGAGGAAAAGAATTTTACAATGCAAATGTGCAGAAACTCGTAAAAAAACACAACATCAATCATTACTCGACGTATTCTGTTATGAAAGCCTCAGTAGTGGAACGATTTAATCGTACTTTAAAGAACAATATGTGGAAAATGTTTACACTTAATGATAATTACAAGTGGATCGACGCGCTGTCCCGACTCGTTGCAGAGTACAATGCGCGAAAACATCGCACTATTGGCACAGTATATACAGTAGCGCAACTCTCTGTCGGCGCCTTTGAAGATAGTATTGGCCAAAATGGAGTGCGCATGTGCGAAATAAGTGAGTTGCCCAGTAATGCCATCTAAACTTCTCTCTCGCTCACTCTTGTTTGTTCTCTCTCCAACTTATTCTCTTTCTAACTCAGTCATTACTAACATATCAGAATAATATAATTTAACAAAAATAATACAAAATAGAAAGAAATAAAAATTATTATAATAATATGTACGTTAAAAAATAAATAAAAATTTCTAAAGCGTATCATTAATAAATAATATGAGACGTGTGTAATGTTAAAATAGACAAAGGCAAAAAAAAATATAATATATAAAAATTATTAACTATATACATTGTTATAAAAAAAATCATAGTATTATTAATTATATGTATCAAAATAATAAAATTATATATTATACAAAAATTTAATTGCACGCTATAAATTAGTGACAAAGAGAAATAATAAAATGCAATATTTTTATAAAATAAAAAAATTATATTTATTAAATATATATTTTTGTAATGTTATTAAATAATGTTAATATGAAGTATATAAATAAAATTTATGAAACAAAAATATAATCACATATAAAATATTTATTACAAATCACATATAAAATATTTATTACAAATTTTATTAATAAATAAAATTAAAAGTATTTTAGTTTTCCTAAAAATAACATGTTGATTTAATGTAGATATTTTAAAAATTACATTACATATTATATATTTATGATAAATAAAGAAATGTTTAAAAAATATTTTTATAAATATGCATATACATATATATATACCTAATATCTCTATTTTTTCTTCCAAATTCTTTACCTGTCTGTACCTCAGCTACTCGATCCACCTCGATACAAACAAGAAAGAACCACAGAAGAGCAAAAGAGACTTTATATAATAATTAATAATATTATAATACATATAATATAGTAAAAATACATATAGTATTAATCTATAAATAATATTTTTATAAAAAATGAGACTGAGAGAGACCGAAACAAGTAAGAGTGAGTGAGAGAGAAGTTCTGATGGCACTACTGGGCAACTCGCTTACTTCGCACATGCGCACTCCATTTTGGCCAACACAAAATCGTGAGAGTTGCGCTACTGTATATACTGTGCTATCGGTATGAAACCTATCGATGTTACTCCGGAGATTGCCGAAAAACTTTTAAATACGGTATACAGTAACATAAAAATTGCTGCTCCGGCAAGATTCAAAGTAGGCTGTCAGGTACGCGTGAGTAAATTCAAGACCATCTTCGAAAAAGGTTTTACACCAAATTGGACTACTGAAATATTTAAAATTATCAAAGTGCAGAAAACTAATCCTGCGACATATATACTTGAAGATTTGCGCGGAAATTCCGTCGCCGGAGGATTCTACGAGTACGAGTTACATCATGTTGCAAATCCCGATGTATATCTCGTGGAAAAGGTTTTGCGGAAAAAAGGCGATGATGTTTATGTGAAATGGTTGGGACTGGATAAATCTCATAACTCATGGATTCATAAAAATAATTTATTATAAACATTTATTTAAAATATTTGTACACTGTTTATTTTACAATATATTTATCTAATAATTTTATAAATACATATATACATATAATATACATATTTATACAAAATATACATATTTTACAACAAATATTATTTACAAAGGTATTTTATAATGTCCCCATGGTAATGTATCAGTGGTTTCAGGTATGATATACCGCTTGTCATCGTGAGGACTTAGAGCAATTTTCGTCTCGCGAATGGTGTATACTTCATGCAATTTCGATCTTATACATGACTGACTACGTGTCATTTCAATCTCTTCATTCAAACACCGCGTGTAATCATCAAACGTTATCGTTCTCGCGACAACGTTACTCTTGACACCTTTTACTTTTTTCGTATCTTTCTTACCATCCACTCGCAAGGCATACATTTTTGCTCTAAGCCCTACAAATTCGGTCATAATCACACCATTGTTTTCATCTTTCATTAGACCGGGTACCTTTTTATTCATGAGCGGTATACCGTACACATTGTCCGCAGTGTAATCGCTCGTATCAAATTTGTCGAGGTTGCGCTTTATATTCTCGTACACATCTTCGCATTCGATGTGGTATATTAGGCTGTCTGTGTCGGTGTACATTACCCGGCATCTGTCACGATACAGCGGTGACATGTACTCATGATGAAATTCATATAAACATGTTTTGGAGATGTCGAGTATGCACATGCCAACATAGATTGGTTTATAAAATTTTACCTCGAGTTTGCGTAATTCGACAGCGATTAGATTTTCCGAAAAGATACTTCTACTGTGGAAATTTGGTTTCGCAATCATTGCCTCTGCACCGTATCTTCCTTCCCAATGTGTGATAAGTTTTACATCAACCTGATTACGCACATTTTCCATCGTTTTGCCGAATACTTCATTATTCATCAATTTATATAAATTTTTTTCAAAATCATTTTTTGCTTGCGTTCTAAATTGCGTATTAAGTTCGATATAATTTCGAAGCCATGGAGATTGTGCGAATTGTAATATGCGATGTATTTTTGCAACGCGAAGGCCGTGACGCGTACATTGCTGCAGGTTGCGGTAGTGTATCATATATCGCTTCTTGTCGTATAGCGTTGCGAGAAGTTTATCTTCCCGCTTGCCTGGCGGCTTGTCGCGTGTCGGGCAAAACGGTAGGTCAGTGTGCGTGTCGTGAAGATGTCGCGGATATTCTAAATCTACCTCGAGGATGTAGCCTGTGGGTGAATCGAGCGATAGATGATGTGTCGAAACTAGATACATCGTCGACCCATTGAAAATCAGCATAAGGCAATGGTTGACACATTGCCCATCCATACAAATTATTTACATCGAAATACATTAGATATGAAGATGGTTTCAATGGATCGTACGACTGCATGTACTTGTTATTAGCGTGTGCATATCTGTTTGAACATTGACTCAATCCACCGCGTATACCGCGTTCGATAAACATTACCATGTCAACGTCTGTAAGTAATTCGAACGTAATTTTTGTGTGCGTTAACATAGCGTCCCACGTATATCCGGGGAGAGTATAGTAATACGCGGGGTCGAGCCCATAACTCTCGATACATTTATCCCGGAAATTTTCATAAATGTCGGCTAATAACAAGACGTCAGTTTTTAAATATAAGTCGCTATATTCGCCCAGCGTTCGAATGGAGAACCGCTCCCAGACGTTTTCGGCGTGCGCGTAATCGTTCTCGGATAATGTATCGCCAGTCAAGGAACTGTAAAATAATTCGCGCGGTGGTAGACATGTATCATGTAACCTTTCAAAACAGTCAATGTATTCGTATGGAAAGACACCTTTCCGTGTTAATAATTCGAAATTTTCGGTGGATAAATTTTGAAATTTTGATTTTAAATTTTTGAGTTTATCTTTATTCAAAAAAGATGCCAATTTGTCGAGACTTGTTGTGAGAAATTTATTTTCTCTCCTTTCCTCATATTAACAAGAAGAATATTAAAGAAAAATTCTCTCTCGCGAACACCTCGCGCTCTCCTTCGCTGCATCATCTCGCGACCGCTATCTCTCTCACTCTTGCATATACGCCTCGCTTGCGTTATCTCTCTCTCGCGTGCGCCTCGCGCTCTCCTTCACGAACGTCTCGCATCATCTTGTCGCTGCGCTACCTCTCTTGCGATATCTCGCTCGCGTGCGCCTCGCGCTCTCCTTCGCTGCATCAGCTCTCGCGCTCTCCTTCGCGTCATCTCGCTCACCTCGCACTATCTCGCGACCGCTATCTCTCTCGCTCTTGCATATACGCCTCGCTGCAACACCTCGCGCTCTCCATCGCCGCATCATCTCGCTACCGCTATCTCTCTTTCGCGAACGTCTCTCTCGCGACATCTCTCTCTCTCTCGCGTTCGCCTCGCGCTCTCCTTCGCGTTCCTCTCTCCCCGCGGACCCCTTACCCAAAAAGCTTCATGCGGTCTTTCGCGGATTCCCCTCTCCCCGCAGATCCCTCACCAACAAAGCTTCATGCGGTCTTTCGCGGACGCCTCCCCCTTCCCACGGACCCCTCGCGGACCAGCCACCTAAATCGCGGACGCTTCCCCCTCCCGCGGACCCCTCGCGGACCCTAACCTCGCGGACGCCTCCCCCTCCCGCGGACCCCTCGCGGACCCTAACCTCGCGGACGCCTCCCCCTCCCCGCGGACCCCTCGCGGACCCGTCACCTAAATCGCGGACGCTTCCCCCTCCCCGCGACCCCTAACCTCGCGGACGCCTCCCCCTCCCCGCGTGACGTCATTCCCCCTCCCCGCGTGACGTCATTCCCCCTCCCCGCGTGACGTCATTCCCCCGCGTCCTGGGTTCCCCTCGCCCCTCACCCCCCCTCATTGCCCCATGGGTTAGAACCCGCCTAGTATCACTACTATTTTAAAATAATAAAATCGAAAAAACTCTGGATATACAAATACAAATTCAGGTATAAAAGACTCGTATTATAGCTACAAGGTTAGTAAGAGCCTTTTATATCCGAATTTGTACTTATATTATCAAAGTTTTTTTAATTTTATTATTTTAAAATAATTTCTATTACTAATATATATTTATTATTGATTTCTAATATTTTTTGCTATTGTGCGCAGGGCTAACTCGTGCAGTAGGCCGATCATGAGTATGTGAAATCTATTTCTTTCTATACTAGATACTATGTTGTGTAACGATAGCAACCCCATCGTTCCCGGTCGACCACGGACCGGAAGGCTGCGCCCGGCGACCATCGGCCGAGCAGAACAGCAGGCGCTTAACGCCCGCGTTTAAATCGCTACAGCCGTTACACGGCGGTAATAACGGAGAGCGAGACGCTCCGGAAAACCACGACGCGGATCGAGAATTCCCGAACCTCGTTTCCCCACCACGAGTCCCGAATCTCACGCGTATAAAAAGACGGGTCCCGAGAGAAAGATCTCTCAGCGACACCGCCGCTCCGGCACCGTCGACCTAAACCTACCGAGTTACCGAGCTGAGGCCGAAGCGTTCTCGACCTCTGCTGAGCCAATCTCAGCGCTCGCTGACATCCGGTCTCCTATTCCCAGCGCCTTTCCGGTTTCGAGGTGGAAGCGTGCTCCGCCTCTCCCGAGACTATCTCGGGAACCAGATCGCCGCGGTCACTTCTGCTATGTGCACTGGCCCCAACGGGTGGAGCTCCGCCGCCCTCGCCGCGCGTTCGCGGCAGCCAGTGCACTCCTACACACCATCCATAAACGACGCAACGGGCGGCCGTAAACACGCCGCCCTGCTACGCCACGAACCGCGCGATTCCGCGTAAAGCCGCCGATACCCGAATTCGAAGCGCGCCGCCCGACCGCGCTCTCTTCGATATATCGAAGAGAGCGGCCGCTCGCCGCACCGCGCCGACCCCGCGCCTATACGCACCGTCGACACGGCCGAGCGACGACGAACACGTACACACACACATACCCTCGTATTTCCGAGTAAGCCGCACGCTCGAACCGATACACGCATACACGCACCACCACACATACATTTATGCACACTTGTAAATATACACACCACAGTAAATATATTTCTTATTTTTCTTTTGTACACCATCGGCGTTCTGTACTTAACCCTTTCTCGAGCCCTGATCCCGGTTGACCTATCCGTGTCTCGCGAAAGCGGTCGTTACAGTTGAGATTATGAATAATATAGAAAATATTAATATAATAATAATGGAATACAAAATATTTAAAAATTTAAATAAATATACCTTAGCGTTATTAATAAGTGCTGCTGTAGAGTTGAAGGTTTTCTTAAACTGTTTTTAATTAAAAATGGAAACTTTTTTTTCTAAAAAAATACTATAATATATTTCTGATGTCATTTTAGTATAGCGAAAAAGGAGATCTGCATCATTTTTAAGCTCTTTCACAAAAATTTAAAAATTATCTAGAACTATCTCTTTGTTAATTAATGAAATTCACTAGCATCTATTTCTTCAAAGTTTATATATTTTTCTTCTTAATATAAATAAAATTCCCATTAATTAAAAAACTAAACATGATAATAAAAATGTTGCTCTGAGATTACAGATTTTCTTATTTCGTTAAAATTATATTTGGTTAATAATGTCTAAATCTATATATTGTTCAAATTAAAAAATTTATAAAAATATAAATATTTTTGGTTATGGTTATGTTATGTTATGTTAAGACTGAATGACACAATTTTTAATATTTATACTTTATTATGTTTTGTTATTTTTTATTGTGCGTTACATTTAATATCTTTTATTCCTAATTTTTATTTTTTATTATATTTAATATTTATTTTTATTCTTAATATTTTCTTTATTGTGGGCAGAGCCTTTTATTATATCTTTATCTTATAAATCCGTTAAATTTTTAATATTTCTTTTATTTCTTATATATATATATATATATATATATATATATATTTATATATATATATATTTATAAACCATATATCACGCCATGAGCGACAACGAACTCTAAAAACGTATACGTTTCTCTTGAAAAGTATGGTATGACCCATTCGTTGCATTGCGAATGAAAAATTGCGTATACGTTTCAGTTGCGACCGTCAAGAATAACGTTCTAGGGAGTTTCAGGTGCGATCATTCGCAATGTGCAATTTGCGTATACGCAACTATTTCAAGAATAGGGCCCCAGGTCTCTTTTCTCTAAGAATGAATAGCGTGAATAGTTTGATAGAGTTTCTTTTATCAGTCCACTTTTGGTAAGATACACAATTTCACAATCGGTCTTTTTAACATTGATGCGGCAGTCTTCACGGTAACAACACGAACTATCCCGTCGGAACCGGGATGTACGTCTATGATTCGTGCTAGAGGCCACTTAGCCGAAGGAAAGCGTTCGTCCTTGATGAGGACAAATGCGCCCTTTTTAACGGATTCCTGAGGTTGATTTCATTTGGAGGATGTCTGTACTTGATGTAAGTATTCCGATGACCACTGCTTCCAGAATGAGTCGGTTTGACGGATAAGTTGTAAGCGCGACAGCCGATTCCGCGGGACTTCTTGAAGAGATGGTTCTGGAACGGTGTTGAGCGCTGATCCTATGAGGAAATGACCTGGAGTGATCGCAGTAGCATCAGAAGGATCGTCGGATAAGGCGGCGAGAGGACGTGAGTTCGATATTGCTTCGATTTGAACTAGAAGCGTGGAGAGTTCCTCATAGGTGAGAAGAGCATTGCCGATGACTCTGCGGAGATGAAATTTTACAGATTTCCCTCCAGCCTCCCACTTTCCGCCGAAATGTGGAGCGGAGGGAGGGTTGAATCTTCAAGTGACTCCGTCATTGGCGAGGAGGTTTGCAAGATGCATCCACTCCTTTGAAGAAGAGTTGAATAGTCTCTTCAATTCGGAATCCGCGCCTACGAGATTGGTCCCACAGTCGCTCGTGATAGTGGAGCAGAGACCTCGACGCCCGGTGAAACGTTTGTAGGCCGCTAGAAACCCGTCAGTCGAATAATCGGTAGCTGCTTCTAGATGAATAGCTGAGATACTAAAACAGATGAAAATTATGAAGTAGCCCTTGTAGGTTTTGGATCCTCGTTCTCGCGAAGTCTTGAGATGTAATGGGCCTGCGTAGTCGACTCCGGAATTGAGAAAAGGCTGACTCGGAGTAACTCGGGTAGATGGCAGTTGGCCAATGATTTGCTGACCGGCGACAGCACGCTGACGAGCGCATTTTACGCATTGGTGAATGAATGATCGGATCGGAACACGGCCACCGATGATCTAAAATTTCTGGCGGATGGACGACAGGGTAAGTTGCGGTCCACCGTGCAGCGTGCGTCGATGATAGTGATCGATAACTAGCGTCGTCAACTTTGATTTTCGCGGCAGGATGAGTGGTTGATTTTCTGCGGGCTCTAGTTGAGAGTGTTGGAGACGTCCTCGTAATCTGAGAAGCCCTTCAGAGTCGAAGATCGGAACTAAGCGTAGTAGAGAACTAGATTTGGCTAGCCGTCCCTTTTTCTTTAGGGTTTGAATCTCTTGCGATAAGTAGGCCTGTTGAGTGAGTGTTGTCCAGAGTATGAGAGCTGAATCGATTTCGGCTGGAGAGAGACAAGCTGATTGATAATTAGCTTTTAATTTGCGAAAGTGATCGCGAGCTCGCAGAAGCCATGCAGTGATTCGGAGTAGAGACGTGAGCGACGAATAGTTGTTGATAAGAGTCCAAAGCTCTGGTTCCGATTTTTCGACAGTTATTGCACACACAGCGGATCGTTCTTCGAGGTTCGTTGTTGCGTTTACAGTCGGGGTGCGAGATGGCCAAGAGGTTGAATGGTTGCGTAACCAGGTCGGTCCAGTCCACCAGCTGTTCTTGTTGGAGACATTAAGGAGATAGTCTTCTCGATGCTTGAAACATGATGCCAGCGAGAATTTGCGAGTTCTTGGATAAATGCGACACGATTCCTTACGAAGTCTTTCCATCTTGAAGGATGGCTCTTGATCCATGCGAGAGTGACAGTGGAATCAGTCCACAGATGGATTGGAGCTTGATCGAGATCGAGTACTTTCTGGATTTGACTTATTTGACGAACGAGAAGTACGGCGGCGGATAGTTCAAGTCGCGGAATTGTCATACTTTTGAGAGGCGCGATTTTCGTTTTCGCGCTGACTAGAGTCACGCGAGCGTCATCGAGTTCGTATAAAACGTGCACATAAACGACCGCGGCGAGAGCTCGTTGAAATGCATCGGAGAAACCGTGAATTTCAACTGCCAATGCGGAAGAGTTGATCCCGAACCAACGCGAGATTGAGATAGTTGTCGCATCTTCAAGTTGTTTTGCAAAGGTCGTCCACCGATGTTTAAGATCCGATGGAAGATCTTCGTCCCAGTCGAGGCGGATTGCCCACAATTCTTGAAGGAACATCTTTGCGACAGCGATGATAGGAGCGAGCCATCCTAGAGGATCGAACATTCGCGCGATGAATGAGAACTGATCGTTTCGTAACGCAGTTAGATGATGAGAACGCTGGAATTGAGAAAAGGAAGCGATCAGAGCGTCGTTCCCATCGGATTCCGAGTGTGTGATGAGACGTTCCATCGTCGACGCTGAGAGTTGATGATTGATCTCGATCAGTGTGCGGAATGTCGACTAGAATCTGTGAGTCGTTCGCGATCCATTTTCTAAGACAAAAGCCGCCCGCCGTGAGAGCTTCGTTTAACTGTTTAATCTGCTCCTTCGTTTGCAGGATCGTTGATGCGCCGGAGAGAACATCGTCGACGTATGTGTCGTGACGAAGGATATCGGCAGCGAAAGTGCGCGAAGCGTCAGATTCGAGAGCGAGCTGTCGCAAGCAGCGTAACGCGAGATACGGGGCACATGTAAGGCCATACGTCACTGTGCATAGATAGAATTCTTGAGGTCGCTCTTCAGATGAAGTTCGCAATAGAATTTTTTGGAGCGGCCAATTATTTTTATGCACGCGAATTTGGCGATACATTTTTTCGATATCCGCCGCGAATACGTATTGATGTCGACGCCAACGTAAGAGAATGTTGGTAAATCTCAAAATTAATCTGCAAGAACTAGGGATCGACGGAGTTAAGATCAGGAGGGCCATCACCGGGGCGTTAATCTTCGAAATACCCGAGCAAAAAGGCGAGAACGCAAAAGGGACGAACGCGAAGGAGTTAGCAGATAAACTAGCTATAAAGCTAAAAAACGCTCTCACCAGCAAAGAGGGAGTCAAAATAGAACGACCCAACAAGATGGCGGAGATCAGAATTCGGGGATTTGACGAATCTGTCACAATCTCCGAAATCTCCGAAGCAATCGCCACAGCCGGTAACTGCGAACAGGATGAACTGAAATTGGGGAACATTAACCGCACCCCCAACGAAATGGGAATCATATGGGCACGTTGCCCACTCGCAACGGCCAACCTGATAATGGTTAAGGCCCATATCAGAATCGGGTGGGCAAATGCCAGGGTGGAATTGTTGGGGGCACGCCCCCTCCAGTGCTATAAGTGCCTGGAGAGAGGGCACGTACGCCAGCGCTGCCCCAACAATGCGGACCGCAGCGGCAAATGCTACCGCTGCGGCGAGGAGGGACACTTGGCAAAAGATTGCAATGCGGAAGTCAGATGCCCGGTGTGTAGCGACAGAAATCTCCCCTCTAATCACAGAACGGCGAGTAAGTCATGCACACCGGTGCATGACTTACTCCCCGTTCTGTGATTACCTCACCCTAGTTCTTGCAGAGTAATTGTCTGTTTGCAATTTCAGCCCGATATGAAGAACGTCGTTTAATGAGAAACCGAAACTCGTCTTTTGCGAGCCCTTGAATACGACACGGAGTTTCGTTGTTGAGCTCGTTTCACGTATGACGCCGTGATGCGGAAGAAAGAATTCGCGTCGGTGAGAGAGCTTAGGCGACTCGATTATACGCATGTGACCGAGGTCACGATATTCGCGTAAAAATTCGACGTAAGCCGATTTGAGGTTTGCGTTTGAGTTAAACCATTTTTCCATCCGATGTAATGATTAAAGTGCGGCGAGACGAGAGTCCCCAAAGTTATTTACTTGTTGTTTGAGCGGAAGGCGAACAACAAATCGACCTTGATCATCGCGCGTGAGTGGTTATGAAGTGATGTTCGCACTGATCTTTTTCTGGTGTGAGCGATACTTGAGCTTGAGGTACGATTTCCTCCTGAGACCAGAAGCGTTGTAGAGAGTCGAGGAGTTCAGAATCCAAAGAACACTGCAATCCGATGACTGGATAGCTTTCAGGAGTTTGAGAGACTTTCAGTCGCTAGCGGTCCGGAGATCACCTATTTGAGGGAGGTTTTTTGAGCAATTGGCGTTTCGATTTGTCCTCGACACAGGCCGTCTTCCAGAATTTGAGCGTAGATCTGCGCACCGAGGATGAGATCAATTTTTCCGGGAGTAGCGAAGCTTGGATCTGCGAGTTGCAGACCTTGAATGTGAGACCACTGAAAGTATTCGACTTGAGCCGGCGGTAAATAAGAGGTTAATTTTGGTAGCACGAGAGCGTCAATCTTGAATGAGATGGTAGAGTTAATCCTTGAGATGATGGTGAGAGAGACGAGCCCGTTTGAGACACTGTTTTGCTGAGCGCCGATACCGAGAATCGGAATAGCTGCTGAGCGTCGTGAGAGTTTTAACGTTTGAGCAGCTGTTGAAATGAACGACACCTCCGAATCTTGATTTAAAAGAGCGCGAAACAGAAATGGATCACCATGGCGAGAGAGAACTGTCACTACCGCGGTAGCGAGGAGAGCAGGAACGCGTCGCACTGCTCGTGACTGCACGACGTGACTCGAGGTTTGAGGTTCAGGTTCGGTTTTGATAGAAGAGACCGCGAATTCGTTTGACTGTGCACTTGTGAGAGATGCCGCCGGCTGAGCTGCTGAGATCGACGGCGAGGAGGTTGATATCGAGGTAGAGTCTTGATTGCTGTTTGGCGTGTGTAGTGTGGTATGATGCTGCTTGCGACAGAGTCGGCAACGCTTCGTGTTGCGACACGTCTTCATTTGATGAGGTCCGAGACAATTGAAGCACAGATTTTTTGACTTGATGAGTTCTCGGCGTTGATCAAGCGTCTTCTCGTGATATTTCTGACACGAGGAGAGATAATGTCCTGACCCGCATAACACATTTTTGTTCAGTTGTTGCTGCGGAGTAGGCTCTGGCATTGGTAGAAGAGCGAGCAGGTGTCGAGCTGGTTTGTTGATTTTTCGATAGCGATCTCTCTAGAGCTTCGAGAGTGTAGATTCGGCTGAGGGGAAGTCATCAAGGTCGGCGAAGGAGGGCGGAGTTTGCTGGGCTCCAAGCTTTTCTTCCCACCGTCTCAGCGATTCTGTATCGAGTTTTCGAGTCATCATATAAATGAGGAGGATGTCCCAATGTTGTACTGGACAACCGAGAGCTTCGAGAGCTCCGAGAGATTCCTTAACGTCAGCTAATAATTGTTTGAGAACCGCTGCGCTTTCGATCTTGATTTTACGAGGCGAATAAAGAGCGTTAATTTGCGCGTCTATTAACATGCGCTTATTTTCGTAGCGAGAGACTAGAGAGTCCCAAGCGCGAGAGAAGTTTTCTCCTGAGATCGCGATATTTTTTAAATGTGTAAGTTCTTATTATGGAAATGTTCATCAGATAACAAAATAGCGTGATCGACTAAATTGTTAATGGTGTAACCAAAGCGTTATAAGCAAACATAGAAATGAATATTTACATGACTTTAAATGGACAACCTTTAATATTTTACATCGTGAAACACATACTAGGAAAAGAGAGATAGCTGAAATGTTTTATATAAAAAAATTTAACAACACGATTAACCTACATAAAGATACAGAGAATTTAAACCTTATTTATGATAGAATAATAAAGGTTGTCTAACTTAGTTCGTTTTTTACCATCTATACGAAACGTTTAGTACAGAGAGAATTGTAACATGAAAAAAGAAAAAAATTTTAAGTAAGGTATGTTTTAATCATTTACTTTATAATAATTGTTGTTTTCAACTTGGTTTGCGCTATGCTTTTATAAAATGATTCCTTCTATAAAGTATTATCCTTTAATTTTAGACTTGATAAGGACCTGAACCAAAGGTCGAAACGTAGTCTGTATATTTATATATGATATCGAATTAATAAAGATCAATTAAGCCAGTTGGGTCGTTTACAATAATTGCTTAATTATAATTATTTTTTAAATGTTCTGAAACGTGTATGTATTATCGCAATAATGATAGCTGTGAAGATATATTTTCTGTTTTATATATATATATATATATATATATATATAAAACTTATCTTAATTTTGATATTATTAATTATATATATATATATATATAAAGTATATATAAATTATATTACTTTAAAAAATTATTATTAATTTTTATGACATATGAAAATATATTTATATATGTATCTATATTATAATTACCTATATCTAAATAATATATTTTTATGTATAATATGAAGTGTTGTTTATTTATGTCATAAAAATTAATAATAATTTTTTAAAGTAATATAATTTAGAAATTAATTTAATTAGAAAAACAAAAAGTAAAAATTATAAAAAACCGGAACAGTAACCGAAAAAATCATAATTTAAACGGTTTCGGTTTTTTTATTTATCAAAAAACCGAAACTGGAACCGGAACAGTTATTCAATATTTTATTAAACCGTAACCGAAACCGAACCCTAATTTTGTTTCGATCCGGATCCCTGATATATATATATATATATATATATATATATATATATATTGATTACTGATTTAGAGAGATAGATTTATTATTGGATTAATTTATTTATCGAATTTTTTGCATTTATATATACAATGTGTTTGTAGTTGTAAAATTATTGAAATATTTTAAATATTAAAAAATTCTTAAGTATCTTTAAAAATATATATTTTTAATAATTTCTATATATTCCAATAATAATAAATATAAAAAAAATATATATATATACCGATAGACTTGAACTCGAGTTTTCAGGGTGAAGGGAGGAGAAGGAGTTCGCGGGGAATCGAAAAGTTCTGCAGAAGCAGAGGTAGCGGGAGACGGCGTCAGCGGGGTTTCTATACGTTCGGGTGAGGAAATAGGAGAGACCGTAGGGTGATATGTGTTAGTTGTCTCTGTGTGAATCGGTGTGTTAATTTTTCCTAGGGAGCCGAAGGTTTCGCCCGCAGCCAGACTCCGTGCCAACGCTTTCCTTAACCGCCTATTACGCCGGTTTCGCGCCAATTTAGCAGCGCTTCGCGAGGGTCGTCTCCTTGGATTTTCCACTACGAGAGCGAACAATAAAATAACCGGACAAGAAGAGTTTTTACTGAAAAAATAACTCTGGGAGTTCTTGTAAGAGAAAGAAAAGGGGATATATATATATATATTTATTTTTATATAATTTTGATATTTTAGTTATTTAATAATTTAGTTAGTTATTTTATTACTTATTTGTTCGTTCGTTCGTTCGTTCGTTCGTTCGTTCGTTCGTTCGTTCGTTCGTTCGTTCGTTCGTTCGTGAGAGAGAGAGAGAGAGAGAGAGAGAGAGAGAGAGAGAGAGAGAGAGAGAGAGAGAGAGAGAGAGAGAGAGAATGGAAGAAATCACGGATTGCTCCGCTATCGCGGGAAATCCGGAGTGATTTCAGAAGATAAGGGGATGATAGAAATCACGGATTGCTCCGCTATCGCGGGAAATCCAGAGTGATTTCGAGAGAGAGAGAGAGAGAGAGAGAGAGAGAAGATGGAAGAAATCACGGATTGCTCCGCTATCGCGGGAAATCCGGAGTGATTTCAGAAGACAAGGGGGATGATAGAAATCACGGATTGCTCCGCTATCGCGGGAAATCCGGAGTGATTTCAGAAGATAAGGGGATGATAGAAATCACGGATTGCTCCGCTATCGCGGGAAATCCAGAGTGATTTCGAGAGAGAGAGAGAGAGAGAAGATGGAAGAAATCACGGATTGCTCCGCTATAGCGGGAAATCCAAAGTGATTTCGAGGGAGAGAGAGGGATAAGGATGGGGAAAGAAAGGACAGTTTTTCGAAGTTAGAATTAAACAAGGATAATAAATTAATAAATCAAAAAGGAAAACAATTATAATTTAATTGAAGTCCCAGAATTATTTTTAAGTATAAGGGTGGAGATGTAGCACGCTTGATAAACTTACTACTTATGGAGTGCGCAGGTAGGTGTTAACTATTCCAGGTGTGAATCTGGCTAAGGACTCCTCCGTGAGGATGGTGTTCCACTCACAGTTGTTCACTCGCGAAAATCGTCGTACTCGGTGAGCATTGGGCACACGATGATTTCACAAGTGTCACTGCGAATGCTCACGAGTTCGAGATTCAAACAATTTACTCGAAGGATGGTGATACAACTTTTCGCGAATGATCCGCATGCGTAGGTTTGAGAAAAGATTGAGATTCTCTGAGAGATGTCGCGGGTATATATACCTTCTTGCTCCTCCTTCCCGTTAGTTTGTTAATATTTCCTGACGAATAGGGAATTTTTCAATAACGCCCTTTCAGTCCCGGAGGCGTCTCTTGACTTTAAAAGTTTACCGGAATTGGTCAGGGGTTTTGTTTAGGGCCCTAGGTTTTGACCAATGGAGAATTTGTTGAGGTTTATATTTTTATTATCCTCTCGAGATTATCTCGGTGATCTGTCAGGCGGCATTTGTTTGGATTCGGTTATCGCTGTTAGTCTGGTAAAATTTTATTCGTTTTCAAGTGGAAGTTTTCTTCTAAATTTTTATTGATTTTCAAGTGGAGATTTCCTTCTAAAAAGTTTTTATTACTTTTTAAGTAAAATTTTCCTTTAAAAAAAAAATTTTTATTGCTTTTCAAGCGCGAGTTGTCAACTAGTCAAAGCAAAATTTCGGGCACCGCGAGTTACATCTGGTATGTATATATCTCTTTTTTTATTTTTACGATTAACCGTCTCTGGTCAGCTGCTTCGCCTGCCAGATCATAGTCTTATTCCCACGCCTGTGATTTTTCAATCATCGCCTTGCATTCTTTGAAAGAAAAGAATCGTGGAGTCCACAGAACGTAACAGTATATTTAATATTTATTTTTATTCTTAATATTTTCTTTATTGTGGGCAGAGCCTTTTATTATATCTTTATCATATAAATTCGTTAAATTTCTTATATTTCTTTTATTTCTTATGTTTATTTATATACTATATATATTTTTTTTTGATAAACCATATATATCACGCTATGAGCGACAACGAACTCTAAAAACGTATACGTTTCTCTTGAAAAGTATGGTATGACCCATTCGCTGCATTGCGAATGAAAAATTGCGTATACGTTTCAGTTGCGACCGTCAAGAATAACGTTCTAGGGATTTTCAGGTGCGATTATTCGCAATGTGCAACTTACGTATACGCAACTATTTCAAGAATAGGGTCCCTGTTGTCGTTTTTGTCATCTTTCCCTTCTGCAGTGGCGATATTCTTGGCATTCTGAGCGGACGGATATATGTTATTTATCATTGCGCAACACGGAAAACCGGGCAGGTGCACCGGGAAACCGCGTCTTTCCATTTCGTCCGGTTGCATTGTAAGATTGTTGAAAATAAAATAAAATTGGATATAGATTTTGAACATATTCTGTTGCTCGTAAATATCGAGATGTAAATCGCCGGCAGCTTGCTCGTTTTGTACATTCTTGGCTCTAAACAGAGTAGTAAACCTCGGTATCCACATGTTCCGTTGGCTTTTTCTTTTTTTGTCGCATTTCGTTGACGCATTGTCAATCATGAGTTGTCCTTGTGTTTCATTCCTTTTATGATTCTTGTAATTATATTGATTTGATTGTATTTTTAAATTGTTTTCTCGTAAAACCGCCTCCGGCGCATATGATGTTGTTACATTCATATGTGGTGTATTATTTGGAATAATTTGGTGCGGATGTAAAAGATTCTTGAAGTAATTCAATTTCTTGAAGTAATCTATTTTATATCATGTGAAAAAACAAAAATGTAATGTTTATTATAAATGTTTATTATAGTTTATTATGAGAGTTTATTATGAGAAATATTTTTCTATCGCTAAAAATGTTCACAAGCACATGCAAATTAAACCCTTTTTCTTTCTTTCTTTCTTTCTTTTTTTCTTTATTCTTTTTATTATTATTATATAATATATTTTATTTAACTAATGATAAGGATTATGTTTTTTAAATATTTGACATATATAGCTAGATAAGAAGAGTGAATTTTTCACTTACATTCTAATAATATAATATGAAAGAAACAAGTTTTCGCGGGATTACAGAGATTAAAATCGATAAATCTCTTTTTATATTTTCACAATTCTTTTTGAGGGACTATAAAAACTGTGAAGAAATTTATTCATGCCGATGATATTTTTACGAAAATTTGCGATGCACACTACTGTACTTCTGTTGTCATTAAAATCGCGACAAAGAAGAGGATGCTTTTGTTTCGTGTAAAGATGGAATTCCGGAAACAAGTAAATGGTGTCACAGCAGGCAGCTGGGTTCTTAACCCAAAAAGCAGCTCGGTTTTTTCAGTTTGTATACACCGATAGTAACGTTTGTCCACAGATCGACATATATAAATGTTGACATAATTTCACTTATCGTAAGTACATGCAGCAGAAGATTCCGCTACACGATTATTCGAAAAACAAACAATTATGATAAAAGCTTATCAAATTTTTCTAGTACATTTTGATTGAGAATATTAATATCCACGGATTTGTAAATATTGAGAAATGTAGAAGAGTACTGTGATAGCGGCGGGTGGATCGTGAGATCCATGATTGGTTGTGGGGTGAATTCCCCGAACAAAATATGGATCATCCTGACTTCGAGGATATATATTCTACCTCCGACGGCTTTTCGGGCTCGAGCCCTATCCGGGGGATGAAATTTGGGGTATCGAATAAGAGATCGAGATTATATGTAAGTATCTCTTTTATAATAAAATACAAAATATATATATATTTGTATCGCACCGAGGCAAATCGTCAAAATAAATAGATGTACTATTTAGCATTATTTGGGGTAAGTAGGTTAATCCCTTCCGCTGACTCTTCCTTTTTTAAATCTCAACGTAACGACGATAACATTTAGAAGAATATTTATAATAACTAAAAAAGCTAAATAATAAATAAAATAAACAAAGGATCAGTATTAAAAATAATCGACCAAACTAGCAAAAATTTTTACACTTTATTAAAAGTTACGACGTTTCGACCATATGGTTGTGGTCTTTTTCAAGTATAAACTAAAATAATACAATTAATAATTAAACTTATATTTCTAAACGGTTTGAATAAAGATAGTAATATGCATAGATTAAATTGGATATAAAAAGAGTACATATGTTATAAAATGTAAATCTTAGGTAAGTATGTTCAAATAAAAAATTCGCTCACTTGTTGTCAACATTAAAAGGAGAGAACGTTAAGTCAGTATGAAACTTTGTCAATAACTAACTATATTAACTTAGAAAATGTGTTACACGACCTTTATTATTTTATCATAAATATTATTTAAGCTCTCCGTGTCCTTTTGAAAATTAATTGTATTCTTAAATTTTTTAATGTAAAACATTTCCGCAATTTCTCTTTTTCGCACATGTTTCTCATTATGTAATATGTTGAGTTTTGTCCAATCGAATTATTCGTTATTGTCTTCGAAACATTAGCAATCATAGTTCATCATCTAACCCTTTTTTCTTTGCATATTTAGAAGCTTCTAAATTATTTTGCAATATATTTATTTTGCAAATTTTATAATATTTAAATTCATTGATTGTTTCGAGAATATTTTCTGAGAATTTTAAATCAAATTTTATCGCAAAATAACAGGATTTAATAATGTCTGTGAATAACTAAGTGTGAGCGCTTTGTACACTTTTCTTCGTGTATTTGTTCATTTTAATATTATTCGTTTTCTATTGCTAAACAAGCATTATATTGCGAACATATTTTTATTTTTATTTTATTTTTATTAATTAATTTTTTTTATTTGTTACTGTCATAGAAAAATTATCAATTAATTATTTAACTTTCTTTCCCTTATATATGTATTTATGTTACGTCCTACGAACTTCACGAGTTATTTTCTTTTGCAGAATACAAAGCGAAATCTAAAAACTTCACAGATAAGCATACGATCTGACAGGCGAAGCAAAAATATGTCCGGAAACAGCAGGATTGTTAAAGGAAGAAACATGTGTCAATGATAATTAGGAAAATATATTAAAATAAAAATAATGATTTAAAAGTATTTAATATAAAATTAAACCAAGTCAAATTAAAAGACAAATCAAATTAAATAAAATTAATTATTTAAAGAATTAAAGAATTAATTTGAATCAAATTTAAATAAAATTAAACATTATAGATTACTAAATGTTATTAATATGTATAATTTACCTAATTTATTATGACTGTCTTCTGTAGAAGAATTATCAGAAGTTTTAGAATTTTCTATGTCGCTTTCAACATGTCGCTTGTTCCAGCAACTGCTAACTTTTATTCAAAGTTTTTTATGAAATATCTTATCCATCAACTAAAATGCTCACATAAATAATACATTTGCATATAATTATTTGACATTTGTTGAATAGTGAATATTCTCATGTGTTGCAAAAATGATGTATAATTAAATAAAAAAATATTTACATCAAAATATTCCCATTTTTTATGATCATTTCCTGAACGATTATTATGACCTTTTATAGATTTATACGTTCTCTTCATTGCTTGGAATTTTATGGTACATATTCTTTTTTTTTATTTCTTTCGAGACATTTTCCCAGTAATTTTTCACCGTACTCTTTCATTATAAAAATAATCCTTATACATACTATATATATCAATCAGAAGTAGTGTTTCTTCTTTCGACCAATTATGCTGTTCTAATTATCACAAAAAAAATTAATAATTTTTAATAAAGTAGCTAAATAATTCAATACTCATTTCAACATACCTTTACTCTTATCTTCATTTGAGGCAGGTTCTATAGAAGTTATAATATTTGTATTTTCATCTTTTAAAATAGTGCTACTGCAATTTAAAAATTGAAACAGTTATTAACAATTTTGTTATGGAAATAAAATAGAAACATAAAAATAAATATAATTAAATCCAAAATATCTTACATTTTAAAAATTTCGATAAATTGTGTTAGAAATGTAATTGTAAAATGTAATCTTATGTAATTATAATGTAATTTATATATGTAATTATATTATAATTACATTTTTATGAAATTATAATATTATGAAATGTAATACTATAAAATGTAAAATTATGTAATTGTTATGTATTTTGAATTATTTACCACTTCGAGCTCTTTCTGCATCTTCGACATTTATTATAATATTGTATGCTTTATTTTCTTTGCCATCAATTAAGGTTATCTCACTCATGGATGAAGCCATCTTGATTACTGCACTGCTTCACCTCGCTGGTTGCAGTAGCCGGAGAAAGTACGTCAAAATCAATGACTTCATGGATTTCAACCAATACTTTTGCAGTGCATTGTCGTCAATATAAAAAACGCTATTGACAATACTATCAGTACTCGCAGTCAATAACGGAACGCACCCTTAATATAATATATTATAATAAATATAAATATAATAATAAGATATGCCAATCTTAATAGATGATTATAATATCTTTATTTTATAAAAAAAACTTCACATTTTGATAAATATTTTACAAACTTATACACGACAGATATATTTCCTCATATTTTAATTTTGAATTAAGAAGTGTCTCTCAATGTGTTAAAATAATTTTAGTTACACAACTTTTTGGCAATATATAATTTTTCAAACTAAAAACACAGGAATACTTATTGTTAGATACGACTGTTTTTAATTTTAAAGTAATTTTTATATTATAGAAATCGAGAAATTTTAATCTGAATAACTTCTGAATCGAAATTTATGATAAACTTTTAATATATTATATATTATATACAATATTCTCTCTCTTATACGATCTATAGTAATAGTATTGAAAAATAGAGAGTGGAAGAAAATTATATTTTCAGTTATTGCTTACACTCATTGCTTTATTATTGATACAAAATGTATTTCAATAAAGATAGTAGAAATATATGAAAAATAAAGACATGAAAATCACCGAGCTCAAGATCTGATGAATACGACGAAGACACTCGAAGACACGATGAGTGGCAAGTCTTAGGTCCTTTAATTTCTCAAAATTGTGAAATGATGAATCAATTTGGAAACCAGATTCGTGTTCAGCGTCCGAAAAACTATAAGAAAAAATTTAACTCTTAAGGGTCGGCAGGCGACACGGTGGAGACGCCTGTCGGCCGGCCGGGAATTACAGATTCGTTTATATAAGATTTTAGCCAAAATACTTAATGAATCTCATTAAATTTAGGAGATTCTTAATTAGTAGGATTGTCCGCAAGTCGCTAAAGAGCGATTTTTTGGAAAAAACGTAAAAATAAAATTTATAATAAATTTTGTGAAATACGCAACTAGCCAGCGGGTAAGGTTGAGTTAGCCGCGAGTCCGTATTTTATTTATTATAAATTTTTAAGAGCGAAAATGCAAAATCCGGCTCTTTAGCGACTTGCTTTATTATATAAAGAATATATAAAAAAAATGTCATGAAGCTACGTGACTTCTTCGAAAATCTTATATGAACGAATCTCACTAGATCTATATCTAAGAGCAGCTCATGGGGAAATTTCCGTGGTAACATACTGACAGCTTGACAAGGAGAGAGATAATCGTTCTGTCTTTGTCTCTCTTGCATTACGTATGTAGTAGCGTCCATGTAGGCACAAATACTAATATGTTGAGCACACGGATGCGATTATTGAAAGATAATGTCAACAAGAACCGGCTATCGTATTACCTTTGTTTCTCTGTATATGTAAAACGAGGATAACGATATCTTAGATCTTGCTCCTAACAATATCTTCCAATAATTGTATCTTATTGTATGCCGTATCTCGCATATATTATGTATCTCAAATTATAGAATAATGATTTATTAAATATTAAAATATATATATTTTTTAAAGATTATTATATGTATAATTTAGAAAGAATATTTAAAATATTTATAAGTTTATATATATATGTATATATATATATATACATATATATATATATATACATACATATATATATATATATGATTGACAAGTTTGTGTTATCTTGATTTCTTATTGATGTTACTGTATAAAAATATCAGCTGCATAAAGAATAATATAAAGAACTTATGAATAACATATAAATAGCTCAATGCAAGGTGTTCGGTCTATTCTCCCGAACCCGCTATATCTCAGCGGGCCCTTTCCCCTCACTCCTCTGTTTCCTCTGAGGACGCCGATTCTCCGCGGAGCCCTTCTCCCTTTCTTCCCCCTGCTTCTCCCGAACGCCCTGATCCACCTAGATCTCCGTCTCCGGCTCCCTCAACAATCATCCTCGAGGATTCTCCTCCCTCATCCCCAACGTCCTCTGTAAATAGGGAACATCCGGAAGGGTTTGAAGTAATAGATATCGGCGACGACGATTCCGAGGAATCAGAATCGCCTGCCAAGCTCTCATACGAGCAATTTAGAGCTTGGTTGATAAACTAGCTCCCAGGGATACGAGAAGTCCCTGAGGGAGCTTTCACAATTGGTCCAGGCCCCGTAGACCACGAGGCCTTACGCGAATTTCTAGAGACCTGATAGGAATAACATCATCCCCTGGTATGTTCCCGAGCGCAGATATCAGCCGTCCCTGCACACCTTCTCCTACGAACCTATCCCCCCTCCACCGCCATAATTACCGAACTCTCATAACCTAGCATTCTCTCTCACACGCACAAACATGGACACAAAATTATATATCTATTAGCGTTTAAATTATTGTAACCACCAATCGGGACCCTAAAATTTAAACAATAACACTTTCCCTCGTTGTCTCGATTGACGACCTCCGTATCTATGTACCGCGATTTATACACAATCACTCACTCATACACACGAGCATCAAATCATTTTTTTATTTCCTCGACTAAGAGAAGTACACAAAATTAGAACAAATAATAATAAGAATAATAATGTATAATAATGTACAATAAGTATAATATGATTCTTATGAATTTAATTCTTCTTTTCTCGTTTTTTAAGAGTAAAATAAATTAATTGTTTTAATATGAAGCCTAATACTCTTTAATTTATAACCCGTTCCCACTCATTCCCGCAAACCAAGATCGCACAAGGTCCCATCCTGCGCAAAAGAGATTAAATTCTCTTACCGAAAAGGGACCACCGAGCGAACTGCCCTTTAAATAGAGTAAGAGCGACCCTTGCGGTCGTTGACCTATTTGGGCCCAGACGTTCGTTCGGGTCGAACAAACGGATTGTCTGTCGTCGTTCGAGATAAATTTAGTTACGTCCTTCCTTTCGACTCTTCCTTCCTTGAGTCTGGACGTAACAATACTAAAGAATAAAAATTAGGAATAGATATTAAATATATGTAACGCACAATGAAAAATAACAAAACATAATAAAGTATAAATATTAGAAATTGTGTCATTCAGTCATAACATAACAACCAAAAATATTTATATTTTTATAAATTTGCAAATTTAAACAATATATAGATTTAGAAATTATTAACCAAATATAATCTTAACCAAGTAAAAAAATCTGTAATCCCAGAGCAACATTTTTATTATCATGTTTAGTTTTTTAATTAATGGGAATTATATTTATATTAAAGATAAAAATATATAAACTTTGGAGAAATAGATGCGCTAGTGGATCTCATTAATTTACAAAGAGATAGTTCTAGATAATTTTTAAATTTTTTTGTGAAAGAGCTTAAAAATGATGCAGATCTCTTTTTTCGCTATACTAAAATGACATCAGAAATATATTATAATAATCTTTCTAATTCTTGGTTCTGTTGTACATACCATAGGAGGAATAAAGCTGCGTCAGTTTAATTGAAATATCTATGATACTTTTATTTGACAAAACTTTTATTCAAAATAATTTCAATGGTTTTTTCTTTGGTATTTTTTTTAAATTTGGAATATAGAATTAAATTTATATAAATTAGATAAAGCTAACTTAGATTAATAATAAGATTAGCTATTTGAGTATTCACGCGCATATCTGTTAATTTGCAATACTATTTATCTGTAATGAAATAATATTTGTACAAATAAGTAATAAATTTGAAAATAATTAATCTACATAAATAATTTTAAAAAACAGTAAAAACGTTTGATTCAATTTTTTAATTAAATTAAGTTATTTAGTTATTTAGTTAATTTATAAAAAGTATTCATTATATTTAATTACAATTTCATTAATTTTTTTATTTTCATGTGCAGTCATATTAAACAATCAATTTTTAGTTACAAATTTTTTACATCAAGGTTTCCATTAATTTTGCAGATTAGAAAATTATAAAAAGATATTATTATGTAAAAAGATATTATTATGTAAAAAGATATTATTATGTGTTGTTATTCTAAATGATAAATTTTTTATATTTATAGAAATATATTTTCTAAAAATATATATATATATATATATATATATATATAAATAAAACATTGATATAAAATTTCATTGATACACTGAGAAAATTTTCTCTCGGAATTTATCCTGAAAATCATGGTAGGTAATCGTGAGACAATATGGTATGGAAAGAATTTTATGAGAATTTCTCTGATTAATATTTATCACAATAAAAATAATAATATCTTTATCACGATAAAATATAAAACATGTTTGATTAATTTTACTAAACTGCATAGTAAAATTAATCAAACATATTTTATATATTTTATTGTATAATAGATATTATTATTTTCATTGTGATAAATATTAATCAAAGAAATTCTCATAAAATTCTTGCCATATTATATTGTTTCACGATTACCATGATTTTCAGGGTAAATTCTAAGAGAAAATTTTCTGTGTATATAATTTCATAGTAAAACTTGAAATGCAAATTTTTCTGCAATTTATTTGTATAAGATTTTATCTTCTTAAGATATATTATATATATATATATATATATATATATATATATAATATATACATTAAAAATACATCAGTACATACACTGATATACACGCGATATGTAACACATGTTAATATTTGCCCAATGTTTTTCGAAAATACAGTGCAATACAAAACGTATACGTTTCCAATTGCGAATATTACAAAAAAGTGTTCAAGAATCTACTTTCAGAAGCGTATACGCATTTTGATCGTACGAGACATGCGCATACGCAATATTGCGAACGAAGTCAAGAATAGGGCCCCAGTTGTTTGATCGATAGTACTTTCGAACACGAGCAGAAGAATTTGTCGGAAAAAACAAGCGAATATGTGTTAGATGTCGGATGGTATTTTATGTCGACGAGACTGGCAAGTACTTGAAGGAGGAATGTTGTTTCTATCACAACAAATTATGTGACAGGGAATACAATGACGAAAAATATTGTATGTCTTGTGGCTAATCATCATCATCACTGGGCTGCAAGCAAGCAGATGTACACGTGTGGGACGGCTTTATACAACCCGGGATAAACGGACCCTTCGCGAATTACATGCGTACCTTGCCATCTTACAAAACACCGTCTCTACGACCGTATTACGCCTTGAACGTCTACGCTCTGAATTGTAAGATGTGCTACACGCAATACGGTCTCGAGCTCGACAAAGTCATCCTTGTAAATTTGTGTGGCAAAATAGTATATAACAAGTTCGTCAACCCGAAGAACGAAATCATCGATTATAATACTGAATTCAGCGGAATTACGAAAAAGGATATGTTGCACGTCACCACGACCCTCGAGGATGTCCAGAGAGATCTGAAAACCTTAATCCATGCTGAGACGACTTTATTATTGCATTAAAATATAAATATTTTGACGATTTTATAAAATATATTGCATATGGCTTACAAACAACCCATATAGCAAGGAATTTTCTAAGAATGTGCTATAAACATTCTATGAATATCCTAATATTTCCTGGGTCATTCAGAATATTCTATAGAAGTTTTCTGAATATTCCATGGAATTTTGTCTATTCGGAATATAAATATAATATTCCAGAAATATTCTAATAAATGTAGTATATTTAGAAAATGCATGGAATGTTCTATAAATATTCTGATAAATATAGAATATTTAGCATATTCATAGAACATTCTATAAATATTCTTAAAATATCCATAGTATATGCTATGAACATTTTGAAAAATTTTCTAAAACGTCACTATAAATATTTTGATAATATTCTATGAACATTCCGATGAACATGCACATATTCAGAATATTAATAGAATATTTTTTAGATATTAATGGAATATTCTATACACATTTTAGAAAAATATTGAAAACGTTTTGATTATTCTATGAATATTAGAAGAATATTCTTGGAACATTCTATAAATATTCTGGAAAACCAAAAACTTTTAAAAAATATTGCTGCAATATTTATAGAATATTTTGTAATTTTCTTGAGTATCTACAATATGTTATACATATTTCAAGAATATTTTATAAATATTCTTAGAACATTTTGCGCATATTCCGTATATGGTTGAGATATATGTACATATATAATGTGCTCATATTAGTTTCCTTATTATTTCATTATGAATATTATATGGTCGAATATGCGCAAAATGTTCTCAAAATATTTACAAAATGTTCTTGAAATATGTATAACATATTGTAGATACTCAAGAAAATCGCAAAATATTCTATAAATATTGCAGAAATATTTCTAAAAAGTTTTTATTGTTTTCTAGAATATTCATTGAAAGTTTTAAGAATATTTTCTTCTAATATTCATAGAATAATCAGAATGTTTTCAAAATTTTTCTAAAATGTGTATAGAATATTCCAAGAATATTCCATTAATATCTAAAAAATATTCTATTAATATTCAGCATATTCATGTTCATCGGAATGTTTATAGAATATTATCGAAATATTTATAGCAAGTTTTAGAAAATTTTTCAAAATGTTCATAGCACTTACTATGAATATTTTAAGAATATTTACAGAATGTTCTATGAATATTCTAAATATTCTATATTTATCAGAATATTTATAGAACATTCCATGCATTTTCTAAATATACTACATTTATTAGAATATTTCTGGAATATTATATGCAAATTCCGAATAGACAAAATTCCATGGAATATTTATAGAACTTCTATAGAATATTCTGAATGACGCATGAAATATTAGGATATTTATAGAATGTTTATAGCACATTTCTAGAAAATTCCTTGCTGTATATAGAAATCAACATTAATAAAAATTTTTAGAAATAAATATAATTTTTTCAATAGAGTATCTATACAGGCAAATATAATATCTATACAGACAGAAAGGTGCCACTGGTCGTTCGTAAATTTAATATTTAAAAAATTTTCTTAAACGTTTTTATATTTTATGGGAAGTATTATTAATATATCTTTTTTACTTCATTTTTAACTGCTCAAAATAAGTTAAATTATTACTTGAGCCCGCCAAATTTTCTGCGTTTATAAGCTGATATATTGCGCTAGTTAATTGTTTTTACTGTTGCGCATGCGCGACTCGTCCCGCATTCTGTCCTGCCATCGTATCGCGTGTGCATCAAGAGCCGTGTATATTGTTCAGTGAGTAAGTCTGAATATATTTGTTTGTGTCCTGTTCTGTTGTGTCCTGTTCTGTTATTTCCTCTTTGGGAGGCTAAAACTGTATAGAACCACACCACTGTTTTGACCAGTATAAGCAGGCTTTGAGCTTTCCAACTAGGGAATACAATCCCGGACCTCATCTTCGATCCCGAGATTTCGGGATTTGTGAAATAGTATCCCAGGATCCCGGGCTTATCCCGGTATTAAAAAAAAATAAATTTTAATTGAAAAGAATACTTATATTATTTATATATCTTATATATTATTTAGACTTTTGAAAATAAGAACGCAAAAATAGAAGAGCATCTAAAGTATCATCACCAAGTCGACTTCTTAATCTGTTTCCAATATATCCGGCCGCAGAAAAGCTCGCTTCAACACTTGTAGGAGGGATGGTCAACAAATATTTGTAGACTAATTGTAGATGATGTCCACGAGTCCCTCCATTCTCAAACAGATTCATCTCTTTTTTTATGCTCGTCGATAAATCAGAATCTTTTTGAGTTTGCGGTTCCATAATTTCCATACTTTTTTCTATTTCTTCTTGTAATTTTTCTTTCAACGTAGCTAAATAGATGGCTGCGTTATGGTAAGATCACTTTCTCTTTCTTCCTCTTCGTTATCTAGGTCTTCAGTGTGATGTTTTAATCTTTCGATCAATCCTTTTATTTGTTTTCTTATAACAGTTTGACAAGGGATTGAAAATAGATCGTCTGCTGCATTTTCATCACTGCATCGAGGATTTTGTAGATAATTCAACAGACCAGATAATTCCACGCGTTGTCTTTGCTTAATTCGATGTAATAAAGATTTCTTGATTTCCTTGGCAAGAATTGTTTTCTTTTCCGTTAACTGATTGATCAGAAATTTAAAAGCCGCATCAGCTGTACACAAATTAGAATCTTGGCGACAGAGTGCTTCTACCGTTAATTTTACTGGTGCAAGTACGTCGATAATTTCTGTCATCAATGCAAAATCGTTATCATTTAAACATATAGGATGATTTAGATCTATAAGCGCTTTTTGGATGCTGGATTTTAAAAGAACGAAACGCTCTAGCATAGTAAGAAGATTGTTCCATCTTGTTTTACAATCGAGAAGAAGTGAAAGTTCTTTTCCATGTTCGCATTTGACGTATTTTTGAAGAACAACGTCATTTTTGGTCGGCAATCTTTTAAAATATATCACGATTTTACGAACTTTTTTAATGATGTCATTAATATTTTGTTCGGTCGTAAGGTCGGGGATTTCTTGAATTAGATTATTTTGCGAAATTATGAATCCTGATTCTAAACAGTCCAAATTCTCTAAATTTTCGTCATCAATGTCGCTCATATTTGCAATATTTGTTGATTCACTCGAAGAAGATTCAAATTGAACAGTTTTTTTATTATAAATAACATCACAGACTGCTAAATGAATACCGTGCGCAAAGCAAAGTTGGTGTTCAGCATCAATAAGTTTTCCTACTTTGACCATTATATTTGGCCCATCGGTCGTAATACAGACAATATCCTTCTCAAGTGAGATTTCATGTAGAGTAAGGCGATATCTTAAAATTTTTATACACACCTCAGCAGTCATAGATTCGCGGATACGAATTAGGCCTAAACTCCAATATTTGTTGCGCGAATGAACGTTGACATTCATGAATCGTTTATTGGCGGTTGATGTCCATTCATCAAAAGTTAAACTAAATCTTTCTTCCGAGCTCTTTAAGTGTCATATTTCAGCAGAAACTTGCTCTCTGATTTTGTGACTGTAATTCATTACACGATTTCGAATCGATACTGCTGATGTTGGTATATCGTCGAAACCCTTCGCAATTAATAATTTTCTTAAGTCACTCGATGTTATAAACACGCTGAACGTCAAACCATCCAGTGCCGTCATACGCGCCAAAATGGCATCAAGAGTATTACTCTGAGATGTAATAAAATATTCACTTATTTTTTGTTTTTTAGTTAGCGACTGTGTGTCTTTGTGGCTCTGACTTGTAGACGGATAATTTACTTCACTTGACACTTTCATTTTATGTTTGGATAACAAATGTGTGTGCAAACCCTTAGTTGATCCTCCCAAAGTCTTAAGAATTGCATTACATTGCTTGCATTGGGCACAACTTCCGTCCTTTGCAATTAAATAATGACACCACACTGATGACGTATCGGAATCTTTTTTGTGTTTCACGAAAACGCAGGTGTTCGACATTTCTAAAAAAGTATTTTTCGGAACGCAAGACGCAACTTATTTTAACGAGAGCGTAATGTGAACTGATAATGTACACGTTTTAACTTGTACACGGAGGTCGGGACTGTCGGGAGTTCGGACGAAATACGGAACACGTTGCAACCAGTGCGACACTGGATATGCGGGCGACTTACTTGACTTGCGCGCGCGCGGCTAATAAAAATATTGTTGAGGATAAAACTAATAGATAATACATGTAGGATTTGTAATAAGCGGATCTTCGATTAAAATTTTACAAACATTTATATGCGAAATATATTTAAACAACTATTTATAATTTAATTACGTTAGTAAAAATTCTTTTAAATTCATACACAACTTATTATTAGTGAAAATTGTTTCAAATTTATACATAAATATTTAGAAGATAATTATTAAAAATCCCGAAAATCCCGGAATTAGTAGTTTACAATCCCGGGATTGTCAGAACCAAAAAATAGCCGGGATACCGGGATTCCGGGATCCTGTATCCCGGGATTGTATTCCCTATTTCCAACCCAGTGCCAATAATCTCGAGGAAGGAAGGAAGGAAGGTATATAATCGTTCGTATAAAAATCTAGTATCTGCGTTAATCCTGTGAGTACCAAGCAATTTTTAGAAATATTTAAAATTTATTGTAGGTAAGTTAATGATAACTTTTTAATATTTCTAGATATAAATTCTAGATATAACTTTCTAGATATAAATTCGTAAGATTTATAATTTGAGAGGTTATATTTAAGTCGCAGCACACGTGTTTATATAATCCAGAGCTGTCCACGTTTTGCACTTTCGGCCGATTTCCGAGGCTCACCGCCTAGCGGCCCCCACTTACGCTCGAGACCTTAGCAACTACGGTTATCGGGCCACGCGTTGCTAAGGTCTCGAGCGTAAGTGGGGGCCGCTAGGCGGTGAGCCTCGGAAATCGGCCGAAAAGTGCAAAACGTGGACAGCTCTGATATAATCTATATGGAAATAAAAATTATAATCATAAAATATTTGTTATGGATATACATTCATAAAAAATAATTTGATATAGGTTAAGATTAGGTTAGGTTAAGTTATAAGTCGCAGTACATGTTTAATTATTATGTTAAAATTGCAGATTTTAATCATAATAATATATATATATGTAATTAGAAATGTTGCCTAATATATATTAAAATTTTATAAAATTATATCTGAAATGTATTATATAATTTAAAGATTTATAGCGGAGTTATGAAATCAATCGACCAAACTAGCCATAAGAAATTTTATTCAAATCACGACGTTTCGACCATATGGTTGTGGTCCTTATCAAGTGGTTACACTGTAATTTATATTATATACATTGAAATTATCACGATCAACACAATCTTACAAATCAACGATTGATATAGAGGTATGAATTTACTTACACATTTAATTAGATTTATTTAAACAGCATAATGACACAATTAATAATTGTCTATTCTCGAAGAATGACAAGTCAATTATTTGAAATTGAGAGACAGTCTAGCAACAACATATCTCGTCTGAAGATCGTCACCTTCTAATATTTTTGGTCTGAGAATTTATGTGACCTTAATTATTTTATTGTATATATCGTTTAAACTCTCCGTATCTCTCTGCGAGTTTATGTTGCCGCTTAGTTTCTTAATAAAAAATATTTCGGCTATCTCTCTCTTTCTTACATATTTCTCCGAATGCAAAATGTTCGGTTTTTTCCAATTAAATTCGTGTCCGCACTCTAACCGATGTTTGCTTACAACAGAATGAGAACTATGATGTAATTTAATATTCCTGCAATGTTCCTTCACCCGTGTGTTAAGGTGTCTCTTTGTTTGCCCTATGTATGAGGCGGCACAATCATTGCAATCTAATTTGTAAACAATATAAATTACAGTGTAACCATTTGATAAGGACCACAACCACATGGTCGAAACGTTGTGATTTGAATAAAATTTCTTATGGCTAGTTTGGTCGATTGATTTCACAACTCCGCTGTTTATTGACTAGTGACTGATATTAATATTAATTTGGGAATTTATTAAAGATTTATAATTGTTTATAATGTTTATGTTTTTAATTTTTATTTCAGGTACTGGTACTTTATACTCTATATTGTAGGACTAATATACATCAATAAAAAATTCGTTAATATAATATAATACCTATATAATAATATTTAATTTTTTTTGTAAATTTTTGATTAATTTCTAATTAATAGTTATAAATTTACATAAATCTTTACAATTTCAATTAATATTTATCTATAAATATGCCAAAAATAAAAATTAAGAGTAAGAGACATTTTAATCGAAAAATAAACAACAATGTAAAAGCGTCGTTGGCTTTAATTGAGTTACAAAGTCATATCAACATAATTGAATCGACCAAAATTACTTGTTCAAGCAATAAAATGATAAGTATCGGAGATATAAATAACGTGAATACACAAATTGATACACGAAGTCCTGATTTTCAGCCAACCAATGTATCATTAAGTAAAGAGATTCGCGAAAATATTGCTGAATTAAATTTTCATGTCAACAATATTGAAGAAAGTTTTCTAAATAATACATCTCTTTTAAATAATTCTATGGTATCTTTAAATTCTATGGTATCCTTATATAGCGTTGATAATGATGAGGACATAATGAATAGTAATAATGATTTATCCACTTGCGCCAAGAAAAAGATAAAAATACATCACTGCGAAAAAAATTAACATCATGGGCCATTGAGGAAAATATTACTCAAAATAGTTTTAAAAAACTTTTAGAAATTCTCCGAAATGAAAATGACTTGACTTCATTTCATAATTTACCAAAAGATCCAAGAACAATGTTATCTACTCCAAGCAATCTTACTTCTGTAAAAATGAGCACTGGTTCCTTTTATTACTTTGGAATTGCTCAGTCTATTAATATATTAATTAATCAATGTAATATATTCCTTCCTAATTGTACATCTTTTGAATTAGCCGTAAATATAGATGGTTTGCCTATTAGTAAAAGCAGTTCAACTTGTTTATGGCCAATATTAGTTCAAATAAAGTCTATTAAAGTTTTGAAAAAATATGTTTTAATGGTAGCTCTATATCATGGTAATGGTAAACCGAAAAATCCGAATGAATATTTAAAAGAATTTGTAAATGAAGCAATTTACTTGATTACAAATGGAATTTTTATCAACAATCAAAAATATAATTTTACAATAAAAGTTATAATATGTGATGCGCCCGCTAAATCTTATATATTGAATGTAAAAAACCATACCGGTTATTATAGCTGCACTAAATGCAAGGTGGAAGGTTATTTTGTTAATAATGTGTTGTGTTTTCCACAGATAAATTTTATAAACAGAACAGATGTTGAATTTAGACAACAATATAATAAAGATTATCACAAAGGAATAACTATTTTAACGAATTTGCCTCATTTTCATATGATTAAAGATGTTATACTAGATTACATGCATCTTTTTTGTTTAGGAGTAATGAAAAGATTGATTACACATAAAAAATATGGTTGGGTGTTGGGTAAACCACCATATAAGCTTTCACATAGACATGTAGAATCGATTTCAAATAAAATCAAAAGCTTAAATAAATATATCCCTATTGAATTTCCACGTAAAGGTAGATCGCTTGAAGAATGTCCTCGTTTCAAGGCAACGGAATTTAAACTCATACTATTATATACAGGACCTATAATTTTTAAACAAATTCTTTCAAAAAATAATTATTATCAATCATTTCTTGACATTACATGTTGCAACTCTAATAATGTGTAGTAACGAATTCTGCAAAAAAATAGACATGATAAATTATGCAAAAGATCTAATGAAATGCTTTGTTAAAACAAGTATTAATATTTATGGTCAAGATTTTGTTTCTCATAACGTACATAATTTATTACATATACATGAAGATGTCATACGATTTGGTAATTTAAATGAATTTTCAGCTTTCCCGTTCGAGAATTATATGACGCAATTAAAAAAAAATGATCAGGAAAAAAGAAAAACCACTTGAACAAATAATACGTCGTGTTTCCGAATATAATAATATTCCAAGATTAGAAAATCACTTTGAAAATAATATTGTTGCCAAAGAACATTATAACGGACCTTTATTACCAAATTGTTTAGGTCAATATAAAGAATTAAAATTAAAATCTTGTACTTTTAAATTAAACACTGCTGTTATGTGCAAATGTTTGATAATGACATTGTTCAAATATGCAATATTACATACTGTAATAATACTATTTGTATTATTGGGCAAACATTTCTCGAGAAAAAATTATTTTTTATGAAATCTTGTGATTCTGCAGTTTTAGGTATTTATACTGTAAACCTTGACAAACTTAGTAGTTTAAAAATATATTCATTATTAGAAATTAAATGCAAATCAATGTTGTTGCCATATAAAAATAATATTGCAGTAATTTTTCCTTTGTTACACATGTAAATAAAATTTTAATATTTTTCATACTTTTTTGTAATAAGTTCGCTCAAACAACAATAAGTTTTAACTAATTAATTAATTATTAAAATTTTGTATCAGTTACTCGTATCTCATTAGTTTCTATTCATTTCTGATTAGTGCAAAGTAATGGTGATGGTAACAATTTAACGATTACTGTTACCATTACGTAGTGCTTATCAAAATGTTGCTAGAATATTAACACTTTAAAGTATTAAATAATGTTTTATTATTAATTCGATTGTAAATCTAACAAGAGATTTTAATTTATTTTCTATTTCTAAATATTCAATTTCATTGATTCTGCTGTTGCAGTCTTTATTTAAATAACTGGCTTTATATATAAATATTGCATTCTTTCAATCCAATATTAAATAATTTTATAAAATAAAATATGTTTCAATAAAAACAGAATGAAAAGGCAATAGACTCGTGCAACCCGTGCACGTTTAAATTTGTCTATTCGTTGCCGTATCATCTTTGATTTCAGCGAAATACCGACATTGAGTTAATTAAGTGTGTATTATTGTGTTCAGCTTTTAATATATGCAATATTGCAACCAGACCTATCTTACTGTGATGGTGCGAGGATATGATACGAGCAAGAAGTCTATATGTAACTAAACTATGTCTGAACAAACTATTTGCATTTTTCAGAAATATGGAATGGTGCGTTTGCCATTTTCAAATAGATGACTCCGTAGAAGTTGTCCCAAATAATTGGATAACAAGTGAAAATCAATGTGTGTGGCCATTGACGATAAAATCATCAAAATTATTTGAGCTCATTAAAAAAAAGAGATTCCAAAAGATGATTGGAAAACAATGACTATCAGAATTTTAGGACAATATAGTAAATATTATACTTTAATATATTTAATGTATTTAAATACTTTAATATATTTAAATTGCAGTTTCTTATGCTTATTTTCAAGAATTTGTATACAATTTTTTATAACTTAAATAATAGTACGTAAAACAGAATAAATGTAATAATAAAGTTGAAACAATTGCAACAGTTTAGATCTTGTATAATTTGTTGTAAAAAAAGATCTTTTGAAATATGTAATATAATTAATAGATAAATTTATGTTTTGTCTATATTTTTTATAATTTTCGCTTTTAATTTATTTATTAAAAATTGTTAAATTAATTAAATAGCAAGTAGAACTTTATTATATGAATAAGATTTTTTAAAAGAAGAATTTTTATCAAGTAACTATAATTTAACAACAATATTTTTTTCTAGACGATTATAAAACAGCTCAAAGAAAATGCAAAACAGCATTGGATAAAGATAATCTCTCATCACTATCTGAATCTGCTGAATATGGAAAAGGATTTCGTGTACCAAAGCGTAAAAGAAAATACAGTAATATAGACACCGATACGGAAAGCGAGTGTAGCGAAGAAGAATTGTCCATTAATTTTCCGACATATAAGACAGATAAGACTGTAATTTCATCAAATTCGGCACATAAAGGTACGGTTAATTAAGTAAAATAATATGAAACATTTTGAAGTTATTTTTCTAAGAAGTTTGTTTTTTTCAGATTTAGTTAATAAAGCATATATCAATAAATCGAATAATAATATTTACCAATTCGGCGAAAACAATAAGAAGCAAAATTCAGACAATATTTTAGCTGAAATCCATACTAATAATAAATCGAATAATAATGTTTACCAAATCGGCGAAAGCAAGAAGCAAAATTCTGATAATATTTTAGCTGAGATCCATACTAATTTTCAAAAACACGCAAATGAAATGAAAGGTAATATATATGGAGAAAATATGTTCTATGTATGAAGAAAATATGTTTCAGTACTTATTGCTATGCATACTTTCTAATTCACTTGCAATTCGTAAAATGTATTAAGACTATTTTGTGTTCATTATATATTTTGAATTTTTCAGAATTTCAACGCCAAGTTCTACGACACTTACATAGCATTAATGGCCGCATGGGGGAATTAAATGAGTACGTAGAATCATTAAAGCAATCTAATTTTCTCGTTGATCAAGAAAATGCTAATCAAAATATTATAAATGAAGTCTCATTACAATGCATAGAAAGTTTGCCAGTAAAATCAAAAATCGAGCTTCAAGAAATTGAGAGAACTTTACAAGATAAATAAATATTCCATAATGTGGTAAGAAGATTGTTACATTACTAAAATTATACTATAATTATATAAATAAATAAATATAATAATATAAAAATATAATAATATAAATATAATAAATATAAGAATATAATAATAATAGTATTAAATATATTAAATATAAATATAAATAAATATATTTTATATGATAATCTTTTAGGCTACGGAATTGTCGAAAATGGGCGGTAGTAATCTACGAATCATTGTCAAGAAAATGATGTGCCGAATTTTAACACCGGAAATTGGAAGAGAATACAGCTGGGAGGGGCACAAGGGAAACCTGATTTTTAAGGATTTAATTCTGGCAAAATTAGTCCTTAGTAAGTAATACAAATTTTATCTTGATTTCTATATGATGTTTAGAAAAGTTATATTTTATTTTTTGTTTTAAACTAATTAATATATTGGGAATATTTAAATCACATTCAAGATTTTAGTGAAGTTTATTTGTTCAGAAAATGTTTAAATTGCAGTGGAAAATAAAAGAAATTTCGAAGAAATTTGCTAGAATATCTATTTAAAAAAAACAATCAAAATAATATTCCTTATCATTTCAGAATCCGTAAGACTTACTACAAAGAAAAGTCATGTAAATATAACAGATGATGAAATTATAAACATCATTAAAACTTGGTTGGTAAAAGCCAAATTAAAAACAAAACAACCAATATAGCAAAATAAAGCCAATCGTTCATGTGATAGCGAACATTAAAAATGTTAAAAGTTCCTTAAAGTACCTTAAAGTACAAATTTAATAACCGTATTGTTTTTATAAAGACGTGGATAAAATTTTATATGTTATACTGGATTTATGATAGTTACTTCCCTAACAGCACATGATATCATACGAACATTCTATACTGATACTGTGAATGTACGTACTGTATATAATATATTGAGAACATCTCTATAATATCTCTTGTAGTATATCATTTTTCGTATAGTCTCAGGATATTATCAGAACATCTCTTATAGTATATCATTTCTCATATATTCTCAGTATGTTTTCAGAACATCTCTTGTAGTATATTATTTCTCGTATATTGTCAGAATATACTTTTACATATATTCTCAGAATATACTTTTATGTATATTCTTAGAATGTACTTTTGATTTACGCTGATAGCAACGCCACCTTAAAAAACGTAATTTCCGATATTGTCAGTATCGATCTTTCTTTGTTTCTGTTACAGCGGTCTCACAACTCAGTCTCTTCTCGACGATAATTTAGGATTATTTCAGAGTTCGATAAAAAAGTACAATCTTACGTGGCATTGCATTGTCTGTGTATGTGTGTGTGTGTGTATTTAATGAAGGAATATTTAATAAAGAATACAAATTAAAAAATATAACCTAATATCCTATCTTTATCCTAATCAATAGGTCTGTTCTTTTTAGCTGAACTGGTTACACTAGTTCAGGGTTTATCTTTTTTATATATTTTGAAAAAAAGATAAACTCTGAATTATACAACGAATATACTCTGAAAGATATTCGCAGTATATACTACGAACTAAAATAAGTGGGACATAGGAACGTTTATAGTATGTACTCAGTATATCGTAGTCGGTATATCGAATGTTCTGAGAATGTACACAATGTACTTTTGCGATATCCTCCGAACATTCTCAGAATCTACCTGTGCTGTTAGGGTTATAAGTACTAAATTTAAGTAAAATACCAAAAATGCAAAACCAAAGCAAATATAATTTATTTTATTTTATGTTTTCAAATATAATGTCGATAAGATTTTATCAACAATTATTATAATTTATTTTATTTTGCGTTAAAAATAATACGAATATTTTAAGTTTTATTCAAAAAGTACTTATAGTAAAACTATAATAATTGTAAGTAACATTGACATGTAAGGGCAACAGCACATGATATCATACGAATATTCTATACTCATACTGTGAATGTACGTACCGTATATAATATACGGAGAACATCCCTATAACATTTCTTGTAGTATATTATTTTTCGTATATTCTCAGGATATACTTGTAATATCTTAAGAAGTATATTATTTTTCGTATATTTCTCGTATATTCCCAGAATATACGTTTAATATCTTGTACAGTATATTATTTTTCGTATATTTTCGTATATTCTCAGAATATACGTTTAATATCTTGTACAGTATATTATTTTTCGTATATTTTCGTATATTCTCAGAATATACTTGTAATATCTTAAGAAGTATATTATTTTTCGTATATTTCTCGTATATTCCCAGAATATACGTTTAATATCTTGTACAGTATATTATTTTTCGTATATTTTTGTATATTCTCAGAATATACGTTTAATATCTTGTACAGTATATTATTTTTCGTATATTTTCGTGTATTCTCAGAATATACGTTTAATATCTTGTACAGTATATTATTTTTCGTATATTTTCGTATATTCTCAGAATATACTTGTAATATCTTAAGAAGTATATTATTTTTCGTATATTTTCGTATATTCTCAGAATATACTTGTAATATATTAAGAAGTATATTATTTTTCGTATATTTTCGTATATTCTCAGAATATACGTTTAATATTTTGTACAGCATATTATTTTCCGTATATTTTCGTTTATTCTCAGAATATACGTTTAATATCTTGAACAGTATATTATTTTTCGTATATTTTCGTATATTCTCAGAATATACGTTTAATTTACGCAGATAATAGCGCCATTTGAGAGCGTCATTTCCGATATATTACCGGTACCGGTCTTCTTGACTACCGCTTGATACCGCGTGGTTTGTAGTTGGTTCTCTCTACGAATTATCGACGAATTCAGAGGTAAGTAATCTTTCTCCTTCTTTTCTAAATATTTTATTAGACATAAAATAAAGTTTAAGAATATTTTATTTGTTATATATTTTTAGTATTTCTTGCTACATTTCATAATTTGTCACGGTAAAACATTTCACAAAATTGAGGTTATGTTTAAGAAAGTCGCATGAGAAATATAAAAATATAATTAATTATCAATGAATTTATTACTTGCTTTTCATTTACATCAAACCTCAAATAATTAACCCTAACAATAATTAACACATGATATACGAATATTCTATATATATTGTGAATCATCAGTATATTATTTACGCACTGTACATATACGCAATGTACTAATAACATCCCTATAACATCTCTTGTAGTATATTATTTCTCGTATATTCTTAGAACATTCTTATAACATCTCTTGTAGTATATTATTTCTCGTATATTCTCAGAATATACTATAATATCTTTTATAGTATATTATTTTTCGTATATACATAATACATGTAAAGTATGTCATTCTTATTTGTAATTTTTATGTTGCAGCATAATCAAGAGAAGATTGGCTGAGTGTGCGACCAGTCTGTCCAGCTATTTACTGGAACGCAAAACCTAAAGTAAGTATGAACTCTTGTGTATCGCATGTGTGTTGTTAGCTTTGTATTTAATACATGTTAAAGATTTTATATGTTTAAAGTATTATTAAGTAATTTTATTTATAATATTTATGTTGCAGAATAACCAAGAGAAAATTGCCTTAGTGTCCGTCCACTCTGCACATCATCTGCACATCTACGTATTTATTACTGGTCAGAGAGCATCAAGTAAGTGCCATTTTTTATGTATTGCATATCTGTATCTACACTGAGAAAAAAAGATTGGTTGAATTGACTAAAATTTTCAATAAAATTTTATTTTATTTCAACAAAATGTTTGCTCAATCAAAGAATAATTTACTTCACTGCTCTAAATTTTTCTTAGAATGAGTAAACATTTTGTTGTTAAAATAAAATAAAAATTTTGTTGAAAAATTTAGTCAATCCAACCATTCTTTTCTTTCAGTATATATAAACATGGTCTGTCAGAAAAGTAACACTGAAAAGTATTACTTTTGAAAAAAGGATTATACTTTTTATATTCCGCGTAATTATGATTTCTGTTGCCACAATATGCACTACATAATTAATTTCATTACTTTTCTGATAGATCATTGTATATATACACATATACAAGGTGTTTCAAGAGGAATGGTTAGTATTTTATTAAGACATGATTGTACACATTTTTAAAGAAAAAATTTATATAAACATGTTTCCTATTCTAGAGACGGTTATAAAGATAAAGTGTGTTCTGTCAAGAATACATTTTTTAATTTAATAGAATCAAATTCTATGAAACAAAACTTACATTAAAGCAGTTTAAGCTTACAATAAATTTGAATAATTAAAAAATAATAATTTAAATTAATAATAATTTTGGCAGTTTGGAGTGTATATCAAGTATTTTTATTATATCGGAAACTAAAAATTTCAAACTAACACGATTTATCAAACGTTATCTAATGTTTACATTCGTAACAGGATTTGATGAAAATTTAATGTAATTTTGTTTTATAGAATTTGGTTCTACTAAGATAATAAATGTATTCGTTCTTTAGATTGAATATGGTGTATCTTTATAACCGTTCAGAATAGGACACATGTTTATATATATATAAACTTTATATGTATAAACTTTTTTATTCAAAATAATGTGTACAATCCTAGAATATAGACCATTCTTCTTGAAACATCCTGTTGTATATATAGATAGATATACAGAAATGTGCAAATAAATGAGTGTCCAAACTTATTTGAAATAAAAATTGCAAAATAGTTGAAGCCTTTTCATTTAAAAATGCAAAATGTTTTTTAGACACGCATTTAAAATAGGACATGGAAAGTAGGCATTTTTTAAATGGTTTTTTAAAATACAAATAGTTTTTTTAATATTTATATTTTTATATTTATATTTTTTATTATTTTAATATTTATTTATATTTAAATATTTTTTATTATTTATATTTTTTTATTTCTTATATATATTCTTATACTAACTTTTATTTATTTTAAACTTGAATTATAAAATTATATAATTAAACAGATATTCAGTTATTCTTTTAAGACATTTGTAATTTTTAGAAACGTAATGTGCTCTTAAAATAATTAGCATTTTAAAGAGAGGAATTCTTTCTTTCAAAAGCTTGTTATTTTATCCAGGGCCGGCAACTTATATATGGAGTGTGTGGAGGATTCCACACTCGGATTAATCTGAGTGTGGAAATTCCACACTCGGAATTTGACCAATTTATTCTAAAATTTTAAAATTATTTAGGAATTGCGACGAAATCTACCGCCATAGACTATAACATTATATGATAGAGGTAGAGGGCGTTAGATGTGCGTGTGGCAAAACGTCTCTGTAGGCGTCTCATTGTTCATGTCCGAATTGATGCCCTTTCCTCTTAAGTCCGTACAGTTCGTGACGAAACTCCTATTGACCTGAGATCGCGGTTCTTCCCCTAACCCAACAAAATATATCTTTCTTTGTCACTCATCATGGACCATGGACAAATTTGTAAGAGAAAGAGACAGAAAGCAAGAGCCACCAAATTCTATAGTTTCGAAGCCGAGCTGTTCAAGCAATAAGATAGAGATAGTTGATAGTTCGAAGTCGGAGTTAGAAATCACGGAAGCAATAAATTATAGCGACACTCAACAAAACCCAGACAAAGAAAATTTTGCGTCTAAAAAGGCATTAAACAAAAGTATGTATGTTTGTTTTGAGTAAAATGCAATTTTTTGTATAAATATATTTAAATAGTTAATAAGTATGGTACTTACTTTAAAATATAACATTTTTATAGTATTAAAATATTAGAATTTAATTATAATTATTAATTAAAAAATTAAATATTAAAAAATAATTTCGAAATCTTATTTAGATGCATTAATTATAAAATTGTCTTAAAATTAAAAGTATTTAGAAAAAACGTAAACAATATATTGTTATTTTATAGATAAAAAAAACCATTATCTTTTGCAAGATGGCAAAACCTATACAAATGGCTAGAATTTAATTCAGAGGGTAAAGCAATCTGTAAAGTATGCTCAGAAGCAGTGAGCAAAAATCTATCATCAAATTTAGATAGCCGTGCTATACGCTCCGTTGAATCATTTGTCACGAATGGCTTTAATTGTTGGAAGAATGCGCTAGATCGCTTTAATAAGCATGAAACAAGCAGTTTTCATAGAAAATCATTTGTAGCATTACAAAACTTACAAGATAAGTCTATTGTTGAGTATATTTCTCATGCAAAAGCTAAAGAAATGGCTGATTCTCGAGTCGCATTACTAAAGATATTTAGCACTGTAAGTGTTTTAGCACAACAAGGTATAGCCTTCCGAGGAAACAATAATGATGAATATTCAAATCTTATCAAATTTTTGAAAATGAGAGCTGAAAAAGTAAAAGCCATATTAGAGTGTCTTGTAGAAATGAGACAATCTGGTTTCGATCCCTTATGGGAAAAAGCGACAAATGAAGCAAAAAAACTAAATTTAAAAGAACCTAAATTGCCTCGCACTCGTAGAGCTCCGAAACGTTTTGAAACAGCAGATGTCCACGTATTTAAATCTGTTGACGAATATTATCAAAAGAATTTTAATGAAATATACGATTAATTGATTTTTTCATTAAAAGAAAGATTTAATTCCGAAACAATGACATTTTTAAATATATGCGAAAATTTTATTACATGTAAAGTCAGTGATTCGACTCCTATTGTAGAATTTTACAAAGATGACTTTGAGGAAGAAAAATTGAAACTTCATCGTGACATATTTCTTGACATTCTCAAACAAAGAAAAGTCGCAATTACTATTTTGAAAGATGTCGTAAAATTTTTAAAAGAAAATTTGCCTCTATGTGAATTGATTAGTGAGTTTTCCAAATTAATTAGGATTTTGCTCACAATCCCGACAACGTCATGCACTGCTGAGCGGTCGTTTTCAACTTTGCGAAAGTTAAAAACGTATTTAAAATCAACGATGTGGCAAAGTCGCTTAAATAGCATTGCAATCCTCCACGTTCATCGCAATGTAACTGAAAATTTAGATTTGGACGAACTTGCAAATAGATTTATATGCGCAAATGCAATTCGACGATCAACGTTTGCAATAGTAAACAGCAATAAAAGATAAGATAAATTTTATTTATTGATATGAATTCTATAAAAAGATTTAAACTTGTCTTGCACTAATATATATATATATATATATATATATATATATATATATATTACTATAATATTGTCATATATTTCATTGATTTTTCAATGTTCGATAAATCAAAGAATAAGAATATTGTTACAGTTTTTTGGCCCTCCCCACTTCCCCCCTTTCGACCTAACTTAACCGATAGCAGAACTCCACACTCGGAATTTTATTAAGTTGCCGGCCATGATTTTATCCCTCATTTTTTTGCGAGGTCATAATTAACCTATCATATGAGAAAATGTTCTACCAATGGTATCACTGCGTCGCACATATATATTATTGATATCTCGATTAATTTTGTTTGCAAGAAAACTGCATTTCAACTAGAAAATATATCATTTAATTATGGAAATGTAAACTAATTTTTGAAAAAAAAACAAAATAGGCATTGTACATTTCCATTTTAAACGCATCTATTTAAAATCATAGAGATATTAAAAATAGAGTGCGCGAGCAAGCTGAAAAAGCGATATAGCAATAGAAAGAGAAAGCTGCATATGGGCCCCTTCTGTCTTTGTCTAATATTCGCGCTCTGACAAGGACACAAGGTGCCAATATACTTAAAAATATCATACCACAAATTATTTATATTTATATTTGAATAGAAATACAACAATGAATCGAAAGCGACCCAGAAAAGACATTTCACATATATCGAAGAGGCACTTAAATCGACTAGCTGCAGAAAAATCAAAACTTATATGTGACAGTTTATTAAATACGAATATATTATCAGATAATAATTATGAAAATCCAGAATATTTGAGAATAACCAGTTCCACAATTAATTCACATAATCGTTATGAGACATTTGCAACTGAAAATGACACTATTTATGGACAAAATAATATATCTATGAAATGTGAAAATGATGAATATTTGGAATTGAATGAATCAGATTCAGAACAATCATCTGTGAGCATTTATCAAGAATCTTCTCAAGAATCACTACCTTATATTGCATCTGAAAATGCAAATACAACAAACGATTTTAAAAATAGTCTTGCTGTGTGGGCTACAAACCATCAAATTTCACATACTGCTCTTAGAGAATTGAAAGATTAAAACAACATTCTTGCTTTTCAACATTAACGTTAGATGCACGCTCACTTCTAAAAACACCAAGAAGACAAGAAATACGTACAGTAACACCAGGAATATATCATCATTTTGGATTACTGAATTCTCTATTACATATATTGACATCTATAAAAGATAATATTGATTGTGTGAAAATTAGCATCAATATTGATGGATTACCACTGTCAAGATCATCGTCACAACAATTCTGGCCTATATTAGGTTCAGTTTTTCCATACGATAATGTCTTTCTAATTGGACTTTATCATGGAAATGAAAAACCAGCAAATTCCAATGATTTTTTAAAAGATTTTGTTGATGAAGTTAAAGATATATGCAAAAATGACATTAACATAAATGGTCGTAACATACCATGCAGACTTGCGGCTTTAATTTGTGATACACCAGCGAAATCATTCGTTTTGTGTGTAAAGGGACATTCTGGATATTCCAGTTGTACCAAGTGTCAGACAGAAGGAGAATTTGTAGAAAATCGAATATGTTTTCCACAGGTCGATGCACCTCTTCAAACAGATGATGATTTCAAACAAAAGATAGATGAGAATTACCACAAACCAGATATCACTTGTAGTTTACTACAAATACCTCATTTTAAACCTGTTACTGGTGTCCCGTTAGATTATATGCATTTGATATGTCTGGGAATTATGCACAAGTTAATATACTTATGGCTTGATGGAGAGTTACATTATCGACTACCATCTAGAGTTGTCGGAGAAATTTCTACACGTTTGGTAGTACAATTGAAGCCTTTTATACCTGTAGAATTTGCAAGAAAGCCACGATCAATGAACTGTGTGAAGCTATGGAAAGCTACGGAATATAGATTGATATTGTTATACACTGGTCCTTTTAAATCTATATTAAAAAAGAATGTGTATATACATTTTCTAACATTACATGTGATTATCAGAATTCTGTCTTCGCAAGATTTAAACGAATATGTAACTTATGCGCAAGACTTAATACTTTTCTTTATTAAAATATTTATGAAACTTTATGGAGTTAAGAATATGTCACATAATATTCACAATCTCATACATCTTGTTGATGACGTCAAAAAATTTGGGCCGCTTGATAATTTCAGTGCATTCAAATTTGAAAATTATATGCAGATATTGAAGAAATACATTAGAAAAGCGGACAAACCGTTGCAACAAGTTATACGGAGATATATTGAAAAAGAAATTAACTCAGGTTCATCAACTATTTTATCACATTCTGTTCTGGTACATCCAAATTTAATATCGTTGCATCAGAATGGTCCACTTATATCCAACTGCAAGAATCCACAATATAAAATTGTAAAATACAACGGAATAACATTGAAATGTGACACACTTGCGGATAATTGTTGTGGCTTGAATTGTTGTGGCAGCATTGTAGCTATAAAAAATATAGCATACTGCACAAAACAAAATATTCCTGTCATTATAGGCCACGAATTTTTAGAAAAAGAGGATTTATTTAATATGCCTTGTCCATCTTCATTACTTGGAATTTATATTGTACACTTGTACTCAGATTTGAAATCGTGGCCATTAAAAAATGTAACTAGGAAATATGTGAAATTACCATATAAAAATGAAAAATTTGCAGTTTTTCCATTGATTCATAGTAAAATGTGATACAAAATTATATATTGCTTTGAATAACAGAATGACAGAAACTGAGACAACAAAGTTTTATGTAATTGTGGAATTTGAAGATGGACTTCAAATTATTCCACAAAATTGGTTGGATAAAGATTTGAAAAAAGCAGTTTGGCCTAATTTCACCAACAATAAAAGATATGATAAAGCCGTTAAATTTATGGAGGAACCGCAATCTACTTGGACGGCACATACTATTACAAAAATATATGGAACATATTGTAAGTAACGTTCTTTTCTTGAATGTATTATTATTATTTTTACGCATATAATATTAATGTATGTTGTTTTTTAATAATTATAGAAAAATGATACGTTTTTATTACGATTATATTTTGTTGCAGCAAATTATACAGTGGCAAGACACAAATTAAAGCAGGCCGAAGAAGAGTCAGATCTGACTTCTAATACCGAAAAAGAAGAGTATCTTAAAAATCGAGAAAACTTAGAGCTGCTAAAACCATTGATGACGCATCAATGAGTAGCAGTGACGAATTGTCCGATGAATTGTCCGATGAATTTTTAAGTGAATTATCAAAAGTTCCAAAAATTACAAACATGACTACATATAAAAAAAACAATAATTGCAAGAAAAGAACAAAAAGATAAGAGCATTATAAAACACTAATAAATTTTAAAAAAATATATTGTTTCAATAATTAAATATAAATATATTATCGCATAAATTTTAGATTTTAATCAGAGAAATATTAAAAGAAAATGTGCCAAAAGAATCGAGAATAAAGTGGAAAATACAACTACATTACACTGTATAGAAACAGGAAGAAAAATTGATTCTCGTAAGTATAACTTTTGTTGAAATTAAGATTTGTACAAGAGATTTATATATTTGAATACTGTAATATATTATATATGCTTTCTCTCTCATACATACACAAATTTGCACGCATGCACTTGTATACAGAGTTTTTTGGTATTATTGGATAAATAATTAACTTTTGGTAAATGTTAGTACATTTTTGGATTCTATTTTTTGCGGAGTAAATAATTATAATGTTATTAACAGTTAAAAATAAACTGTTTTATTAAGCTTTAATATAATATATAAATACATAATAAAATTATATTTTTTAATTTCTATTACTTTTATATTTTCATGAAATTTGAATGTAAAAAAAGCAGATATGTAATATTAAAAATATATAAGATAATATAAAGATATGTAATATTAAAGAAAGATTAAAAAACTAACGTACTTATAAGAAAAAATATTGAAAGAAAACATCAAAAATGAATGAGGAGTAAATGACATATAAAAATATTAACCTCTTTTGTTTCAGAAAAGGATAAAAATATTGAACTCTTTGATGCTGACTTGAATAATGTAATGACCATGTACGATTGCAACTATAATGCACCAGGTATACATGAATAAATTTAAATATATATGTGTATATTATATTGTATATATAGAGGTATTATTATATATATAAATATCATCTTATTAGCGTCGTTCTTTAGGCAGACGTCTGTGAATTGCGCGTCAAGTAAAATGTGTAGCCACACTACTCGATGTGCGGCCCGCCTAAAAAATGGCGCTGATTAGATGATATTTAATTAATAATTCTTTTATCGTCAAGTGTCGCAGAAAAAATAGTTAAGTACTTTTCGATTTATTTTTCATTAAGAAATGATGTTACGTAATTTGTAAATGCGCATGTTACATCCTGTGTATGTATTAGTAAAAAATATTTGATTTTAGTTCACTTGTTTTATAACCTTGTGTTTATGATAAATATTGTATATTGAGATAAATCGAAAAATTTATAAAAATATATATAATGGTAATACTATTTTATTAGTTTCAGATTTTCAATATATGGAAAATGTACCCGACCCAGAAAAGTGCCATAATAATGTTAATGATGATGTTAATAACCCAATTGTAATAGCAATCAACACGTTGACAACAGGTTCGTATTTTAAACCAAATAAAATTCTAAACCAAATTAGTATAATTTCTACTTTACTTGACTATATAATATGACTATATAATATGACTATATGATATAATTTAGAATGCCATAATGTTATTTAGTATGAAACAATTTAACGTAATATATCTCTTACACCTTTTTTCATATTTTTAACTCTTAAAATATTTAAAAAATTTTATACTTTGTTTATACATCTAAATATGTTCTTTATAATGGGAGATTTTTAACAAGAAACAGTTGATGTGTTACACTGTTTTCTATGTTTTTTGCTGGAAAACACCCAACTTTGACGCTCTTATATAAATTAAAAAAACATTAATGTATAAAAAATTAGATCAATATTATAATTGTATAATTAAATCTATGTTTAAATTGTATTGAAATAGTAATAATAGTAATTTTATTTTTAAAGCCGCAATGTACTGAAAATTTGTTTAACTCAGAAGAGGATGATGATGATCATGATGATAAGAATGACAACAATAACGATGATGTTAACCCTCCAATCATATTAGCAAATAACACGTCAGGTCCAAACTTGAATGAATAAAGTTAGTATGCAAATAGTTTCTATTTTACTTATGATATTTTGTCATAATGTTATTTATTTGGAAACAATTTTGCGTTATATTTTTTATTTTTATTTCCAATTTTTTATATTTTTAATCACTAAAATTTTTTAAAAATTTTGTCTTTTGTTTTCGTACATGAATTAACTTTTTTCAATATTTTATATTTTATAGGAATGGAAAATTTTCAAAATTTGTAATTAGAAAATTAACAAATTTGGAATTAAAAATCAACAATATAAGCCAAAAAGTGAAAGTAATAAATACAAATCAAAAGCTCATATTGGATAAACTTTCAGTCAGCTCAACTTTGGATATGGAACAAAGAGAAATTTATGTTTTTGAAGATTTACCGCTCAAAGATGAGAACAGTCTTCAACTCGTGGAAGAAAAATTAAAAAATGACTCATCTTATCGAAATCAAATAGTAAGTCGAAGATCTATATTTCAATATTAAAAATAATTCAATATTATATTTCTTTAAAAAAAAAGAAGGACAACAGCTTAGGATCTAATTAGGACAATTCTGAAAAGAGTAGCAGGGCCACTTCGACCAATTTCGATCAACTTTAATCGTTGATTAAACTATATCTTTGTCTCTTTTCAGATACGTTCTTAAAAAGAGACAAAGATACGTTCTTAAAAAGAGACAAAGATATAGTTTAATCGTCGATTAAAGTTAATCGGAGTTGATCGAAGTGGCCCTCAATAGAAGTCGTTAAAAAAGTTTTACGTATTTCTTGCATGATAAAATCATATTTATTACCTCCTGCATTGTATAATATGTATTTGATTCATGCAACATACATAAATTTCTCAGATAGCGGACGCATATGTATATAAATTATATATTTATATGAAACAAGTTTTTTAATAGCAATTTTAAAAAAAGCATTTACAAACATGTAAATGAATTTACTGGAATATTTTTATTCAGAGTTGCAAATCCTAAGATTATACCCTTCTCATTTTCATATGTTTTATGCAAAGAATATTATTTAAAAAATAATATAAAATTTCGATTATATATATTTCGAAAATAATTATTAATAATGCTAGTTTTATAAAATAATTTCAGATTAAACAATTGACACGTCTAACTTGCAACAACTTGAAAACTTCATGTTTACAAATAATAAAATCTATATTAGCAAATGAACTTGCGGAGAAATACAGTTGGTACGGGGCCAAGAAAAAAAAAATATTTTCAAATCTGGATATATGCAAAATAATTATGAGTAAGTATAATAAAATATTTAAATAAAAGTAATCTATCTTTTTTATTAATAAATTTGATAATTGCTTACAAATTGAAAGACATTTTGTAAATTTTTGTTATTATAATTATTAAAACATGTCCACAAAATATTAATATTTTTTAATTATCTCATACAGGATATCTGATAAAGATTGTGCCAACGCTCATGAACAGTTAGAACATATTGTAACTGAACAAAAATTTCTTTTTACTATTTTATTTTTGCAATAATTAATAAAGTATTAATTAAAAAATATGGCCAGTCGACGATTGTTTCACGGCGCGAAAAGTTTAATTGCGCGACGAAATTTGGCCCTTGCGACACTCGCTGACTCACTGCTGGCATACTTAGAGAGCATACATCCTAAATGCGCACTTATTCGCCATTTTTATAAAATTATTATTTCAATAATTATTGCGAAAATTGCAAAACGATGAAAACTTTCGTTGGCATAATCTATCAGACACCCTGTATATATTAGAAATAAAAATATATTAGAAATAAACATATATGTATATATAGGGTGTCCCATAATTCGCGAACCACCCGTCAGTTGCAGGTGGAGCATGTTGAACTGAATAGAAAAGTCCTCTACCATTTTGCGATTTTCGCAATAATTAATGAGAAATAAATTAAAGAAGATCAGCCAATTCGCGTGACGACGGCGAGAAAAGACAGCCCAGTTTCATATCGTTACTAAGCATGCGGCGAAAAGAAACAGTATAATATTACACGGTTGCTAGGCGCACGATGAAGCGGGGAGGAGCGCTTTATAAAAGACAGTAATTACATACGAGTAGCGCTAACTTTGGACCCCCGAGTGGGCTGTCTCTTCTCGCTGCACGCTTATCATCGCTCGAATTGGCTGATTTTCTTTAATTTATTTCTCATTAATTATTGAGAAAATCGCAAAATGGTAGAGGACTTTTTTACTCAGTTTAACCTACTCTACCTGCAACTGACGGGTGGTTCGCGAATTATGGGACACCCTGTATATTAAAAATAAACGTATACTAATTTGTTGATTTAAATTAATTACTTGATTGAAATAAATTATAGATCTATTTGTTCTTATTTCTTGAGAAATAATTAAGTTATAAAAATATATTACTTTTCCAGGTGTAATACGAAAATCGCATGAAAATGTAACAGATGAGCAGATTGCTGCACCTATAAAAATATGGCTAGCTCATGCTAAAGAGCGCATGGAGCGTTCTCGAAATCTGCAGCAAGAATGAAGGCCCTTGCATAATGCCTGGCAACAGGCAATATAAGAACAGGGAATAGAAAATATCTACCAATAGAAGCAGGGAATAATATTTATTCCCTTTTGTTATTGGTGCACTTCCGTTTCCGGTTGCGTGATAGAAGGTTGGAGTGCTGTCAGAGAGTGTGTTTTGAGTGGTTATTAGAGGTAGGAGGAGGAGAAGAGGTGAGAGAGAGTGAGTCAGTGAGAGTCTGGAGTGAGTGCATGCCGGGGGATTGCAGGCGAGTTGGTAGAGAAGGGAAAAGAGCGGTGAGAAGAGAGTAAAGTGGTGCAGGTGGAGTGAGTCAGCAATTAGGGAGATAGGTCAGGGGCGTAGGGGGAGAGGAGGGGAACTAGGAAAGGTGAGAACAGGTGTAGAGAGATCGGAGCAGGTGTAGTAGGTATAGGGAAAGAGAAAGAGGTAGGTGGCGCGAGAAAAGTCACTAGACATAGAGTAAGAGAAGTATAGAAGGGAAATGGATGAGGTGCAAAGAATAAAGAATGTTGAGAAGAGGGAGAGAAGGGGTAGCACGGGGACGCCGGAAGAGGTTTTGAAAAGGAAAAGAGATGAATTAGAAGATATAGGATTGAGAAAAGAGATGGAGGAGAAAGGGGACATACAGTGGTTATTTAGGAAAAGTAAAAAGGTGATAAGATCGCCAGAGACAGAAAGGAGAGAGGAGGCAGGAGGGATGGGGGAGAGCATAAGAGAGATGGGGAGGGAATGGAAGGAGGAAATAATCAGAGAGATGAGAGAGATAAGAAGAGAAATTAAAGAGGAGATTAAGGAGGGAATAAGAGGACAGGAAGAAATAAAAGAGGAGATAAGGGAGCTGAAGAAAGAAATGGAGGAGAAGGAGAGAAGGTGGGGGAGGGAGAAGGAGGGGTTGGAGGGGAGGATTTTAAAATTAGGGATGAAAGTGGAAGAATTGGAGCTGAGGAAGAGGGGGAGAGGAGGGGGAGGGAAAGGGAGAGGAGATGGTTGAGATGAAAGGTAGGATTAATATGATGGAATGGAGGTGGGAGAGGAAGGAAAGGGAGGAAAGGAGAGGGAACATTATAGTAAAAGATATAAAGGGTGGGGTAGGAGGAGTAAAAGGGGAAGTGGAGAGAATATTAAAAGAGATAGGGGTAGAGGGGCCGGTGGGGGAGGTGAGGAAAATAGGGGAGGGAAGGAGAGATGGGACTAGTATGGCATTGGTAAGGGTAGGAAATATGGAGGTTAAGAGGGAAATAATGGAAAAGAAAAGAAGATTGAGGGGGAGAGAGGAGAGGATTGAGGAAGATCTTACGTGAAAAGAAAGAAGGATGATGTGGAGATTAGGAGAGATCGCTAGGGGGGAAGAAAGAGAGGGAGGGGTACGATATGGAAGAATATGGATGAGGGGGAAGTGGTGGAGGTGGGATGAGGTGAGAGAGGAGCTGAAGGAGGAAGGGGGAGAAGAAGGGAAGGGGTAGAAAGGAGGGGAGGGGACGAGGGGGAAATGGAGATTGACATATTGCAGGAGGCAAAAAAGGAAGGGAGAGAATGAGTAGGAGAAGGAAGGTGGAAAAGGGAAAAGGTAGAGAGAGAGGGATAGGGAGAGATGGAGAGTTGGGAAGAGTAGGGGAAGAAAGTAAGAGCGAAGAAGAGGGAAGGGAGGAAGGATGGAAAGTGGCATTCTGGAATGTAGCGGGGCTAAAGAATAAGGATGCGGAATTCTGGGAAGCGATAAGGGAATGGGACGTAATGTTCTTGTTAGAAACATGGGTAGATGAAAAAGGGTGGGAGAAGATAAGAGGGAGGTTGCCTGTGGGATTTAAGTGGGAGGTGCAATATGCGAGGAAGAAAAATAGGAAAGGAAGGGCAATGGGGGGAATAGTAGTAGGGGTAAGAAAAGGAGTAGGAATAGAAGGAAAGGATGGGGCGGATAAGGAAGGAATGATGGAGGTGATGATAAGGAAAAAGGGGGAGGGATGGAGATTGGTGGGTGTGTACGTAAATGGGGATTTAGAAGAAAAATTAGGAGAGATGAGGGAGTGGATGGAGGAGGAGGGAGGTGGGATTAGAACGATAATAGGGGGGATTTTAATGCTAGAACAGGAGAATTGGGGGGAAGGGTAAGGACAGGGGAGGAGGGAGAAGAGGAGGGAAAGGAAAGAAGGTCGAAGGATGCAAAGGTGAATGGGGAAGGGAAATTGTTAGTGAGAAGATTAGAGGAGATAGGGTGGGCAATTGTGAATGGAGGGGTAGCAGGAGATGAGGAGGGGAGCTGGACGTACATGGGGCCGAATGGGAGATCAGTCATTGATTATGTGATTGTGAAGGAGGAGGTGATGGAGGAAATTATGAGGGTAGAGATAGGAGATAGGATTGACTCGGACCACATGCCGGTAGTGGTAAGGATCAGAGGGGAAAGAGGAGGATTGGAGAAGAAGGTAAAAAAGAGGGAAAAGAGGTGGAACTGGTCGGGAGAGGGGAAGAAGGAATTCAGGGAGAGGTTAGGAGTGATAGGGGAGAGGCAGGGAGATGAACAAGAAGAGAGAGGGGTAGAGGTGGAGTGGGAGAGGATGGAAAGAAAAATACAGGAAGTGCTAAGTAAGGGAAATGGGGGGGAAAGTAGGGAAGAGAGAAGAAAAAGGGGAGGGTGGTTTGATGAGGAGTGCAGAAAAGATAAGGGGTGGCAAAGGAGTTGAAAAGATGGAAGAGGAAAGGGGGGAGGGAAAGGAATATAAGAGAAGGAAGAAGGAGTACAAGGGATTATGTAGGAAGAAGAAAGAGGAGGAGAATGAAGAATGGACTAGGAGGGCAATGGAAGCGAGGACGGAGGGGCAGGTATGGGAGGTAATTAGGAAGGAGAGGAGAAGGGGGAAAGGAGGGGGGAGAAGGGATTGAGATGGAAGAATGGAACAGTTATTTTAGGGATTTATTAGGGGGGGGTGGAGTCGAGAGTGGTGTTGGGAGGAAGCAGGAGGATAAGGGAGAAGGTGGAAGATCAGGAAGACCAGATAGAAAGGGGAGAAATTAGGAGGGCGATAGGAAGGATAAAAGATAGGAAGGCGGTGGGGGTGGATGGAATACCAGGAGAAGTGTGGAAATATGGCGGAGAGGGGCTAGAAGAGTGGGTGTGGGAATTATGTAATAGGATATGGAAGGGGGAAGGGTGGATTAGAGAATGGTGTGAGGGGTTGGTGATACCAATTTTGAAAAGAGGAGAGGGAAGAGAGGTCTCAGATTACAGGGGAGTAACGCTGGCACCGTCGTTATACAAAGTGTATGCGACAGTGTTAGCAGAGAGGCTGAGGGGCGAAGTGGAGGAAGGAGGGATGGTGCCACCGAATCAAACGGGGTTCAGGAGAGGGATGGGGATAGTAGATAATATTTACGTTTTAAACTATCTGATAAATAGACAGATAAGCAGGAAAGGAAGACAAATGGTACTATTTTTTGTGGACCTGAGGGCGGCGTTTGATTCGGTGAACAGGGTGAAATTAATAGCGGCGTTGAGAGGGAGGGGGTGAAGGAAGGGATGGTAAGGAGATGTGAGGAGTTAGTAGGGGAGATAGGATTCAGGGTTAGAATAGGGGAGGAGAGGGGAGAAAAGTTCTGGACAGGGAGGGGAGTGAGGCAGGGGTGTCCTCTGAGTCCGCTGCTTTTTAATATGATGATGGCGGATTTGGAGGAGGAGATGAGGAAAGGGAGATGGGGAGGAGTGAGGTTGGGAGAGGATAGGATATACACGCTAGCGTACGCGGATGATGTGGTGATGATGGCAGAGGATGAGGGGGGAATGAGGTGTATGATGGAAAGATTAGGTAGATATTTGGAGGAGAAGGGATTGGAGTTGAATGAGAGCAAGTCGAATGTGATGAGGTGCAGGAAGGGGGGAGGGAGGCTGAAGAAAGCTAGTTGGTATTGGAAGAAAAAGAAGTTGGAGGAGGTAAAGGAGTACAAGTATTTAGGCTATGTAGTACAAAGGAATGGGAGGCAGGATGGACAGGTGAGGGAGAGGATGAGGAGGGGGGCAGCAGTATTGGGGCAAGTATGGGGGATAGGAAAGAGGAGATTTGGGGGTAATTGGGGGAGGAGATTATGGCTTTTTGATGCGTTAGTGTGGACGGTTTTAGGGTATGAGGTTGAGATATGGGGGTGAAAGGAGAGAGAGGGATTGGAAAGGGTGCAGGAAAGGTATATGAGATGGATGTTAGGAGCGGATTGGGGAACGCCGGGGTATATGATAAGGGAGGAGCTCCAAAGGGAAAAGTTAAGATCAAGGATGGGAAGAAGGGCGTGGGGATATGAGAAGAGGTTGGAGGAGGGTAAGGGAGGGGGGTTGGCGAGAGTATGTTTAGAGGAAATTAAGGAGAGGGCTAAAAAGGGAGGGGAAATATCGGAGTGGGAGAAAGAAAGAAAAGAGTTTTTTGAGGGTAAAGGGATGAATTTAAGGGAGGTGGAGGAAAGAAGGGAAAGAGGGGAATTTAGGTGGGAGGAGGTTGAGGAATGGGAAAAGAAAGGACAGAGGGAGGAGAGATGGGAAAAGATTGAGAATTCGGTATATAATAAATGGTACAAGCAGGTAAAGGGGGAGGGAGTACCGAAGTATCTGAGGAAAGGATGGACGGAAGGAAGGTGGCAGAGGATGGCGAAGTACAGATTGGGGAATGGGATGAGGGGAAATAGATATTGGGCGAAGGAGGAGGAAAGGAGGTGTAGGATGTGTGGGGGAGGGGTGGAGACATGGGAACATGTATGGGAGGAATGTATGGAATGGGGAAGGGGAGAAAGCTGGCAGGAAATGGTGAGGGAGGTACTGGGAGAGGAAGGAGAAGGGGAATTGTGGGTAAAACTGTTGGAGGAAGCGAGAGGGGACGGGGAAGGAGGTGAGGGGAAAGGGGGAGAGTGAGAGAGTGAGAGAGAGAGAGAGAGAGAGGGAGAGAGAGAGAGAGAGAGAGAGAGAGAGAGAGAGAGAGAGAGAGAGAGAGAGAGAGAGAGAGAGAGAAAGTGGAGGAGGAAAGGCGGAAGTAACCGGAAGCGGAGGTCCCACATTAGATTAAGCTAGTAATAAGATTGCGTAAGATAGGAGGGGAAGGGTGAGAGTGTGTGTGTAGGGGTAGATAGAGCGTAAAGAGAGAGATGAAAGAGAGGTAAATGGTGCGACGAGATAGGGCGAGAGTAAGGCGGAGTTGCGTGGCGTTTTTTTTTCTGTATATTTTATAGGCTAAGTCATAGGTTAAGGATAGATTATAAGTGGATGTAAAAAGTGTGTAAAGGTTTGGGACCGCTCCTTAAGGGAAAAAGCGCCTTGTAATCCCCAATTGGGGCAGCAATAAACGTTTCTAATTCTAATTGTTATTGGTGAATATTTTCTATTACCTGTTCTTATTGACTGTTGCCAGGCATTGTGCCTTGAATCTTATGGATTCACGTTATCTTGGCCCCCAGAGTAGCGAATAATTCAAAATATATTATTAAAAAAGACATATTGCGGTGTTTATCAAAGAATTCGAAAAAGTATAATTCAACGTGACGTATATTGTAGGACGTAATTCCGGTAGCTGTACGTATCTTCTAAATATAGTATTATGTCAGAGAAGATGTAGCAAGATGCAGTTGACTTTGCTAGTCAAACTCTTGAAAAATATAAGATAATGTATATATGTAGATAATATTAGATATATATATGTAGTAGATGTAGATAATGTATATATAGATATATATATGTATATATAGATAGAGAAATGTATGTAAATATAAAAATGTAAAACAATATTTTGAATTTATTGAAATACATATTTTTAATAAATTCACCAAATATTAACTACTATTTAATATAACCTAACCTAACCCTAACCTATAATCCTAATGGATATACCAATAACATACTGACGACGTTCTATAGATATACTATAAATATACCTATACATACTAGCAACGTTCTATCGATATACTACAGATATACCTAAATATACCGGCAACGTTCTATCGATATACTACAGATATATCTATAATATATAGCATCTCAATCCCAAATCCCAAAAGACCTCAATCAACCACCTTCGAACCACTTTCGAACCACGTTTGTATCTCGATCAACCACCTTCGAACCACTTTCGAACCACGTTTGTACCTCGATAAAGGCGATGATGTTTATGTGAAATGGTTGGGACTGGATAAATCACACAACTCATGGATACATAAAAATAATGTATTATAAACATTTATTTAAAATATCTGTACACTGTTTATTTTACAAATAATATATTGTAAAAACATCTAACACATAATCTTTATAAATAATACAATTTTATATTTTACATGGTATACATACTAATATACATATAATATACATACATATAATATACAGTTTTTACATATTTTACAAAATATACATATTTACAACAAATATATATCTATTATTTACAATAGTATTTTATAATGTCCCCACGGTAATGTATCAGTGGTTTCAGGTATGATATATCGCTTGTCGTCGTACGGACTTAGAGCAATTTTTGTCTCGCGAATGGTGTATACTTCGTGCAATTTCGATCTTATACAAGACTGACTACGTGTCATTTCAATATCATCATCCAAACACCGTATAATCGTCAAACGTTATCGTTCTCGCGACGACGTTACTCTTGACACCATTTACTTTTTTGGTATCTTTCTTGCCATCCACTCGCAAGGCATACATTTTTGCTCTAAGCCCTACAAATTCGGTCATTATCGCGCCGTTGTTTTCATCTTTCATTAGACCGGGTACCTTTTTATTCACGAGCGGTATACCGTACGCATTATCCACAGCGTAATCGCTCGTATCAAATTTGCTCACGTCGCGCTTCATATTCTCATATACATCTTCGCATTCAATGTGATATATTAGGCTGTCTGTGTCGGTGTACATTACCCGGCATCTGTCACGATACAGCGGTGACATGTACTAGTGATGAAATTCATATAAACACGTTTTGGAGATGTCGAGTATGCACATGCCGACATAGATTGGTTTATAAAATTTTACCTCGAGTTTGCGTAATTCGACAGCGATTAGATTTTCAGAAAAGATGCTTCTACTGTGAAAATTTGGTTTCGCAATCATTGCCTCTGCACCGTATCGTTCATCCCAATGTGTGATGAGTTTTACATCGACACGATTACGCACATTTTCCATCGTCTTGCCAAATACCGCATTATTCATTAATTTGTATAAATTTTTTTCAAAATCATTTTTCGCGTGTGTTCGAAATTTTGTATTAAGTTCGATATAATTTCGGAGCCATGGAGATTGAGTGAATTGTAATACGCGATGTATTTTTGTAACTTGAAGGCCTGTCGCATACATTGCTGCAGGTTGCGGTAGTGTATAACGCTTCTTATCATATAGCGTTGCGAGAAGCTTATCTTCCCGCTTCCCGGGCGGTTTGTCACGTGTCGGGCAAAACGGTAGGTCAGTGTGTGTGTCGTGAAGATGTTGTGGATACTCTAAATCTACTTCGAGGATATAGCCTATATGCGAATCGAGCGCTATTGACAAGATGTTGAAATTAGATACGTCGTCGACCCATCGAAAATCGGCATATGGCAATGATTGGCACATTACCCATCCCTATAAATTATTTACATCAAAATACATGAGATATGATGATGGTTTCGATGGATCGTACGACTGCATGTACTTGTTATTAGCATGAGCGTATCTGTTGGAACATTGACTTAGACCGCCGCGTTCGATAAACATAACCATGTCAATATCGGTAAGCAATTCGAACGTAATATTTGTATGTTTTAACATGGCGTCCCATGTATACCCGGGAAGAGTATAATAATACGCGGGGTCGAGTCCATAGCTTTTGATACAACTATCGCGAAAATTTTCAAAAATATCTGCTAATAACAAGACATCAATTTTTAAATACAGATCGCTATATTCGCCTAGCGTTCGAAGGGAGAATCGGTTCCAGACGTTCTCGGCGTGCGCGTAATCGCTCTCTGATACTGTGTCACCGGTCAAGGAACTGTAGAATGATTCGCGCGGCGGTAAACATGTATCTTGCAACTTGTCGACACAGTCTATATATTCGTACGGAAAGACACCCTTCCGTGTTAATAGATTGAAATTTTCGGTCGGTAAAAATTTTAATTTCCGAATGTAAAATTTTGAGTTTTTCTTTATTCAAAAAAGATGCCAATTTATCGAGACTTGTCGTGAGAAATTTATACGAGTCGATGAAACGTAATTTAATATGATTTTTCGAATTGTCTTGTTCGAGTTTTACAGTTTTTGTAAATGATATATATTTTTCCTTTGTTATCGGAAGTAATTCGATGCTCCCTTCAAACGCTGTAGCTATATCCTCGATAATGAAATGTGCGTCATAACCTGATAAATTGTGAAAAACTATCGGAATGCAGAATGATTATTTATAATTTAGATTGCAATTTGAGTGCGCGGGACCTCTGTACCGCCCGGTCAGATGGCAATGATCGCGTACGCATGTATCATCTTCTGCAAACGGTTTTTCGCATATATGACAATGCGTCGCGCTGTGAAATTTTTCACACTCATCCGATGTTAAATTTACCATGGGAACATTTGTGGTTAAAATGGTCTTTACGCGTTGTGCTAAATTTTTTAGTTGTTCGGCGAACCATGAAACGCAATCTACACTACGACGTGAATAATACTCGGATAATGAATTATCGTACGAGCATTGTACATAATATGCTATACTAAATACTTGGTGATGTTGAAAGTTTTTTTCTTCTTCCGTCTTTGCTAGCACACATTCGAGGTCGGCGTATACGACAAAAGGAAGCCGTTCTTTTCTGTTGTAGTTGGTGAACGTGAGCCACTTGTCCTTATCGCTCGGTAACCGGATAGCGCAGTCATTCATCTCTCCGCAGTCTACCATATGTGTCTGCAACTTGTCCTCAGACCCAAAGTAATGCAAACATCTGTAAAATTATAATTTTATAATTATTTTATGATTATTTAATATCTAATTTTATTGCAATAAATATCGTACCGATCGCAGATATGTTTCTTGTGACCATCTTTGCTTAATTGTGTGTTCACGAGGCGGGAGAGATTCTTGATGCATGTGAAATGTCCAACGCTGTTGCCATCTTCCACGTACAACAAGTTGACATGTCTGTCTTTCTTTTGCTCCGAGAGACGCATCGGGATGATGCCGTTCTCGATACAGTAAACGTTGATGGTGATGTTGTTAGCAAGTTCAAACTTTTTAATTTGATTGACAGTCACTGGAAACTCAATGTTCTGGAAATTGAGTACTGTCGTATAATGAGGATATGAAGATTCCCGTTCCACTTTTCTTTCGGCGGGGTACAGAGCAGCGACCACCGCCCACGCAAAACATGCATTGTCTTTTGATTGCACGTTCACCACCGCTCTTTTCATCATTATTTCTCGCGATAATTTAATGTGGCATCCCGCACGCATTGCATTGTATTTGTTTACATTTATAGTCAAATTGTTTATTCGCGACAATGCCCACCCACTATCGCGTTCTTGAAATTCTTCGAGCGATGTCAATGTGGGCTCAATAATGCGACGCTCGTACCATTCGCGCAAATCAGACGTGCGAAAGAGTTCACAGTTTTTGTATTGATACTTTTGTTGGCGCGCTTATCACCCGACACAAACTCACCATTAAACACAGTGTTCACTTTTACATTAAAATGTTTTTGCATAACTTGTCGCACATGTTCGATCACAATGTCTTTGGCATCCTCGAAAAATTGACGAGGTTCGATGTGATTACAGTTTATTACCGCACCAGTCAAGATGCGGCTCTCGAACGCTGTATCAATCTCTCGCCAAAATAATCTGTTTTTTTTTGCGTACTGCATCCGGCACCTGCATGTACGAAACATCTGCGTACCGAATTTTTCAACCATTCTAGGCGAGCAATTTGGGCGACAAGTGATTGTCGAACTCCGATCGGTAATCGTGGGCGTTTGATTCGGCTGTGTTCTTGCAATGATTCGATGTATTCGTCACATCGCTGCTCCCACACAATGAATTCTTCCACCGATTTCACCCTTGCGGATTGCTCCAACAAACTTGCTTCCAATTGTGCCATATTTCTTTACTCGAGATGCACTTCTTGAACCTCTGACAAAGCTACTGACAGAGTATGCCTCCTTACCAGCATTTTTATTTGATCACTGACACTTGAAAACCTCGAGTATGTTGCGATTTTGTCACATGCGGTTCATCGGCTTTGAAATTGATACATTTTTGCGTCTAATATTTCATTGAGAATGATATCATAGCAGGCGTACGTTGGCGCTCGAAAATTGTGATTTTGCAAATCGGTGTGATTTTGTCACGTACATTTTGAAAACTTGGGGGTGACAGCAGCCATGCATCGGTGCTTGAAATTTTGGATATGTTGTATTTTTTCGATGATTTCATTGAGCAGAGAGATGATGTCATAGCAGCCGTACATCGGCGCTTGAAATTGTGAATATGTTGCATTTTTTACATCTAATAGTTCATCTGAGGAGATGATGTCATAGCAGCCGTATAGCGGAGCTTGAAATTTTAGATATGTTGCATTTTTACGATGATTTCATTGAAGATGATATCATAGCAGCTGTACATTGGCGCTTTGATACATTTTGCTAATCAGCTGATTTTGTCACGTAGGTTTTGAACACCTGGGGATGACAGCAGCCGTGCATCGGCGCTTTGATTGGTTGAAAATATTATCGCGTCAGCAATAATTGCAGTTGCAATGCAAAAATGTAAAATTGTAATAATAATTATTTAGTATTGCGTTGATTACTTGAGTGAAAAGTTCTTTTAAGCAGCATGAATTATTACGTTCGAAGAATTCAGGAGAGCGATGTTTTGTGCAAGAAGAAATGTGACATGTAAGTTTTAATACTTTTTTTTGTTATATAATGATTTTTAAATAACCTCAAATTTATAGCGCTCATCGTGCGGTTCGTATTCTTGGAAGAAGATATGCCCTAACATCAACATCGTACAAATATTTGGAAATTGGTATCAGCGTTGGAAATATATCTTCTGTGGAATTAGCTCTCGGAGATAATCGAAGCAATCAAATAGTATTGTCTATTGAAACGTGGAAATTGCTAATGCAGAAACGAGCAGACATTGAGCGGTTAACTGACACTCCACTATGGATTCGAGATCTGACACTCGAAGTGGTTAATATGCATACTTCAAAAATTATAAAGATTACATTATCAGATAATACTTTGTACATGAAATCATCAACTTTATTACATTTATTCGATTTTGAAAAATGTGTTGATCATATGTATTTCTGGCTGTGTAAAAATATGCATATTGTTACTGAAAATTTTAAACAATTTGTAAATGTTTTACAACGTGATAATATCTGCGATGCGAGCAATGCCGCAAAAGCGATACGTGAAAGTCGTATGTTTGACAACGAATCACTTATAGATTGTGAATTGATAACTTATGCTGTAAATGTTATTCTTCACGATGCTTCTAACAAATAAATTATTTCATTGTTAATCTGCGTTTAATTATTTTTTCCCTGCCTGATAAGTGCATAGTTGACAAAACTTTTTCGCTCTCTAGAAAAGTGATGAGCTAGCTGAGACGTGATACTCCAGTTAGAACAAGAGAGATGTAGAATTAAAAATCAAGAGGGGAGCAACAGTATAATATGTGTCCCCATCGTCACGTTTCTGACAGTCTTGAATGTAAAATGGATAGAGAAGTAATTGTAATTGATGATAGTGATGAATACATGGATATAGATGCCGAAGAAGTAAATGATGAAGAAATTATAGAAGAAGAATCTGAAATTGAAATATCATCGACAGCAGATTCTGATTACGATAGTGAGTGTAGCGATGACTTTAATGACAAATGTGTACGAGTTTTAAAACAGGCCGATATAAATGATTTTAATGAACTGACAAAAATGTGCAATATTTTCTTTTATTATAAAATTAATGAACATGAAAAATTTTGTTCTACATGCTTCCTGCGAGTAGCAGACTTATACTCACATGTTCGTGCTGTGCGGTTGCATGAAACTGTAAGATATACTTTAATTGAAGGGAAAACGTGTTGCAACTGTAGATGCTCCCTAAATCAAATTTTATCGTGCAGTGTGTGTCCTATTTGCACACATTAAACTGTTTAAAAATTAAAACACTTAAAGTGCTGTGAAAATGGCGAGTGATGTGAAGATGCTAACTCAGGACGAATACATTGCATCGCTGGAAAAAAATGTGTTGAAGAAAGCCGATTTCTTCGAAAAAGAAAATTTTGTAGTGCATCCAAATGAACGTAAAATGAGTTATAGTAAATGGGAGTTGGAGTGCGATGGATGTATCGATTTGCTGAAAGGACAATACCCACAACCATGGAGATTTTTTTGGAAATTTTATGAAATAAAAATAAATCCAAAATTATTGATCGGAGATTTGCAGTCACGGACCGCTCGAATCGCGCGACTTGAAGAAATAAGAAGATCGCTACGCAGACGTTACTTAAGCGTAGATACCAATGTTCCAGCACTATCGACAAACACTCCAGTAAATTCAATCGTGCAGGCAATACGCGGGCGCGAAATAGGTTTCAAAAAACGTCACACGAAAAACCTGTATGATTGCATCTTTACGCATAATTTATATCATTCTCCACTCGACTTTTTTGAATAGCGAGTTCATAATTTCTATGTAACAGAACTCAATCCTGGTTGTATTGCAAACTAGTTTTCTTGGTAATCTGGGTAAGTTTTTTATTTTAGAATAAATTAAAAAATTAGGAAAATATTAATAAATTTTGTGTTATGCAGAAACCGCATCCACCTCGCCATGCCGCCGCCGTCGCATCATCACTCAACACCGCCCCACATCCCCTATTTATATTTCATATTTTATATTTATATTATATTATTATACTGTATATTTTATATATTGTATATTTTATATTTTAAATTCACACACACATTTGTACAGTACACACATATGTGTATACATATATATATTAATTAAAAAATTGTTATTATTAAATAAATGTATTTATTTAAAATTCCTCTCCTTTCCACCTATTAAAATCTTATTATTATTAAGAAAGAAAAAATCTCTCTTGCGTACGCCTCTCTCATTCGCTCTCCTTCGCCGCGTTACCTCTCTCGCGTCATCTTGTCGCTATCTCTTTCTCTCTTGCGCTCGCATGCGCCTCGCGTTACCTCTCTCTCCTTCGCGAACGCCTCGCGTCATCTTGTCGCTGTCTCTTTCTCTGTTGCGCTCGCATGCGTCTCGCGTTACCTCTCTCTCCTTCGCGAACGCCTCGCGTCATCTTGTCGCTGCGTTATCTCTCTCTTCGCGCTACTTCTTTCTTGCTATATCTCTCTCGCGTGCGCCTCGCATTCCCCTCCCCCGCGGACCCCTCGCCAACAAACCTCCACGCGGTCCACCACCTACCCGCGGCCCTCTCGCGGACCCAAACCTCGCGGACCATCTCGCAGACACCTCCCCCTCCCGCGGCCACTTCGCGGACGCTTCCCCCCAACCCCGCGGACCCCTCGCGGTACATCGCGGACGTTTCCCCCTCCCCGCGGCACCCCTCGCGAACGCTTCCCCCGCCCCGCGTGTCGTCATTCCCCCTCCCCGCGTGACGTCATTCCCCAACGCCGTGGGTTCCCCTCGCCCCTCTCCTCCCCCTCATTGCCATGTAGTTAGAATCGGCATTATACCCCTACTTCCTTGGCAGAACGGACAAAAATGCAAAACATAGGGGAATTTTCTCTTTTCATCACGAGAATTTATACTTTCAGGTGAGGTGAGGTTAGATTTATTGTCAATTGCCGGCCATTGCTGTCACAATACGTGTGCAAGAAAAGGACAAAGATTCACCGATGTTTTGCCTCTCTCTCCATTCTGCCAAACCCAACTTATAACCTAAGGAATGCTAGGTCTATTTTATATGTCTATGGTTGGAGCTAGTACAACGCCTAGCCTCTCCGAATCCTGACACGGAAACAAGATAGAGCGTACTTTATCTCTGCTTTACCTTCTCGGCATCTCGCTAGATCACTCACACAAATCTCTCTGCGATATAAACGGGGTAAAGCATGCTTTTTCTCCGCCGAGCTATCTCACCTATTCACATATTCGACCGCCCGCACTGCCGGCCGATTCATGGAGAGTTCTCGTCTCTGATGAACTCTCTCGTCCACTGGCACGTTTCCCGGTCATCCGGGATTCTATGCATACGCATCTTTCTGCATCCGCATATTGATGTATAAGCGTTTGCATACGCATATACGCATCCGCATGCATACTGTTTGTGTTACACAAGTTGTGTACACGCTTAAGAATACGTATCCATACATTTATACACGCGTCCGCGTACATCCGCACACATTTATATACGGGCCCACGCATACGCACACACGCATGCGCGTGCATTTGCACATATTTATGTATTTCTATATACGCATTGTTGCATACGCATATACGCATCCGCACACATTTATATAAACGTCGATGCATACGCACGCATGCATTCGAATGCATTCACATATATTTTTATCATTTATTTTGTTGCTCGGCGACTCGACGCAAAAGCCATCAAAGTCTGGAAACTCGAACAAGGACATTCAAACCATCTTCCAACTTTTGCGCAACTCGAGTTCTTCTTGGAAAGTCGCATTCGTGCTTTCGAGTCGATGCAATATCGCGCTAACTTCAAAATCCGCAACGTCGCAAAAAACAAACTTTAACAAGTCCAATTTTTCAATTTGCGTTCACACTGTTGTAAGTAATTCTGGATGTTTCTTCTGTAATGCCGTTAATTACATCGCATTATGTCCGGAATTTGCGTCAAAATCACTCAATTAGCGACATGATTTCGCTACTCAGAACCTCTGCTTCAATTGTCTTCATCACATGTCTTGATCAAATCGACTCAGCAAATGTCGTACTATAAAACAATGTTAAAAATGCAAAGGCCAGCATCACACATTGCTCCATTGAAAAGCTGCATCCACCTCCATTGCTGCGACCATAAGTCCGGAGATTGCTTCGACTGCTTCGATATCCAGTGCGCAGATCGGGAGCGTCAATCACGACTGTCTCACCATCTCGCAGCTGCTTAATTTAAATGTCCGCAGGTTTTACTTGCAACAGCTTGTGTGACGATTATCAAAAGTATGGTGACAACGTTCGTGCGTTGTTAAATCAAGAATCAAAGGACTCAAACCAGAAGTTGTTGGTGCAGTTGCTCCATCCTCAATGTATCTTCAATGTCGATCATCAGCGTCAGCGTTCACAACGTCTGCTCTACTCGAGGCGTCGTTTCTCTGCAACCACGCCCACGTATCGATCGAATTCATTGTTTCTGTATTCGTCCTCCTAAGATCACTGGCTGCATTCATCCATTCAATAACGATTATATTCTGGACTTATCTTACCTGCCGTTAGCCGATCCGAATTTCACGATTCCTGATCCAATCAACATCATATTAGAAGCAGACGTTTACGGATTCCTGTTAGTCGAATCCATCAAGCGAAGACCGTCAAACGTGTCCATCGCTGAATGTCGACAACAAATGTCACTCTGAATAGTTTCTGGACCCATTCGCACTAACACTTTAAAGTTTCAGCAAACTGTGCTCATCTTCTATTCCGCTTTAAAAGACGTAAATTTCAACGAAGAGCTTGAGTGGTTTTGGCTGCAGAAAGAAGTTAAGTGACTCGTCAGTTACTCAATCCAGAAAAACAAGATCATTTTCTAACCATGCATTCTCGCAACAAGACCGAGCGATACATCGTTCATTTACTATTCCGGTCCGCTCACAAGCGTCGGGGGGACTCCCGTTCTTCGGATCGCCTACTTGAGCGAGTTCGCCAACAAATTCAGCGCGAAAGTCCTTCGGTCAACTTTACACCGAATTTATGACAGAATACAGTGCTTTGGATCACATGACGTCAGTAGCTCCTTTTCACAGACATGACAAGGTCTTTCTTCCACAGCACGAAGTCTTCCGAGAATCTAGCGCCACAACTAAGCTGCAAGTCTGCGTGTTTAATGACTCATCGCGTGCAACCAGTGGAGTCTCTCCAATGACTATCTTTATGCTGGACCTAAACTACAGCAAAACTTGAACACCGTCATTTTTATGTTGGCGAACGCATGCATTTGTCTTCGCAATCGACATCGAAAAGATGTATTGACAGATTCTGATACACTCTGAAGATCGAAAGTGGCATTCAATTGGACACATTGTTTATTGGTCAATTAAACATATGACTCTCTGATTGGTTAATCGTGTTAATGACTCTAGGCACTGATCAATATGAGTGATTGCGTGTATAATCGCGTATATGCGCAAATAAACTTTCCGAAGATCGATTCTTCTAAAATATATTAATGCACCCGGAGCTCCTCAGAAATATCAATTCTGCACGTATGGATTACATACGAATTGACTTGCACTCCGTATTTCGCTCTTTGAGTGATCCAGCTCAAAACCGATGAGGAGAGGAATTTTCCGCAAGCAGCCGAAATCTTAAGGACATAAACCTATATGGACGACATTCTTTCTGGCACTAGCACTCCGCAACTCGAGACAAGGCAATGCAGCTAATTCAGATTCTTAAGATAGTCGACTTTCAACTGCAGAAATGAGCGAATGACGATGACATATTCCAGGGCATTGCATATTCTATCTGGATAAACTACTTCCGCGCTCTCATCCAATGTTGAATCTGGCGTCATTCATCGAGAGGAGTTTTTCGCGTGGACAGACATCTCAAAAACTCTTTGCTGGATCCAGACAGCAAGCATCCAATTGTCCTATTCCGTGATTCCTTTTTTTCTCGTCTTTTAATTACAGATGCTCATCAACAAACGTTTCATAGAGTGCAGATGGTTCTCACAATCTTGCGTCAACAGTATTGGATCATCAGCGAACGCTCTCTTATCAGCGCGTTATATATTCAGTGCGTTCAACACCGCATAGTCCAAAGAAATGAAGAATTCACTTTCTGCCTCACTTTGATGCGCTCTTTTTTACATTCTGACACGCTTCTCAAACATACAAGGGATACTTAGTCATTTTGGTGTGCTCCCATTCAGCAATCCATCTCGAGTTAGCCACGGATTACAAGGAATCTTTGTGGCCAATCGATGATTTATCGGTGAGATCGATGCTTCATTCTCACCAGTGATTGTGAGACAAATCTCGTCGGCGCTAACGCCGAACTTCGCCCATTCTAGTTCACATCCAAGAGAAACACGGAAATGGCTCATCTTCTCGCCACTAATAAAACTGCTTAGAAATTTAATCCTTCCTTTACCTCACACTTCAAAGGTAAGTGAATAGCGGTGAAATCAACGAAATTTCATCTTTGATGCATTCTTGGTGACATCGTGTTTACTTATGAGAAGTTCAGCACACTCCTCAAGTAGAAGCGATCTTAAATTCGTGTCCGCTCTGCGCTCTTTCCGACGATTCTGCCGACTTACACCTGTTCATTTCTTCATCAACATGTCTTTGATTGTCATTCCAAAACTTTCGCTAACCGACGTTTCAACATTGTCACGCTGGCAACTCCTCCGTTACATGCTCGATCGCTTCTAGAATTGCTGGTCCATCGAATTATTTATAACGCCAGGAGACCAGAAATAAATGGCAACCACTCTGTCCACTCACATCAGATCTTTTGTGCTAATACTCAACGAACGATTTTACTTATGAAATAGCACATCATTGCCGTTCATCCCAGATCCGATAGTAGAATAAATTAAACGGCCAATCGTTAAACTTTCAAACTTTGCCCACTTCTAATCGCAATTTAATTTGACGCAATTCACAAAAAATGTATAAAATTATCATTGTCATTCATTCACTCATTCATTTATTTCGCTGGTTGTCTCATCATTTATATCATTATTTCGCGTTCTACAAATTTTATTAGTTTCAGCGACGTTAAGGCTCCTGCATGCTCACTGCAGCCATCTTGAATTGATGACGTCAGAAGCGAGAAAATATACCATGAAAATTCTTGCGACTTACGCTAAAATAAAAATGTTTTTCAATAAAATAAGGTTTGTAACCGATAGAACCGACTTGTAAAATATATCGAAAACTTTTCTTTTGTTTGGGTAAGCAATAAATAACATTGTATATCTCGAATTGAATTGAACCTAATCAAGGACGAAAACCCGCTATTTGACAGGTATCGAAATGAAATAAATATTTGCTTTTACATATTAAATTATAACAAAATGAGAGTCTTCGGTATATTTTAACACTATAACAAATATTTTAAAAAGAGAAACACTGCACTAAAATGATAAATGACGCTGTAAGTCGCAAGAATAATTTATGTCATTTTCACGCTTTATAGTTTATAGTTTTGCCAAATGTGGCACTGTCGTACAAATTTTACGGATTTGGCAATCGAGTATGCAGGAGCCTTAAGGGAATCCCTCAGCGAACGGCGAACTTCGCCGAAATAGTAGCGCCCCCATTTTGGAATTAAAAATATCGATAATGACCGACTGACTCTTAGAGTAATTACTGACATTTTGAATTCCATATTATCAATCATCGCAGATCAAATATGTATTAGAAATCTATGTATATATTGCACACATTAAATCACTTTTTGCTACATTCAATACTATTATAAGTTTGGATGCAAATATGTACTGCTGTTTTTCGCTCTACTATATCTACAACGCACGCTCACATACGCATGAACCGTAATACGAACTATATTGTTATATTAGATTTCTAATCTAGATTTAGAGAATAACAGTGTTTTCTCGTGTACTTCAATCTCAGGAAACTTATTTTAGATTCATACAAAGTGTACACTTTTTATAGGAAGCAGTTTTTATATAATATTATGATAAGTTGACAGCTCATCTGCAATTTAAGACGCCATATTGAGATAAAAATAGATAAAGAAAATTGTATAATTTTGTACTTATTTCTCATTTTCCATATGAAACCGGAGTTTCCTGAGATCATTGATATATTGCAATCGTGAAAGAGCATTTTTAATTCTGTCAAATTAATGCGACGAAAAACGAGAAATACAAAAATAACAATTTTGTCAATAATACAGACAATTGAGAGATTCCCTTAATTACGTCCCTAAGAATGTCGGTAATATCAAGATATTTTAATTATTCGCATAATTGCTGAGTGAAATCGGTATCATTTTAATATGCTTTATTTGTTTCGATCTATAAATCAATCTATAAATAAAGTTCTCATCAATTCCAGTGCAACGTCGCGGTATATCGATCGCTAGTGTTTACGCTTTTATTGGCATATTCGCTCGTCTCATCACGTGTAGAGCGCTCGGCTCGGCTGATCGAAGCGCTCATCGTTGATCGTCTATTCTAACGGATTCGACATTATTATCTTTAAACATCTTTTTTTAAAGTCAATCGGTTTTCGACTATTTATATGATCACATCGTTCGTTAGTTTATTCAAGCCAAATCTTATCACAAATTAAGATTTATCCAAGTATATAAGTAACAAATAAAGTATAAAACTTCTAACGAAAAGTGAGTTTTTGTTCATTAATTAATTCTTCGAAAAGTGGAGTTTTTTTCATTATCTGTGCTCTTTATCTCAAAACTGAATTATTTTGGAAAGCACAAAAGGATTAACATTAACATATAAATAAAATTAGGCTATAAAAGCTAAAAATTTAGTTAAAGTTTATGTTAAAACAAATTCTATAATTTTCTTCAAAATCTAATATTATTGCGATTACAAATAAAATTGTAACTAAATGTAAACTCATTTCAAAATATATTATTAAAATTCCAATATCAATCAAACATTACACACTTACTCTAATTCTAATTACTTAATATAACTAAATGCATATATATGAATATTCAAAATGTCGACAAAATGGTCCAAGTTATTCCATTTGGTAACCCTGGCTATATAGGAAACATTTTTCGTGATCAACTTTTTTCTTTCTACACTATCGAGATAACTCTCCTTATTCTTACTTTATGAATACTTATATCTTTTTTCTCTTCTGCCATCTTTTACTGAATTATCTGATAATTTCCTTTTATTATTTATTGAATTATTAATCAATAATTTATATAGACTAGTTATGATATATTAACAAAAAAACCAATCCTTTTCTTGGAAATACATATTTATCATAGTATTTTTTGGCACAATTTAATTTAAAATTTTTCTGGAATATTAAAATATTAATGTGCGTCAATGTAAATTAATATAAGTGCGTTTTAAGCCCCTCGCACAATGCCAGAGGCAACAGGCAATAGGAACAGGAAATAAAAAATATCCACCAATAAGAGCAGGGAATAGATATTATTCCCTGCTTTTATTGGTGGATATTTCCTATTTCCTGTTCCTATTGCCTGTTGCCTGGCATTGTGCGAGGGGCTTAACCTGTTATATTGTTAAATGCAGATCTTGATTCCAGAGTTACACCAGCTAGATATAGTTATGTAGCTTAATTTTGTAAAGAAATATATAAAAAATCCGGCAAAATATACAAAAATAAAACAATAAGATAAAGATATAGAAGAAATTATGATATGTTGTTCTTGTTTTGCACAAAATTTAGTAAAAATTATTACAATAAATACATTAATTTTGTATAAAAATCAGAGGAAAGTACAGAATATATATTTCTTTTTACATTTTTGTAATTGTACAATTTTCTGATTGGATTTTTTCTTTTCATGAAAAATTATTTTAAATATAAAAGCTAATATATCTGAAGAACAGATTAACTGTATGTTCGAGCTCTATCGGCTCGTCTTGTAGGTCTTGAAGAGACCTTAATTTTGGCGAAAAATTTTTCAATTTTGATTGCAAAAATTAAGGTCTACAAAATTTTCTGTAAGCGCGTCTCTTCAAGACCTTATATAACGCAAAAATAATATTTTTAAATTGTTTTACCGTTTTATTGCAGATTTCTTCAATTTAAATTAAAAATGCATCGTCAAGAAAGACAGAATAATGACTTGACAGAAATACTTACAAAAATAATAATTTCGCATAAAATGAATATTGATAAATGAATTTATATCGATGAATATGGCATTAAGAAAATTCGAACAAGACATGCCCAAATTTGGCAAATTATTGCAAATGAGATGCAACCTTATATTAAGTATGCTCCACAATCGCTGTATACCATGGTGATGAACAATCGAAAGGGTTTGCGGGACGCGTTAGACGTCCCTAAGAAATCCGAGATTAAAAAGGTGAGATAGAATTTTCGATTTTTTATTTTGCGAGCTTCGAGACAACCAATCAGCATCGCGGAAAAGCGACAACAATGTCAATGACATGCCTTTTTTAGAAAGGGGATTTGTTTAGACTATATAGATTTGTAACTTTAAGGGAATACATCACTGTAAAATTTTCGAAAATTCAAATTTTTAGTTATTACTTATTTTGAAATATACACATTTCAAAAATATTCTCTCAAAAGTTTCAGAAAGAAATCTGTAAAATTGGCTAAGGTATATCTTTTCCCGTGAAGTTGTGTCTATAGCATTTGACGTGAAGTTGACTGCGCTAAGCAGCAGGATTATCCATAGCAACGAAAACTTAATGTAACCTTTCTGACACTTTCTTTTAATTCATTTTTAATATATATTTCGATTGGTAAACCTGTTTGTATATAATTGAGATCGTATACAGAGGGACGCGCGAAGTATACTTACGTTTCGCATCATATTAATAATAATTATTCGAGTTTCTTTTATTTTTGTTTTTTGTGTTGTATTATTATGAATTGAAGAAATGAAAGTCACGTAGTCAGAAAAAAGGGTTGATAGAAAACAACGCAGGCCAAATCCGGTTAATCGATATCAAATAGGAAAAGAAAATCTAAATCTAAATATTAGCATTTCTTTTCAAAAAAGCAGAACAAAAGCATCAACAATTATATAAAATTAGACCAAACAATCAGCTATACAATTTTAAATTTCTAAATAGTTTTCGTAGCAATAAGTCAATTTGTCAAGTGTAAGGCGTGCGGAAGTGACGTGCAATTTTATGAAACTAATCGACGAGGACTTAGATTTAAAATTGTGTTAAAATGCAACTCGTGCAAGCTAAAAAAAATTCTCTCGTGCCCAACAATCAAAAATGCATATGAAATTAATCGTCGATTTATTTTTGCAATGCGATTATTGAGAATATCATTAGCTGGAGCAGAAAAGTTTTCTGCATGCATGGACTTACTGCGCCCAATTTTTCAATTATTTTGCGATGATATAGTAAAGAAAATTTGCCAAGCTACAGAATGTATTAAAAATTTATCATTAATAAAAACTGACAAAGAAGAAAAAAAATTAATTACAAAACAATGTGGAAAAAATAATCAAGTAATCCGTTTCCGACGATGGCTCGTGGCGTAAACGCGTTTTTAGCTCTTTACATGGTGTAGTAAGTATTATTGGCTACTACTCCAAAAAAAATCCTGGATATTTATGTTAAATCAGCATACTGCAAGACATGTACACTGTGGGGAAAAAAGTTGGTACAGAAGAATATGAAACTTGGAAGGAGGATCACGTTGATAAATGCGACTCAAATCACAGCGGCACCGCAGGTAAAATGGAACTTGATGCCATCGTCGAAATGTTTAAGAGAGCTGAAAACTTACATAAAGCAAAATATACATAGTAAATTACATAGGCGATGGTGATTCCAAAACTTATGTCAAAATTGTACAGTTTATTTCGCATAATGTTGAAAAAAAGAATGTGTAAATCTCGTACAAAAACGCATGGGTTCTAGATTGCGTAGCTGCAAAAAAAGAAAAAAGGGCCTCGGCAGAAAAGGAAAATCAACTGGTAAACTAATTGAAGAATTGACTACATATTATGGCCTTGCAATACGTCGCAATAGTAACTCTATACAAGATATGAAAAAGGCTATTTGGGCAACGTTCTTTCATAAGCTTCTTTTTTCAACATTCCATATAGATGTCTCAACAATCTCAGAACGATTTGATCGTTTACTTAAGGGAACAAATACAAAATTGACATATACGGGATTTAATAAATTAAATCGGTTCATCAAAGTACGTGAAAAGACACGTTACATAGATATTTCCATAAAAATGTCGTGTACAAAATATCGTGTACCGATTGTGACGCATCCCCCCTTTGTTGGACAAACTAAAAGATTTTTAAAAACCAGATTAAGTGAGCACCGAAATCATAAACACAAATACACATACGGTACAGCAATCAGTAATTACCGATCACAGATTATTTAATCAAGATTTTGACTGGAATATTGTTGAGATATTGGATAAGGAACCTAATTTATAAAAAAGACTGTTGTCAGAAATATTATATTTTATATTAAACGACAAAAAAACAGTATTAATTTACATAATAAGTAACAATGTAGGCTCCCTGCATTGATAAATTATAAATTCAAAAGGAGGCTATATGGAGCCACGCGTAGGGTGTAGGTACGCAAATATTAAAAACAAACTTGTTGGAACAACAAATTTATTGAATCTAAACGTTTCGGTCCTTTCTTTGGACCTTCTTCAGTAAATTTAATACAATAAATTATAATGGGGAATCTACATACTACCGCACGTAGCGCAAAAGCCGTGAGCCCCCCCTATCGATATCCCATTAAATAGACAAAGTGACATAATATGGTCATGAGGTACTCAAAAGTGGACTCTAATGACGAGTATAGTGAGGAATTTCCGAAAGGGAGCTCACTCTTACTCATACACTCATCCATCGCACGTTCACACGACCGTACGCGGACGCGCCCGACGCACGAGTGAAGAAGATATTCGTTTTGATGCTATTTATAAGGCGCCCTACCACGGCTCATAGCCTGTTATCGAAGTCAATGTCAAACAATGTGTGGAATTTATTTCTCTCCTTCTCTCTCTCTCTCTCCCTATCCCTCTCCCTCTCCACTCTCTCTCTCTCCCTCTCTCGCCCCCTCTCTCCCTTTCCCCCCTCCGTCTCTCTCCCTCTATCCCTGTCCCCCCTTCCTCTCGCTTACCCCCCTTTCTCTATCTCCCTCTCTCAAACATACAATGTATGGAGATTAATGTTACAAATGATTTATGGCTCTCTAAAGGAATTCGATAACAACTAAACGAAGACCGTCTTTCAAGAAATTTGAGGCATATTTGTCACAACAGATATATATGCTTGACTTAAACACTCTGTGTCTTCTTGTCGGTTTAGGCCATTTATCTGGCGCCTGATAAACAGCATCTCTGAAACAAGTCTCTTCCTTAGAAACGGTTCCTCATCCAAGATCTCAACGTTATCCCAATCAAATTCGTGGTTATTCATGTGATCCGTTTATAATTTATAATAATATAATTTATTGTATTAAATTTACTGAAGAAGGTCCAAAGAAAGGACCGAAACGTTTAGATTCAATAAATTTGTTGTTCCAACAAGTTTGTTTTTAATATTTGCGTACCTACACCCTACGCGTGGCTCCATATAGCCTCCTTTTGAATTTGTAATTAATTTACATAGTGACACACGGAATGTCTAGACCATATTTATGTCCCTATTATCGAAAGTTTACCAAAAATATAATAACGTTCGGTCACAAGGTCCCCCCCAATGTTTATTTAACGACAAACATCTAACTTCTTATTAAATGTCAAAGTTATATTTTGAATTACTCGCGATGATTATTTTGACAAGTGCAGATCGGTCGTGTGCTCCCTCGTATGCCTTCGCGCTCTCTCGGTGAATAGTACCTCTTGAGAATTAACTCTTTTGTCTATCTCATAATCTCTCAGCTTTAGCTTTTTAACACTTGTTTTTATAGTGATTTATGATGCACATACGACACACATCCGTTCTCTATCCGTTCTCTACTAACCGATCAGAAGCGCCTCGCGGAGAGAATGGTGTTTGGCGTTAAGTGGGAATCGCGTATTTCGGTCGCACGATTGGCACTTGCTTATTATTGTATCTATCTGTTTCATGTAGTCACTGAGGATGACTCGAAGAGAGACCGAAACGTTTGGTTTTTAAATTAATAAAATATTTCTTGTATTTAAGACGAATGTTTATTGTTCGCGCTTTGACCCGTGCCCTCTCTCTCTCTCTCTCTCTCTCTCTCTCTCTCTCTCTCTCTCTCTCTCTCTCTCTCTCTCTCTCTCTCTCTCTCTCTCTCTCTCTCCTCTCTCTCTCCCTCTCCCTCTCCCTCTCCCTCTCCCTCTCCCTCTCCTCTCCCTCTCCCTCTCCCTCTCCCTCTCCCTCTCCCTCTCCCTCTCCCTCTCCCTCTCCCTCTCCCTCTCCCTCTCCCTCTCCCTCTCCCCCCTCTCCCTCTCCCTCTCCCTCTCCCTCTCCCTCTCCCTCTCCCTCTCCCTCTCCCTCTCCCTCTCCCTCTCCCTCTCCCTCTCCCTCTCCCTCTCCCTCTCCCTCTCCCTCTCCCTCTCCCTCTCCCTCTCCCTCTCCCTCTCCCTCTCCCTCTCCCTCTCCCTCTCCCTCTCCCTCTCCCTCTCCCTCTCCCTCTCCCTCTCCCTCTCCCTCTCCCTCTCCCTCTCCCTCTCCCTCTCCCTCTCCCTCTCCCTCTCCCTCTCCCTCTCCCTCTCCCTCTCCCTCTCCCTCTCCCTCTCCCTCTCCCTCTCCCTCTCCCTCTCCCTCTCCCTCTCCCTCTCCCTCTCCCTCTCCCTCTCCCTCTCCCTCTCCCTCTCCCTCTCCCTCTCCCTCTCCCTCTCCCTCTCCCTCTCCCTCTCCCTCTCCCTCTCCCTCTCCCTCTCCCTCTCCCTCTCCCTCTCCCTCTCCCTCTCCCTCTCCCTCTCCCTCTCCCTCTCCCTCTCCCTCTCTCTCTCTCTCTCTCTCTCTCTCTCTCTCTCTCTCTCTATAGCCGGTTTTTATTTTTATATTTTAACGTTATTAGAGCTTGTTTACTAATTTTTCTTTCATAAAATTTCTACCGAAAAAATTCTTTAGCATCAAAATTGTGCGAAAGGCGAAGACTCTTGGCAGCAAACAAAAGCAAAAAGGATATTGTCCGAGTACAAGCAGTATTTTTAACCAAAATAATAACGAGAGTTTCAACGCTATTATTATTTGGAAATTTGCGCCGAAGACATTGTTTAACGGCTGTTCTACAATAGAAACTGCTGCTAATATTGCCACAATATTATTTAATGATGAACATACAAGCCTCGTGAATGTTCTGGAGATATTAGGTGTGAGGATAGGCGAAACTTTGTATCATATTGTACAATGGACATACGAAACGTATCATTAAAGCCGAGCGTCGCGCGTGAGAAAACGCACGAGGGCCGTTTGCAAGCTAAAAAGGTGGAAACAACAATGCCAACGAAAACTCGCATGCTGAGGAGCTGCTATATGGTTCAGGAATAGCTAATTAGAAATAAGTTAATTAATTTTATTTTTTATTTTTGAATAAATGACTACTGAAACTTTAAACGCGTTTTTCTCAAAAAGGATTTTTTTAACCGCGTTCACAATAGATATAAAAAATTATGCATCCGATTACTATAATTAAGGTCGTAATAATATAATTTTGTTTACAAAATCTATCTCTTTTATCCGACGTAGGATTTTTTTGACAAGTTATTCCCTTTTATTTTTTTTATCGATGAAAGGGTTTCATTTTTTCGTCTATTTTTTTCAAAGGTTTGCTATTTTGTCATTTTTTTATATTTTTATTTTTTTCTACGTCAGGTAATAGTCGTTGGTATATAGTTCATAAATATTTTGGATTTTTATTTCAGATGAACTGTACGACTGAAATGCTGTCAACGCGACCACCATCTTTTTTTTGAAGCGCTGACTTTCGAGCTCTGGACAGTGAATATATATAGGCTCCAAATTAATTAAAAAAGATTATTTCTATTTTTTTTAAACATTTAATGAAATATTCAGAAAGTCACAGAAAGATTCGTTGTACAGTTTCTTTGAAAAAAATTCCTAAAAACACCTTTACTTTTTGAGTAGTTACCCTGGTGTCCCCCTTAATAGTGAGAAAATATTATTTCTTATTTGCTATAATTAATAACCATCGATAATTTTCTTGTATTATTCATTGAATTATTAATCAATAATTTATATAGATTTGTGTAGACTATATAGATTTGTAACTCTAATATAGTGAACAAATATTATTTCTTATTTGCTTGTATTACTTGAAAAGCGCTCTATTACACACACACAAACAATTATGTTATCATCATAGCATCATTATATTATTTACTATAGCAAAGTTTTCTTCATTTATTACGATTATGTGTTTACCCTATCTATATATATATATATATATATATATATATATATATATATATATACTCTAATAGCCGGTTGGATATAAATTGTATCCAGGAAACCATGCCTGAAGGCCATCGCATTGTCAATATTTCTTTTATAAAATAAAATCTACAGAATATTTAATAATTATGTGCGAGGAATAGAGAGCAATTTAAAGATTGAAAACTCATAAAATCTCATCAGCGTGAGTTAATGACTCAAGTCTTCAAATTTCAAATGTGTAATTATGAAGCCAACATCTGATCAGAACCTACAGAGCCGAAAACATTAAATACATATTAATACGGCTGTTGTAGCAGGAACTATTATAGTTGGAATTAGTTTTATCCTTCTGGAAGAGAGCTATGTGCAGTCATGAATATTCCATGCATGTCCGATAAAACTTATGTATATTAAATATCAAGAAAATTTAATCAATGGTTTTAAGAAAACAACCGTGGAAAATATAAAAATACTGGCGAAGTTGAAAAGAGCAACTCGATCTCGAAAGGAAAGAAACAATAAACTGTATATAACTGTTATAGCGGGCAATAATTGGATGAAAACATCAACGCCTACGATTCTCTTTCCGGCGTTGATGTTACATAAAAAACTTACCTTTTTAAAAAAAGGTAAAAAAAACGCCAAGTTTACGCGCCATGTGAAAACGTGTGTGTTATAAAAAAAACTGTGTTTTAAAGTACTGTAAACTTGTGTGGTAAAATTAATATTTCTAAAAAAAAATAATGATATCAAAAAGTTGCGCCAAATAAATAAAAATGTATACAAGAAAATAGAAAATTAAAAACTTATACGAAAATTAAAATTTAATACAAATTATAAAAAAATTAAAAAATTTTAGTTAAAAAACCTATCCTATGTGTCAAAACTAATAACCTAATGACATCATTCATGGAGCGACATCAACGCTGTCTTGCAATGAATGTTCGAACTGGACATTTTCTGGTACATGCGTATTGAGAAGGTCGATGACGACCAAAACTTAAATAAATTTTTTATAAAAACAATCTTTACATTATAATATCTCCGTTTATAAAGCACATAGAGAAAAAATAAAGGCACTTTTATTATATAATTTGAACTCAATCTATCGATTGAGCGTAGTAAGAACTCGATCGCTTAGGCCGTTATTACGTATCTGAAATATGATACTCTCAACTGTCCGACTCGCGTATAATACACACGGCATGCCTCGCGGCTCGCGGTCGCTACGCAAAGCTACACTTATTAAACTTGGCGCGAGACGCTACCGTGTCTCTTGATAATTGGTTACTGCACAAAAAAGATTCCTTCGTCGATGTCCGCAATAAATTTTGCACGATATGTGATGTAGTCTACAAAACTAAATCGAATCAAGAAACCATAAATGCTACAAAATTTTCGATCGTAACACAAGCTCCACAACATAAAGAGCGATACTATTATAAAAGACTTTAAAAATAGCCTGGAAATGCATGGAATGATTTAAAGAACTGCTATTGATAGTAATAGCAGCGTATATCAGACCATCGATGATAATAGAGACCATACCGCGACCAAATGGTGACCGTTCAAATATTGAATGTATCAATCACTTGTTTCGCAATCTATGCAAAAAGTTAAGAGCTGTAGCAGAGACAACTCAGCAAGAAATGCATAGAAAGCGTTATCCAGCTACGAAATGTTGTAAAAAACAATGTTTTGAAGATACAACAAGAAGTGATAAAAGCAATTCATTTACAAAGATAATAAAAGCAATTTGACCATTATAAGACTAGAGAAAAAATTACAAAAAGATATATTAAATATTCCTAATCATATATTTGATAAAGATAAACGATGTAAGAAACGCCGTCAAATATGTGACTATAATGAAACAAAAAAAATTATGTATTATTTCTCAAGTTGCAAAATATTTAGAAAAAGTATTATCGTATAATGCAAAAACAGTGCTATTGTATTTAAGCACTTGTTCCGATAGCTTGTTGCTAAAATTCATGAACAATCAGAGTCAACTCGATGCATTGTGTAATAGAAAATAAACATTTTGAGTTTGACATTGTCCGAACTTACACGTTTCGTAAATGTGCGCGTTGCGACATATCATATTAGTGCGTTGTATTAATGCTATAAGTTATGTGTGAACGTGTGAGTGAGGAAAAAAAAATGACAGCTCTCAAAAATTCAATATCTGAATGCGTAATTTTAGCCGAAGAATTTAGTGCTGACCATAAATGCTATTTCGTATTTATCGCGGCTGACGGAAAAAGGTCGCTTAATAATTACAATATTTCTACGAAATTAGCGTGCTTGAGCCTCAATTTTTCACTCGGAATTTTATATAGATTGGGGCAATTCGGCGGTCTTGTTAAACTTCGCCGCTGAAATAATACTTATGCGTGAAAGTTTCCAACACGAGACAAAGATGTGGGTGGGTATATAGCCTACCTAATCGCAAATTATCGAGGGATACAGTTATTAGGTAATTATTTTATTCTATACTTTTGATTAGAAAAAAATATGAAACCGTGATTATATTATAAGATTAAATTTTTAATCGTTATTAATTATTCATAGCGAATTCCTGTAAATCTGGCTTTTCCCACCCAAAGACGACAAGCGGAAGAAGAATCCAAGACAGAATCTTCACGTTATTATCAAAAAATTGAATATCTAGACAAAGCATTAATTCATGCTGACATATAAACACAATCCTTTTCTAAAAAAGATATGTAAAGTCGATACTCGCATATGTCGAAGTTTATTATTGTCGCTTTTTTATTTAATTTTATTTTGAATAAACTGTTAAACTACTAACTCTCGCGATGACAGCCTCTCGATGCTATGAATATAACGCACAATGCAAATCGAAACAGTCAATCACCATCGCGGAAAAAATGCGACAATACTTGCGAGGGATAAATTTCCGAAAAGCCGATACCTCCGATTGTTTTGAAATTTCATATACTTATGTATTTTGACGCGCTGATTACGAATATGACAATGAAAATTGGCGACAAAGTCATCTTCAAGGTCAAAATGAAAGAAAAATGGCTTTTTTGTACATTTTCTTTCATTAGCTTAATAAATATTTATCCTAGTAGAAAAAGTTCCAAATAATAGTTGTACTTTTAAAAACGCAACTTTTATGTTTTATACACTATTAATGTAAAAGCAGTACTTTATGACAAAAACGCAAATTAACATTTCTTTTTATTTTAATAAAGTCATTAAACTTTAAGCTCATTTACTACGTTGGAGTACGTTGCTATTCTAATGTAATAACAGTTCTATGCACTTGCGCCTCGGTTTTACAATTACGTTCAGAATCCAAAATACTGAAAGATTCCATATAAATTTAATCTAGCATTTCAAGCAAACAACGCTGAGCACTTTAGCGCTGCGCCGCTGCTGTTAGACGCTATAGTGCGACACGGCCAGGTGCTTTTCATTTCCAATCCAAATTCATCACGCAAAATACATATAGAGACTGGCCCTCATCTCTTTTATGCACTTTTTAGTACAACTATAAAAGAATATTTGCTAAAACATTTTGTTTGGTAAACGCTTTGCGTGGAAAGTTGCAAACCCATGTGGAACCTCGCTTCGCGTGGAAAGTTGCAAACCCATGTGGAACCTCGCTTCGCGTGGAAAAGTGTATGCGTGTAAACTAGGGTTCCGCCCCGCTGCGGGAGGCTCCACTACCAAAAAACTAGACAAATAGGTTTGCGTGGAAAATTATATAAACCCATGTGAAATTGTAGAAACATTAGTGCCCCAGTTGATACAACACCTAAAATGTTACAATGTTAATTTGCGTTTTTGTCGTAAAGTACTGCTTTTACATTAATAGTGTATAGAACATAAAAGTTGAGTTTTTAAAAGTACAACTTTTATTTGGAACTTTTTCTACTAGGATAAATATTTATTAAGGTTATGAAAGAAAATATACAAAAAAGCCATTTTTCTTTCATTTTGACCTTGAAGATGACCTTGTCGCTATTTTTCATTGTCATATTCGTAATCAGTGCGTCAAAATACATAAGTATACGATATTTCAAAACAATTGGAGGTATCGGCTTTTCGGAACTACACCCCCGGCGAAGAATCGACTAAACATATGTTTTTAAAAAGGAATGTTATAATATTTTTAATTTGATTAATATTTTTGACAATTATCAGCTGATTTTTGTCAAAAAATATTAATCGCGAATAAGATATAACATATTATTTGAAACATATTATTATTTTAATATTTTCAACATATTTTATACACTCCCATTACCACTATAGAAATGTTATAAAATAAACAATTTCTCACTCACCGATACGTACAATAGCAGAGTTGTAGTACACAGTACACATTGATCTGAAAATAAAATATTCAAATTATATACATACATATGTGTGTGTCGAATATCTTATAAACAATGTAGTTTAGAAAAAATGTTTTTATATTTGTTCGCGAATAGACGAGTGCGCGAAAGGGAGAGCCGCGAGGAACGTAAGAGAGACGGAGCGAGAGAAGTATAATCCAACAATTTAACACAGTCCGAGTTTAACTAACACAATAAATTTAATTAAAGCTCACAGTACATAAATCTTTCACAATTATTAAGAAATCCCGGAAATTGTCCTCTAATTTACGCGAGAATTATTCAGAAACGATATTTCCTTTCGCTCGAAATTTAATCGGAGATAGATCGATATAGATCCTTGAAGCGGAACGACTACGACAATAAGCGCTGACTCAAGACTTGCGCGAGAGTAAGGGCCTGAGCAGAATAGCTGACTTACAAGATTTGAGACAAAAGACAGTATTGTGCGTTACTTAAGACAAAGATTTAAAACAAAAAACATTGTCTCAAATCTTATAAGTCAGCTATTCTGCTCAGGCCCTAACGGGGAGCCGCAGGAGCGGAGCTGTTTTATATCGTCGCCCTTCTAGAAGGATCTCGTTATTTCGACAACATTCCACAGCTCGTTCGTTTTGACGATCCTTATTTATCGAAGGCTTTGAATCTTTCTAGGAGGGCAGACGAGATATTCGACTTATTTGTTTTGGTGAATGATGTTTAATTCTATCGCTCAAGATTGCCGCGCCGGGTACCCGCTAAGCGCGACAATAACACGCGCTCGAAGTTTTTCTACCGCGAATTTGAGTTGAATCTCGAACAATATTGCATACCTCATAATTGCTCCGCTGTCGCCCGATGCCTCCCCGGATCTCCTCCTCCTCTCTTGGTCGACTGTCATTGCTCCTTCGTAGCACTCACGATACTCGCGAAAACACGAATAATTACGATTGTCCGACACTTTACATGGCACTCCCGACACGCGAAACTTTACACGACACTCCCGACGCGCGACACTTTACACGGCACTCCCGACACGACGCATGAATCGCAGTGTATCGCAATGCTACCTGTAACAAATAAAATACATACATATATTAGAATAATCTTATTATTACGCATTATAACATACAATATAAATATGTAAGCTAGAATATTTAATTAGCAAATTTTTGCTTTATTAATATTTTTTGACAGAAATCAGCTGATTAAAGCGTTAATTTGCTAATTAATTTTTAAAATAATAATATATTAAAATAATATAATATGGGATATAATAAGGGATGGATGACTGCTGAAACTTTTTTTGAATACATTTCAAATTATTTTCATCCATGGCTTATAAATAATATCGAATTCCCAGTTATTTTATATGTTGACATTCGTCTCATTTGACCATGCCAGTAGTCAATTTTTGTCGGAGTGTAAATATCGTATTGATTACATTATATCCAAATGCAACTCATGTATTGAACCTTTAGATGTTGCTGTATTACGTCTTCTCAAAAATTTTTAGAAACAAACAGTGAGCAAATGGAGATTAGAAAATGCAGAAGAACGCTTGAAAAAAGAAAACTTTGCTCCATTATTAAAAATAGCAATAGAATCTATAAATTTGACCGATACTATAAAACATGGATTCAGAGCATGTGGTCTGTTGCCTTTTTCTGCTGACGCAATAAATTATATTTTTAATAAAAATAAAAATGATACAACAGACAAACAAGAAATTAGGGATACAAATGCAACTTCGAATAATCAGAAGGAATATAAGAGACATTTGGAATTTTTCAAAAAAAATTTAAGCAAACAAATATTAGAAAGTTTTAAAACGAATTCAGTGGATTGTACAATGGTGACGTACAAAATGAAGGATTTTCCTTATATTGGATGAACGTAAAAAAGCAATGTGGTATATAATAAAAGAAGTTATTTTTTTAAAAAAATTTGATTAAGTATTTTTAGTTGATATTTAATCAAATTTATTCCTCAGAATGGTTGTAAATTTGTAAATCTTTCAAGTAATTTTATATTTTACTAATTAAAAAATTTAGCAGAAAATATATATTATTATTGAAGCTCATGATATAAATACAGAAGATACAGTATATGATTCGGTCATTAATAACATAATCATAGATGAAGATATAATAAATATTAATAATATAGATATAGATATTAATTCTGATATGTTTCCAAATAAAATTTGTAAATAATGAAGAACCCAACTTGGTACAAATAGATAATCAGAGCAGTGGAAAAATGTTTCAACAGAATTCTACAAAGTTTGTGAATTAAGATTATAATACTTAATCTACTCTAATATAATAAATATTTATATGTATTTATATATTTTATTGATTTTATTATTCATATTATTTTATTTATATATATTTACAAAAATTCAAAATCAAGAAGTTATGAACGACTCAATCGTTGAAAATGATATTGCATCAAATAATATGTTTCTGAAACTGATATTATTCAAGGTACACATATAAGAACTAAAAGTAATCAATATACTTATAATCAGTATTTTTTGTAAAACCAGTTTTTTTTACAGAAAATTTGGAAATTCAAAATAAATCTATTGTGCCAAGTGAGATTCCTTTGCTGTTTAAAAATAAATTGTTTTGGCCACAACCACTAAAAAAAGCGGAAAAAAGAGAAAAAATTCCAACGGTTGCAACGTCTGATAAATGTGTGGTTGCAATATCATTTAAAAAAAGAAGAGGGAAAACTTAAAAAGCAACAAGACATAGCAGATAGACGCAAGAAAAGAAAAAAAGGCACAAGAGCAGGAACTAAAAAAACCACCTCACTGTCGCAGCAGCCACCATCCCATATAGGATTTTACTAACGACCTGCTTCTGGCCCAAACCTGGTTGCCAGACTACCAATATTGGCGCGATAATGGCGCCCATGTCTGGCCCAGTAATGGGATTTCTCTGGAATGATAATAAAAAAAAAAGACAGAAAATAAGAAAAAATCCAAAGAAAAACAAAATATTGACTAATTTAAATGTTATTTAATTAAATGTTTTTAATTGTATTTAAATAATTAAATGTTATTTAGTTGAGGCCTCCTCATTATTTTTCTTTTTATTCTTTCATAAATAAGTAAACTTTTTATTTTTATTTTATGACTATAAAAGTATTTCTCCTGTTAGATCAAATTAAATTATAAGTTAAAAAGTTATAAGTTATAAGTTAAATTGGTAAAATTATAAATTAATTTAAAGGATATTTTAATTTAAAAATAATATAAATATTTTTCAACTTATTATGTTTAAACACTGAAAGGGTCTGAATAGCTTAGTGGTAAGAGCAGTCGCCCGGCAAGCGAAAGACGCGGGTTCAATTCCCGCTTCAGCGACTTTTCGGACCAATATTTTTCTCGCCTATGTTCCCGTTGTAATAAGTCGAGGATTATTAATTTGATGGAACGTTGTAATCTCAATTCGAGATACCGTGCCGAAAAATTGGAATTAATTTTCGGGCTTGGCTCTGTGGCCGATTTTAAGAATCACATTTTAGTTATTAAATACTGAGAGCCGATAAAAAGATTTTTCTTAGTTTAAACACTAGGACAGCATAATTCAATTATTGGAACGAATGTTTTTTCTTGTTCAAACATTGGGACATTTATATAGTTTAATATTTTAATTAATTTTTATGTTGAAGTATTCAATAAATAAAAATTTGTGCACTTTTTTAATAGTAGAGATTCCAATCTATCCGATAAATACTTTGAAAATACTTTAAAAAATAAATTGTTTGAATATATTACAAATCTAAACAAATAAATCTATATCCTTAAACGTCCAATCACTGGGACATTTACCTTAATTGCTTTATTTTTATTAAAATTATTGAATTATATTTTTCAAACAAATTATTTTTTTATACTATTAATTTACTATTAATTAACTACACAAAATAATTTGCTGCTATGACTAAACTTGCTAACAAAAGAGTTTGTTCCATGAGCATACTGACACAATTGCTTTAATGCATATATGTATACATACACAGGGTGTCCCATTTTAATCTATCACCCCTCGTAACTTTGCAGGAAGCGATCGTAGAGATCATGTGTTTTTTTACACCAATTGATTGGTCTTAATATTCTGTACATAAAAGTATTACAGTAAGATTACCGAAAAGTGAATGTTTCACAAGATATTTTATATTTTATGTCAAAATACTATAAACTTCAAGTCTCATAACTCGGAAAGTACTTAATAAAAAATAACTCATATATAGGGTTTTGAAAAGCTCTCGAGGTAAGCTACAAGAATATGCAATGAAAAATAGGGGGTTCCGTTTAAGAAATTAAAGGTGACCTTTACGTGACCGTCAAACGACTATCCAAGGTCAAATCAATGACACCATCTTATGACCCCCTCAAAGTCAAAAAACTTTTGTATGAAACATTTTTCTCTACGATCGCTTCCTGCAAAGTTACGAGGGGTGATAGATTAAAATGGGACATGTATATAATTGCTTTCTGTCGAACAAATATTATATATAACTTTCTGTCCAACAAATCTGCTTAATTACAAATATTAAATTTAACTCACAAATAGCTTTGTTGAATCAACAATTTAATTTTTATGTTAATCGATGATTTTCTGTATAGAGCATATTCCCAAAGTAGAAAAATTAACAATTAATGACAAAAAAGCTGAAGATTTGAAGGATAAGCTGGTAGAAAATAATTTAAATAAAAATTTTACTTTAAAGAAAGATAATATAAAGTATCCAAAAAATAATAAACAAACATAATATATATTTTTATCTAATAGTTTAATGAAAATTACATTGGCTATGCGAGCCAAACGTGGATGTCAGTACGTATACTTCCAATGAAATTAATTTTTTCGTTGGAATTTAATTCATTGTGCACGAGGCACGAATTTTTGCTTGGTACTTATGCCAAGACTTTATTTAAAGACTAATAGTTTAAAATAAATTTTTGATAATTTATTTTCTCTTCTTTTCAGGAACTTACTTGCAATTACTGCAATTATTGTACAGAGTTATAATTTAAAAAGATATATGGAGACCATGAAAAAGACATGCAATGAAAAATAAGTAAAACTTAAAATATACAAGAAAGAATATTTTTGTACAAAATATTGAAATGCACACACATGATGTATTTAATTATTTATCTTTTTTAATATAAGGAACAATAATATCCTAAATAATTATCTCAAATAATATTTCTAAAACATATTCTTTGTCACTATCGTAGTCAACTTAAGAGGATATAAAATATATAACAAATTAATATTATAGCAATACAATTATGCTAATTGTTTAATAGCATAATATTATCTCTTTTTTTATCTTATTTCCTGATAAAGAATTTTATTACCTGAATGATATTTTAGAATTATTTTCTTCTCACTTGAGAATTCTTCAGAACATGCTAAAATTACACTGGTCAACACTAATTTTGTCACAAAAGGAATGACAGGTGATTTCGATAGGATTTTTCCTGTAGATTACGAATCTGGAATTCAAAATGTTCCATCACGTCACGTTTTTGAGAAAAACGGGGTCAAAGTGTAAAAAAACCGGTTTTTGGCACTTTTTGAACCTCTGTCACAAAGAAACGGGACGTGATAGAATACTTTTTGTGGGCTCAAATTAAAGCTTGAACCTTAAACTTTAATGTTATGAAGCAAAAAACATGTGACAATACTGTAAAGTTGTGTAACACAGGTTTTTTGACTGGGCGCGCCCCAATTTTGATCTCGTAAGTAGAGTCCTAGTATGCTGGCTGACTACTGTTGGACACTTAAAACACTTTCCTGAAGCAAAATACTCCAGAAAATCATAAAATTATAGCCTCAAATTAGTTTGTTCATCAATAAATTTTTTTTATTTACTTAATAAAACACCTCGAGTAGTAAGAGGCGAGAGAAATCATTTTATGATAAGACCCATAATTTAATTACGGGGCTATAATTTTATGATTTGCTGGAGTATTTTGCTCCAGGAAAGTATCTTTTAAGTGTCCAACAGTAGTCAGCCAGCATATTAGGACTCCACTTACTTACGAGATCAAAATTGGCGCACGGCTAGTCAAAAAACTTGTGCTACACGATTTCACAGTATTATCACATGTTTTTTTGCTTCATAACATTAAAGTTTAAGGTTCAAGCTTTAATTTGAGCCCATAGAAAGTATTCTATCACGTCCCGTTTCTTTGTGACAGAGATTCAAAAAGTGCCAAAAACGGGTTTTTTAACACTTTGACCCCGTTTTTCTCACAAACGTGACGTGATGAAACATTTTGAATTTCAGATTCGTAATCTACGGGAGAAATCCTATCGAAATCACTTGTCATTCCTTTTGTGACATAAAAAAAGTCGAAAAATGTTGACCAGTGTTATTAACTATATATTATCTCTCTACACCAAAATTCTATTAATATTAACATAAAATAACTTGATATTCTGACAAATAATATTTATCGAATACTGACAGTAAATACATAAAAATTACCAAAATCGTACAGAAATCATGAACATCATTCAGTATAATTTTTTAATATATTTGATTCTGCGATTAAGTTTTCAACTAATTTTATTGCACTGTGATTTTCTAGCTGCAAATAATTTAATTTTACTTCCCGCAAGTTCTATCAATAATCTTTGCGCCTAGAGTGAGTAAAACAATTTTTTTTATAAACATAATTTGATAGTTTGTATATAAATTTTATTGTAATTTATTGGTTACTCTCAAAAAAACTTGAGTTTATTATTAATTGAAGTGTTTTAAAAATGAATATTCAAAATGTTCAGTAATGTTCCGAAAATGCCCAAAGTTAACCGAAAATATCGCGACGCAAAGTTGAAACCGATTTTATATATGATAAAATATACAGTTTACAATTTTTAAAATTTTGTGTATCTCTTCATAAATAATATGAACGCAAAAAAATTGGTGGTTTAAAACAATTGAAAGAATGTCGTTCTTGTTTTGTTCCATTCTGCAAAAAAAATTCATAAAAATATACATGAAAAAATGTTCGTGTATGTCCCTTAAGACGAAAAAAGACGATAACAATGGTTTCAACTTGTACGACATGAATATAAGCTAACAAAATCAAACTTATAATGTTGTCAAGATCATTTGAATGTAAATGTAAATGGAATAAAAGATATAACCTTTGAATACGATGCGCCACTATAGTGGCTTCTTTCTAAACAATGTTTTGGGACAAGACGTCACTATAGTGACGTCCCTCTAAACGATTGTTTGGGACGAAACGTCACTATAGTGACTTCTTTTTATATTTTATATATAATATCGCTAAATATCTTATTATTGGAATATTTACGAAAATTTTTGTTGTTATTATTATTACTTAATATGCAAGATGAAAAAATTCTCTATCAACATCTTTTTCCATTTCTTTCATTTGTATTGCTTATAGTTTTTTTTTTTTTTTATTATTATATTTTGTCACCATAGAAATATTTTCATGTTTTATTTGTCTGAATTTGTTTTATCAAAAAAAATAATCAACGGCAGTATTAAGCATGACCACCAAGAGTTCACATCACAATTAAGATATACTTCCATTTCTTAATAGCATATTGATAAAATCTTAAAAAAAAAATTATTATTTGTTTGTCGACGTATCATTATCAGATATTATTGCTTTTGAGTTTGTAGTTGTATTAGTAGTATTATTTTTCATTATTTTATTTCTTTTAATTTTGTAGACTTGTTTGTCCTAATATGATTATATTAAGTATAATAAAAGAAAAATTATAAGCGATACAGAATCAGATATGGTGGGAGATGTTGATAGAGAATGTTCGCATCTTGCATTAAATAATAGTACAAATTTACATAAAGTACGAAGACGAATTGAATTCATCGGAATCGGAAAACGAAGTCGATAATTTAGTTTAGAAGAAGTAGAATGTGAGGAAATTAATAGGTCACATAAAAATTTAGAACTAAAAATATTCAAATTTGATACAAATGGTTCTGGCATAAAATCTTTATTGGTTTTCCACTGCGTTGGATTATTTTCAATTATTTTTTCTGAAGAATTAGTCGCATTTATTGCAGTAAAAGCAAATATTTATAGTCACTATGCAATGAATAATAACAAACGTTTTTTCTCAAATAATTATGAAAAAGAAACTACAGTAAATGAAATTTTCTGTTTTTTAGCCATTAGATTACTGATGTCGCGAGTAAAAAAATTACATTATACAGAATTCTGGTCAAAAGGTAGATATTTGCGTACAGATATTTTTAATCAGATTATGTTTCGAGACAGATATGTTTTTTTATTAAAAATGTTACACTTTAATGACATTATTTTAATAACTTATTTTAAAAACATTACTTTAATAACAGTTAGTTCTGATCGATTGATAAAAATACATGAAGTTGTTAATAAACTCCGCGCATCTTTTAAAAATTATTTGTTTCCATTTCGTAATAGATGAAAGTTTATTGTTATTTAAAGAAAGATTAAGTAGTATATTCCGTCTAAACGGAACAGATTCGGCATAAAACCTTTCGTTTTGTGCGATTGTAAAAGTGGACATATCCAAGCTTTTATTATTCATATAGGCTATAATACTAATGTAATTCTAATGTAATTTTAATGTATCAAATCAAAAAGCATTTGGAATGTCAGGCGAAAATGTACTTACATTATTAGAGCCATATTTAGGCAAAGGGCATATGTTATCTGTTGATAATTGATATTCCGACATTGTTTAGTTTGCTTCATAAAAATAATACAAATGCTTGAGGTACAGTGAAACGACGACAAAAATATATGCCAAAATGGAAGAAAAATTAAGAAAGGGTGAATATATATTTCCGCTTTACAAACAAGTTATTTGCAATCAAATGGCAAAATAAGCGAGAAGAATACATGTTATCTACTTATCATTCAGCAGAGTTTGTACATATAACAAAAAGAGATTATCACACAGGAGACATAATTCAGAAACTTTCTTGCGTAGTTAATTATAGTTTCTCTATGAGAGTGCTGTAGATAAAACTGACATGGTAATAAATAATATTGAATTCACAGAAAAAGGTACGAAATGGTACCAAAAATCTTTCTTTTATTTGTTGGATATATCCATTTAGAATGCGTATATCCATTTAGAATGCGTATTATTTATATAAATTCAATAGCAAAAAAGATATTTCAATGCAAAAGTTTCATTTGCAATTAATTAAAGAAATACTGCGTAAATATTATACAACAAATAATAATTGCAATAAAGGAAAAAAATCTACTGTCGATCATCTTCTTCGACTTTATGAAAGACATTTTCCCCCTATTTGTGAATAGTAAAGCAATGAAAGCATTACGCGATTGTGTAGTATGTGCTAAAAATGATAAAAGACGGAGATCAAGATATTAATGTGATATGATGATATGATGAAATGTGGGATTATGCGTAAATCCTTGTTTCAAAGTTTACCACACGCAATTATATTATTAAATATTAAATATTAAAGTAAAATATTAAAAAATATTAAATTATTAAATATTAAAGAGTTTTATATGTTGTAAGAGTTTTATAAGAATATTAATGTTATATTATAGTGTATTTCTTTCTAGTTTATTGCATATAAATAAATAAAAATGTTATACTTTATTAGCTATTATTTTATATTACACAATTTTGATGAATTGCATAGTATAAAGAAACAATCATGCTAACATAATTAATTATTACTTGTAATACACTAAATAAATATGAATATAAATATAAATATAAATAAGTTATTTAGCGCAAAGCAACATACATCAATCGCGCATTGCGAGTATCAATAACGAGCGTTCGGTGGCAGGGTTGTATATAAAGTGACAGAGACCCTGCATCTAGCTCAGTCGCAAAAGGGTTAAACTTAATATTTCATTCTCCTACTTGATAAGAAATATTTACTTTTAAAAATTAAATACTTGATGAGAAATATTTACTTTAAAAAATTTTTTAAATACATAAATATTTATATATCGTTTCTCGTTACATGTACAATACTTGGACATTACGTTTGTAAATGCAAAATCAATTCGTTCAAGCTATCAAACAAATCTCAATATTAAATAAATCTTGTTTGAGATCCGAGCCATTACTCCAACGTCCTTTTACATGCAACTTTATATTCGACGTTAGATATTTTTGCATGAAGGTACTCACCGTTGGCAGCTATGTTCCTCCAATTTTCGATGATCTCGTAACAGCACTATTATCACCACTACTGTGATTACCGTTTTCATATCTGAAGGATTTCATATCTGTAATGGATAGGCATACTCCAGTTCTTTCTGAATTTGCATCATCTAGTTCGTATTTTACAGATTAACGTTGTTAATGTCGATTTGTCCTTTTCTAAAAGTAGGTTCAATTTTAGATACCAACGGTTTTTCTTCTTTCTTAAACTCTCCTACAATTTTGTAAAATAAGTATATTTTATTATTTACAGTACATATACATATAAACAGGATGTCCCTAAACTAGCGATAAAGATTTTAATTATAAATTCTTTGTAATATTTTTAAGACAAAATTTCTAATACGAAAATGTCGAGGATATAGTATTTTTCAAATAAGAAAAGTTTAAAGATTATGAATTCTACAATAATTTCACTATTGTTAGTTTCGGTCCCATGAATCGGATGCTTTTGATAATAGTGAAATTATTGTAAAAATATTCAAGGTTTCATTAAAAATGTTTTTCTGTTTAGAGACACTCTGTATACATATATATATATATATATAATGTTAAAAACAATTTTTTTAAATAAAAGAAACATGTGAAAAAAAAAGAAAGACAGTTAACGACGCTTTGTTGGAAATGTAAACACAGAGACAGTAATAGTGAGTGTGTTTTGCATGTATATGTTCAAAGTATAAAATAAGTAGATACGTAACTACAGAATGAAAGATTTTGTAATTCCAGAAGAAACCAATATACCTTGTATACATGCAATACTTGCTTCTATAATTGTGATTTAAATATAGTAAAATGTTTTATATATATGTATACAGAGTGTTCGACAACAGATAGGACAACATTTAAGAAGTATTTTACACAATAAAATAAGACGAAAATCAAGAATAATAAAACATTAAAGTAGAGGCTTCCACGTTTCCATATTTAGTTACAAATGTTTGCAAATTCGCATTTGTATGGGAAGGTGCCTGAAGCACGGCAATCCGCCGATCTCTGGTGTGCATAAACTACGTCAGAAGAATATATTTATAGTACATTAACATTTTATTTATAGTATATTAATAGTATTTATAGTGTATTTTAACGGCCACTCTACTTTATCAAGCCTTCATTTTATTATTTTTAATTTGCGTCTCTTGTTTTATCATGTAGAATTATTCCTTTTTGTATCACCTATTGTCGAACCCTGTATATACATATAGATAACTTTTGCCTCCTGCTCTTGTTGAGAATATTTTGTTCTTTAACTATAAAAGTTCTGTCAATCATTATATCATTTCCGACGTCATCACTTTTTTATACTATAACTTCACAAATGTTAGTGCAATTATTTATTCGAACAGGAATATTTAGAATATTTCTAACATATAATTAGAGTTTATAATAAGAGTCGAATAATAATAATTGATATAAACAATTTAAATATTTTATTTCAATTGTCAAATTAAATCATTTTTCTGGATGATTAAAGTGATACTAACAAAAATTTGTTTAGAAATTTAATTTTGTTAAATTTAATATGTATATTAAATTTAATTTCTAAACAAATTTTCGTTCTTTGCGCATTAATCATGGATAAAAATTCCAACCTAACAATTAAAATATTTAAATGATTAATATCAGTTATTATTATTTAATTATCATTATAATCTAGAAATCTTTAATTCCTTTTCGAATAAGTAATTGTAGTTACAAAAACAAGAGGCAAAAGTTAACGTTAATTTTATACATTTCATAAGTAAACTATTCGTATACCATATTTTCCATTAACAGGAAGTGCATTTATTCATCATAACATTGAATTTGTCCAACAGATGTTTTTCCATCTCTTCAAATTTTTTATTTACTTTTGTTAAATACTTGAGACTTAATATTTGCTCATTTAAATAATAATTTCTCACTAAACGCTTGTTCTTGAGAATGATGTATTCATATCTGAATTGATTGCACCATTTTGATTGATTCTTAGCTGTGTTGTTTCATTCTGTGCAAAAAATAATAATATAATTAAATATATCAATGTCATTGAATCTACAAGACAATCATTATATTAAATGTAACAGAAGTTTTATATAAGTACGTACAAATCATCATGATTCAATTGCCTACAAATCGAACTAGTCGCATTAGCCGCACTCTTTACGCCTTGCCTCGGACTTAAGTAAAGATTGGAGTTGCTATTGGGCCTGATGAGTTACTTTGTCGTATTTTTAGAGAAATCTGAATCTTCTTGTGTTCCCAACTCCATTCTAGGCGAGGTTACATGTCCTGTAGGAAAACCAATTTGAATCTGAACCTGAATAGGAGAAAAGAGTTTGTTTCACAGGACTCAGTGTTTGTATATTCAGTTTGATATTCGATGAATCTATGTTTGATATTGCGTGATATGATAATAAATAAATATATATTCAACGATATAATATTATAGTTTTTATAAATCCCTCTCAAGCAAAATTAATATTGTATCTTTAATTATATTAAGTTCAATGATTATTATGAGTGTAACAGAAACTATATTCATATAAAATTTCGACGAAATTAAATAAAAATTTAATTTAAATTTAAATAGATACGTTTCTTATTCCTCAAAAATTATCGAAGTCAGTTATATAAAAAAATACATTTTTATATAAAAAAAAATTTCTCTGTAATTAATTAACTTAAGTTAATTTAATCTTAACTCAACTTTTAACTGAGATTTGTTCATGCAACTTTTAATTAAATTAATATTATAAGCCACTAAACTTAATTTTAAAAAATTAACTTACCCAATCCTAGTTATTCGGCACTGTTACAGATGTAGTTGGATTTAGATTACTGATATAAGTGGAAATATCTGAGTCTGCGTTTGAGCTGTCAATATATCCAATTCTTAAATAAATCTTGTAGATATGTATATATTTGGTGCAACTGTTGAAACCAGACCCACATTGAATTTTGATTCGGCCTAATATGGGAAAAATATAATTTATTAAATACATGAATTTCTATAAAAATTTTATAATTGAATGATCTTTTATACTTTAATATAAATGTTCTTTATTCTCTCGCGCGATATTTCATGCCTAATATTTTGCAATATTCCAAAATACTTATTTTGAGATATCTGCAATGCATTTAATTCATCTGTCTTTTCCAAAAATATTTATATATACTAGTTTACATGTACTTATTTGGAGATAAATTAATATAAATCGACGATATAATATTATGTTTTTTTAAAAATGCCTTTCAAGCAAAATTAATATTGTACCTTCAATAATTATTAGTATAGTAACAGAAACTATATTCATAGAAAATTTTGACGAAATTAAATAAAAATTTTAATTTTAATTTAATTAAACACGTTTCTCATTCCTCGAAAATTATCGAAGTCAGCAAAATCGACAAATTCTACGCACAATATATTTCTATATATATTCTATTGTATATCAAATTCATCGTTTCACGTTTGTGATCTCATGTTTATAACATGTGAATTACATTAGTAGGACGAAAAGATATCGGGCAAAAACACACAGGGCCGTGGGATTTACCAATATTTTTAGGAATAAATATCACTTACCACTACAAATTATATTAGGAGCGAATCATCGCATGACACATGACAGACAATAGAGAAAAGTATTAAATATGATAATAATTAATATAAATACGAAAGTTAATAATCATAAAATAAAAGTTAATTACAAAATTTTGATTTGAATTTGTGTAATTAATAAATTTTCTCATCATATTTGTTATATTAATTTATATTATTATATTATTATATTATTATATATTATAAATATTATATAATATTTGTTATATAATTTTTCATATTACTTACAGTTTGAATATCGTTGATCGCACACGTCTGTTCGTCGTGAAATCCCAAATGGAAAAGAGGGAGAAATAGCGAATGCCACATGGCGATGATGAAAAGAAGCATTAAACGTGCGATAAATAGATAGCAAGGTGTGTAATATTCGGAAATCTTAAGGCGATTCTTATATGTAAATATTAGCTCTCTACGAACGTCCTAATTTGTTGACATTCGCAACGCGCGACGCGCTTTGCTTGTCCAGGAATTATCGCGCGTGCCAAAACAGAACAGGATTATAGATACATATACAGGGCATGTTCCGATATACACTGTCGGTACGACAAAACTATAGATTTTCAGTATTGGCTTTATATCGGAACGTATCCATATATTCATGTATAATATGTACGCAAGCATCGATAAATTGTAATCAATTGAAAAAGCATTTCAGGTTTATTTTTATTGAAAAAAGTAACTTAACTGATTAATAAATTTCAAATGGAATTATAAATGTTATTAATTTAAAGCAAATTTCTCCACAACATATTTATTAATAACAATTATCATTAAAAATTAAAAATTAAATTTATTATCATAAGATGTAATTTTGTATAATACAGCATAGTATTATACAAAGTACAGCATCTGAAGTTAATCATTATTACGAAATCGTGTTTGAATCACATTTACAGACTATATAATTATAAAGCTCAAATTGTAATTAATAATAAAGCACTCTATTTAACAAATATATGTTGCTGAAAATTTGAATTCGATACATTTTTATATACATTATGTATATAAATTCGACATACAAATACTATTCAAATGCAAAAATTCTTGCCAATTCCTTAATTTTTACTCTTATATTTAAGATTCATACTTAAACTATCACACATTATCGATTACAGAAATAAAATACAACATAAAGCAAATTTGTGTAATTGTATTTTGATGTAAAATTAAATAAGTTAAGGACTCGAATATACTATATATGTATATATTGTATATACATAATATTTGCTTTAAACACAGGCTAAAATATTTAAATCATTTAAATTTAAATTATTATGCACTATTCTACTCAATGTAATAGCAAATGTATATGCAACATAAATATATGTAAATAATTGAAAAGAAATAGTCATAATTAAATTTATTCTCGTTTTTTTACCTCGTTGATCTAATTTCCGAAGATGGATAGTTAATATAAAAGTTAGCACTCTGGTTAGCTGCTAGCTGCTAATAACTAATAACTATATACATATAGTGTAGCAATATCTTGAGCATATTTATTAGAACTGTGAAAATTGCTTAATCCACTCAATAATTTGCACAAAATAGAAAATGAAAATGGCTGAATTAACCATTAGTATAAAGTCTTCCTTGAGAATGTGCAAAATATACAATTATTAAATACACACTTGTTATTATATATTAATATTAATAAATACTTTTTTAATACAAACATTTGTCCCTGGAAACTTGAATTTAATATATTTTCGTAAATTCGACATGCAAATATTATTTATTTTAAATACAAAAAATTGTGCTAATTGTTTAATTTTTACATCTATTCATACTTGTATTGTCAAATTGCCGTTTACAGGTGTATGTAATATAATACAACATAGCTTTATTTGATCGTATTTTGTTATACTATTATTAACTAAGATGACTAGAATATATGTAATATTTATGGTAAACACAGGCTAAATATCTAAATCATTTAAATTTAATTTATTGTACATTTAAATCATTCTATTCAATGCAGTACCTATTTAAATGCAACAAAAATATTGTATGTAAATAACTGAAAAAATTTGAAATAGTAATATTGAATTTATTCGTTCTTTTATCCTTGGTTTGATCTCCGAAGATGGATAGTTGACATTATAAGAATTAGAACTGGTTGGTATATTGTTTTTGTATATACCAGATTCGGCGAACCATACTTTGCGCTATACATTAAAGTTGTCTTTGAACCATAACAGTATATATGCCCATTACTGTCAGGCAAAATTTTACGACATACAGAAAAACAATATTTTATTTTATATGATACATCTTATCATTATATAAAAGTCTCTTCATTTTTAAATATGTAGAAAAGAAAAAAGTATATACGAGGCGCATTTTTAAAGTAAGGTCCGTTTTGAAATAAAAAAGGATCTTAACATATAAATATAATTTATTATGGCCAAAAAACTTCTACAAGCTTACTTTATTTTTCCACATAATCACCATTGACTTCCATCACGCATTTTTTATATCGTTTCAACAGCTTCCTAATTCCATTGTCGTAAAAGTCCGTCGCCTGTGTCTTGAATCAGTTATTAATGCCGTTCTTTAGTACGCTTTTCTTTTCGTTCTTTAGTTTGCTTTAGGAAATTAAATAAACAATTCTGAAACCGTAAGCCGCTAATTTTCAATAATTTTTTCACTTCTTCCATTAAACCTTCTATCATCATTGTTGGGCAACCGCTACGCTCTTAATCATGAACATTTGTTCGTCCTTCTCTAAACAAACGACACCATTTCCTAACTTTACTGTCACTCATAACATCTGATCCAAAAACCTCACAAAGTTGTCTATTCAATTTCCTAACGGCGAACTAAAGAATGGCTATTTACTAACTAGTTCAAGACACAGGCGGCAGACTCTTAAAACAATGGAATTAGGAAGCTGTTGAAACGATATCAAAAATGGGTGGAAGTCAATAATGATTATATGGAAAAATAAACTTGTAGAAGTTTTTTGGCCATAATAAATTATTTTGATATACGAGGGTTGTCTGAAAAGTTTCCGACCTCAACATGAAGATGGCAGCACTCGTAAACAAAAGTTGGGGAATGTGTTTGCGCATGCTTTGAAAGGCACTCACCAAAATTTCAGCCATTTTGGACGCGCAGTTGTTGTTTGACAATCATTTGAGTGAGTCGATGTGAGTGTTTTTGTGAAAATGGAAAAAATCGAGTATCGAGCTGTCATTAAATATTTGTTTTTGAAAGGCAATACGCCTACGCAAATCAAAGACGAGTTGGACGCTGTGTACGGGGACTCTGCACCATCATTTACCACTGTGAAATTTTGGGCTGCTGAATTTAAACGTGGCCGTACCAGCTTGGGTGACGATGAACGTTCGGGACGTCCACAAACTGCAACCACTGACGATAATATCGCTCAAGTTCACCAAATGGTGCTAGACAACCGTCGAATTAAAGTTAGAGAGATAGCAGAGGCTATGAACATATCCAAAGAACGTGTTTGTCACATATTGAATCAAGATTTAGGCATGAGAAAGCTGTCCGCGCGTTGGGTGCCGCGTTTGCTCACTTTGGACCAAAAACGTGTTGAAAACCAAAGACGCCGAGTACTATTTGGACGGGTTGAAGAGATGGGAGCATCGTTGGGAGAAGTGTATAGACTTACAAGGAAACTATGTAGAAAAATAAAAATTAATTTGAAGAAAAAATGTCTTGTATCTTTGTTAGGTCAGAAACTTTTCAGACAACCCTCGTATGTTAAGATCCTTTTTTTATTTCAAAACGGACCTTACTTTAAAAATGCGTCTCGTATAAATGTCTTGTAAGACAACATTATCAGCACATTTAGTCCATCCTCTCGCAACGCAAAATAATAGCCTGTAATGCAAAAGTAGATTGATCTAAAAACTTATAGTCACACAAGTTTGATATAATACAAACGTAAGTAATTTATTGAAACTTTAATTACCAGCTCGCATTATGGAGACCGTCACAACAAATTTTGACACTACTTCATGGCCGACCAACTTTGGAGTGGTACATTCCGAAATTATTAGTTTACAAGAATATCATACTGTCATCGATCAATCTCAACGTCAAACGACATTGCATTCCGATATCGAATTAAATATAAACCTCTGTAATCATACGACTGCGAATTGCGGTAATGACGGCGAACTCCAATTTTATTAACCACTACCGTTAAAATTACTTCTAATTTTCTTTTCTTTTATTATTTTCAATGCGCTGAAGATGGCCCAAAAAAAGGGATCGAAACGTACGCTTTTGTAAGAGAAAAAACATTTTATAAAAAAATGTTTTAAATTAATATATACTGACATAATTAAATGTGTCTTAGTTTTTATTGAGCGCCCTAACGACCGCGCATAGGCTTGTATTGCCAATATTACCCCATCTTAGTATTTTAAAAAGTGAGCCATGAATAGATTATTGAACTTTTATCATTATTTACATACTCGATAATTTATGAACAGGTCATGAATGCTATGTCATAATTTATTCTCGGATAAATTATACGTCGGGTCAACAATGTCATTGGATAAAATTTGTTACGGTTGACATTGTATCTCCCAAGGCGTAATCTGTATGCGCAAAGCGGATGCTCCGTAGTATGTCGAAGGAGGAGTTTAACGTGATATATGCGATGACCACGAAGCGATCGAGGTCAGTCGGCAAAATAAAGTCGTACAAGCGTTACGTACGTCGCTGTCCCGGGACCCGGCATATATACCGTCGCGCTACATGAAATTGTTCGCGAGTCGCACACCTATAACAACCGTTGATGTAATTAAATCTCGGAGAGTGTCGGGAAAGGTATCGGGCTCGGGCATCTCGTTATCCGTTTTAGTCGCTGTAAGTCTGGTATCGGCTCGAGCAATTGTACTGACGCGCGTAATTCGCTCGAATAGTGAAGCCAGTTATTTGTAAGGCTGGTGCGTTTGCTCTGTTACTATCGAGCCACCGCGTATTGCCGCCGCGCTAAAATTATTAACATTCACTTCGTCATTGCGACGCATACATTACACACGCGCGTTATCGAAATTTCTTAGTGAAAGGAAAAACTTGTTTGTTACGACGAGACGTCGCGTAGCATTGTCCGCGAAGGGTCAATGTCACCCGAACATCAATATAAACACATACTCGGTACCAAATGTATTCGAAATGCTCTATTCAGCAAATATAATTGAATAAATTATTATTTAATTGGAATTCGGTGTGTTGGAGTGTTTGTGATTTTCGGGAATCCTCTTATTATCGCTCAGTCCTTTACTTTCGCTATCCCAACACATTCGTCGTGGCAGGAAGCGTTATATCCGGGAAAGGAACAGCGGAGGATTGAAAGGGGCGCCTGCAACGTGGCGGCAACAGGATTCTTCCTAGCAGAACTAGTGCAGAGCGTTGTCCGTTCAGAGAAACAAGCAATTCTGGCATATTGTCTTCCGGTCAATACCTTGGAGTTTGGAGGTCAAAACTACCTGGCGACCGTGAAGAACCTAAAGTTAAATACTAAAGGTGAGTCAAGTACTCGGAACTAATACTCTCTAAGCCATCGTGGCATAATTTTGGCATATTGTTACGCTGTGTCACAAGTGACCAGTCACAATGTCACTTCTTCGATTTATAAACGTGCCGATTTAAAACCATGGTGACATGGGCAGAAATTGCCAATGCTTTCGGAATTCCATTAATTACCAGTAGGTTTTTATAAAAATTATAATCATTAAAAAAACGAAAGTTTTCAATTTCACTACAATGTGTCACTATGTTCAGCTCAGAACAGTGATAATGTTATTTTCTAGCAGCAAATAAGGTTTTTCATTGTGTTGATCATTATTAATATATGTACGTTTTATTTACAGCTGTAATTGTTGCAAAGCACTAGAAAAATATGAAGGAGACTTTCATGAAAAACTTGGCGAAAATCGAAGAATGCAAGAACAAGAGCAGTGGAAATGATGCTGATGGATTCCAGTCTACTTGGTATTCATACTTTATAAATGCCTATTGTTTTTGATTAAGATTTACGCTTAGGCAGAATCTGAATCAAATTTACCTAGTCTGCTATTTGCAGCGATACTAATTTAACTTTCATTTACTACGATGAAAATACTCGGGTGAGTACAGGTACAGTTTACCAATTTATCTTTATTTTAGATGTGCAGCTTCCAAAATATAATTTTTTAAAATTCTTATTCGTTAGAAATTTATGAAAGTGCCCGAAGATACTTCAAATGCCATTAACTCTAATGAGAGTCTTGGCAGTTTGTGATATTTCGGCTGATATACCTCTAGTGGTATCACTTGACCCAAACTCTGATTCTGCTGAGATCATAATATTATCATCAACCGTTTCGACACCACCACCCAGACCAGCCTCAGCACCCATCAATATAAAAACAACAACAAAACGTCCATGTCAGGAAGATCATTTTTTTAATGAAAGAGGCTCTGGTAAGAAGACGTCAACGGCGCCTCCTTGAAGGCGCTGTGAAAGCTATGGAAAAAATTGCACCTCAACCAGTACCATCTTTCAATTCAGAAGTAGATGCTCCTGATGATTTTTGTTCATTTGTTGCTACCAGACTCTGCAGTATGAAAGAGGAGACTCGTAAAGAGTGTAAAAACGAGATACTTAAAATTTTAACAAAATACTAATTGTAGCTACTCTATCAAAAACCAAATATAAAATGACAACTTTTTTAACTTTAAAAGATTGACATTTTTTAAAATTTGAAGTTTTGCTCTTAGAAGTCACTCTCAAATATTACTAAGATTTCTAAGTTGTGAATTCTAGTTTTATTTCATTTCTTTTAATTATTTGCGTTTAGTTTACATACAGATAATATTTGTTTTTGTATTACTAAGTTTCTAAAGGTTTTGACAAAATACGCATTAAAGCAACTCTATCTCTAACAAAATATAAAAGTTATAAAATATAAAATATTTATTATATATTTGCTCATTTATACTGTTAATTATTATTATATATTTATATGTTATTATTATATATCAACAGGGTAGTTGTAAATTAATCGTCCAAACTAGCCAATAAATTTTGTTTATTTAATACAAATTACGACGTTTCGACCATATGGTTGTGGTCTTTTTCAAGTATGAACTGAAATAATAATTTAATTTAATTTAAACGGTTTGAGTTCAAAAAACGGTAATACAATGGATTTGCTGTAACACTTTGAGTACATACGTTCTTGTTGAAAAACACTTTACATGTTTTAGTTACGAGCTAATTAACATCTTGTCAAATTTTTTAATAAAAGAGAGAAACATTGTATCAGTATAAGACTTTGTCAATAACTGAATATTAAATTAGGAACACAGCTAAACGACCTTTATTATTTTGTCATAGATTTTATTTAAACTATCCGTGTCCTTTTGTAGGTTGATTGTATTATTGAATTTTTTAATATATAACATTTCCGCAATTTCTCTCTTTCTCACATATTTCTCGTTATGTAATATATTAGGTTTTGTCCAATCAAATTCATGTCCAAATTCCAACTTATGTTTACTTATAACGGAATGATTAGTTTCATGCAATTTTATATTGTTAAAATGCTCTCACTCGAGTACGTAAATGCCTTTTTGTTTGGCCAATATATGACGCATTACAATTTTTGCAATCTAATTTATATACAATGTTAGTTCTGTGATCTTTATGTAAACAATCTTTACCACGTTTAATTAATATATTTAGTTTTTTTGTTATTTTATAGACAACGTTAAAGCCTATACACGCAAAACACGGCATAAATCATAGCTCACATCTTTCGCATAAGGTAATGAAATAAAAGACGTCCTGTCAAGTTGTCTACGATTCACATCACTATCAGCATTGTGGTTACAATTTTTTAGTACATTAATTCTTTTTTGTATATGTCGTTTGATGATGTGTTCATACTTGAAAAGGACCACAACCATATGGTCGAAACGTCGTAATTTGTACTAAATAAACAAAATTTATTGGCTAGTTTGGTCGATTAATTTACAACTACCCTGTCGATTAATGTACTAGCGATATAAAAATAACTCATAAAAAAAAATTATTATATATATTATACATTTATTATATATTTATTATATTATATGTTTTTATGTATATGAAAGTTAATATATCTATGAAAAAATAAATATGAAATTTCTTAACTAGCAAATACTAGTATTAGTTTATTTTATTATTGGTTTTGTCATCATCATTAAGAAAGTTTGAGGATGTCATTTAAATTATTATTTGAACTGTTGCAAAGATAGTTTAGGCTTTTATCTACGGGATGCATGGAATTTTATATCAAAGCTAGTGCCAAAATAGTATTTGAATAGAACTGTGATATTTAGTAGGTCTTATTACTTAAGTTCTAAGAAATATTTTTAGTTGGTGTATCAATATTGAAATTACTAAAGTTATAATAAAAAGATAAATCTCTTGAAAAATATATGACTTCTAAATTATATTGCCTTATCACAATATTAACTCAATTATATATGAAGTTTGTTTAACAGTAATTGTTCCGTTAATTTCTCATGTAATTATGTTTAGCTTGATATCTTATGTATATCTCATTGTTCAATCAGTTAACTTTTTTTTGTGTTCTCCCTTTTTCATGAAACTTATTGAGAACATCTAAGGATTCACATTTAGAATCATGTGATTTACACGTGTTGTCTCGACTTGTCCGTGGCACGTGTCTCACACCTGATTCAGGACCCCCCTTTTTTCTCGCTATCGATCAATGTCACGTTTGGTCGATCGTGTTGGCAATTCGCGTTTGGCAGGGAGAAAATTCCGCCTTCCAAGCAAATGCGAGAGCGCTCGCCGCAGAATCGAGCAGCATTCCTTTTGATAGAGCGATCGAAAGACAGTCTCTTCGCTCAATAAAAGTATACATATATTCGCGTACGATAAACCAACCGCTTCTGTATTAAGTGACTCGCGGACATCCGATTGTCAAGCTCAGCGTGATTCAATAAACTTTTATAGTAAAATCTAGTGCAAGTGATTATTGATCTCCTTCCAAAACGCCGTCTCCCCGTCGAGAGAGAATCAGCAGTCAATAACCAAACAGTAATTAATAACATCAATATCTTTCTTAGTACACATTATTTTATATATTTCCCAAAAATAATACATATTACTTAATACATATAATAATACATACATAATATAAACATATATAATAATACATACATAATATAAACATATATAATAATACATACATAATATAAACATATATTATATACATAGGGGAAACCCGTCTATAATGGTCCCCCGGTGTAAAATGGTACCCTGTACTTATTTCTCCGATTAGTATTGTTATCTGCGTGTATAGAATTTTATGTTACTTCTATCTTTGTCCTGCCATCATGTGAACGTTTGTTGAAGCGATTGGATATGTTTAACAATAAGATAAAAAAATTCAATTTCTTAGAGATCTGATATAAGGTAAACTTCCTGTTTTGTTTCATTGTACGTCCTGTGATTAAGTGAGATTCTATATAAAGTTATTATACTAGTAAGATAGTAAGATACAATTTCATGCTATATATTTTAATGAGTTTAAAAAGTCTACAAGATGGCAGTCTCTTTTCGTAGCCTTTTTTTAATAAAAATAGAACAATCGGGGTAAAACAGTCCTTGTTTCTTTTTAAGAAATCACTCTGTCCCAAAAATTTTTAAATGCATTACTCTGCGTTTTTATTGTAAATATAGTACAAAAATGCCTAGAAATCATTCTCGCATAAAATCACAATAAAGTTGAAGCCCAATTAAAATTTCAGTGCTATATTTTGTTAATTTTTTTTGCAACATTAAGTTAATATGCACTATTAGATAAAAATGCTTAAAATACATTTTTTGTTACATAAATTCAAATTATAAATATAATTATTTAATCGAAATTATTACCTGTATCAAAAATATTTTTGGGGAAGCATTTTACTCCAGGGACTGGGGTAAATGGTCACTATGAAGGCATATAGAAAATTTTTAACTGCAGAAAAATTTGAACTAATAAATAATTTGTAATTATTCCACTAAAAAAAGTAAGAAAATGTCTCTTCAATTTTGCAAAGTTTGAGAGAGAAAACAAAATTAATATAGAAATTGCAGCATTTTTTCCTTAAGGTGACAATTTTACCCCAGTCTCCCCTATATAATATAAACATATATATAGTACATCTTTATACATATGAACATATTGTAATACTATATCTTCAGAGGTAGAAAATCTAAATTAATGACAAATAATAATCAGTTTCTATTTCAAGAACTAATCATTCGGTCCTGCCAAGATACTGCTCCTACACCATTAAAATAAGCGCACCATTCGTCTCTTAAAGTTAATGCGTCATTGGTATGACGATTTCCTCCAAGATTACCAAAAAATAAAAATCCTTCAGAAACAGGTTCTTGACGCCACTTTCCAGGTCTAATCCGTCTAGTAATCTCATCTTCATGGTCTATCATGTTAGGAGGAGTGTACAGTGCACGTCCAATAGTGTCACTGCGTAACAAGTTATGTAAGCACAAAATAGCCATGCTTATGTTATGTGCGTTATCTGGATCGTAGCGCATTAAAAAACGAAAAATTTGAAACCTGTTTGCCATAACTCCAAAGGCATGTCTTGCTCGAGACAACCTGAAAGTAAAGGCAAAATTATTATATAGTTCCATTGAATTCATTCACATTACAGAGTTCTGAATTCTGACACCAAGCTTACCTATAGTTAAATATTCGACGATTTTTCTTGTTTCGGAGTTGTTTTTTGGGATTAATATTTTGTTGGTTAACATAAACCCCTCGTCTGCCACAATAATAAATGGAAATGATTTTTGTATGCCAAGAAGAGGTGCTGTGTGGTGGGGGAAAATTTATTATATTTTCTTCTAAATGCCGCTTCAGTGAGCATTTGTTCCACATACTTTTATCTGATATGCGCCCATTAGTGCCCATATCTGCATAGATGATGCGTAGTTGAGGATCCATAACAGTAAGAAAGACAATGTTAAAAGAAACCTTATAATTGTAATATAAAGAGTCTGATTATATATAATGGTAGGGAAATTACAACAGTTTGCCACCCATTGCGCTTATATAGTTGTTGAAGTTTCATCTATCACCATATTCAGCAGCCACAGTTATCCATTCCTTTTTTGCAGATGGGAACCTGAGATACGTGTCCTTTACGACAGTGTACAAAGCTTTACATGTCTCTTTAATAATTCCTAAAATGGTACTTTGACCTATTCGAAAGAGTTAACAATAAGATAATGTACTGTAAGTCCGAAATTAAATATTATATAATATTAAATATATATATATTTGCTTATATATAATTATATAAAGCAAGTACTCAAGAATCCCTACTTCTTAAAAACTTGTAAGTATCTTTGGTATGCTATCCTCTCTAGTGATGAGATTAAGTATCTTACAAGTTCGAATTTTTTTGCATGCTTTCGATGGTTATTTGGAATCTTTTAAGTACTTACGAGAAATTTTACGTTGTATATTATACTACGTAGTATATTTATACTTAAATATATTATTTAAGTATATTAAATATACTTAAATATAGTAATTAAGTATATTAAATATACTTAGGTATATTAAGTATATTAAATGTACTTAAGTATACTACTAATAAATATACTACTTAAGTACTATACTTATATACTTAATATACTTAAGTATATTATTTAAGTATATTAAATGTATACTTAAGTACTGAAGTATATTCATACTTAATCGAAAATTCGAATAAAACTGTTCTAGATTCGAATATTTTGCAAATATATTTTATAAACAAATAATATTTTTCATAAGTATTATTCGAATCCTAGAAAATAAAACTTGACTGTTTGATTCGAACTTTTAAGTACATTGTAACGATGGCATCCTCCATCGTTCCCGATTATCCACCTATCAAAAGGCTGCGTCCGGCAACCATCGGACAGGGCAGCAGGCGCGTAGCGCCTATTTTTTAAACAATTAACAGCCGTTAAAACGGCCTTAAGGGCGGGGAGCGAGTTCGATACCGAGAATTTCCGACGCGCGTCAGAATTTCCTAAATATCGCCTCTCCCACTACAATACCGAATTTCGGTACTGATCTCCCGTATTTCGGATCCGAATAAAAAGCCGGGCCCCGGGACGGAGAGATCAAAATCCTTTTAACTCGGCAAGCAGCTCCGGCATCGCACAGTTAAAACCGTACCGGAATACCGAGTCCGAGGCAGAAGCGTATTCTACATCCGCTGAGATAATCTCAGCACTCCTTATTTTCGATTTTCCGATCCAGAACACATTTCCGGTTTCGAGGTGGAAGAGTACTCCGCTTCTCCCGAGATATTCTCGGGAACCGGAATTCCGTCTTGCAACCACGCTCTCATATACGCATCAGCCAAAAGTGGATAGAGCTCCGCCGCCTGCGCCTAGTTTTCGCGGCAGCCGGTGCGTTCCTAAGACTCAAACTTTCTAACTGCGGACGGCCGTGGCACGCCGATCCACCCCGCGTTGCATTACATTCGCGTACGCGTGAATCATCGCCCGCTCCGTACAAGCGAATTATCGCGCGCCGCCCGCTTTCTCTTCGATATATCAAAGAGAGCGACCGCTCTCTCCCGTTGTTTCCTTTCTTTCATCTCAGAAGTGGGTTAGTCCTCAGTCCTCTCGATCTCGAATTAGCTTTTCCGTTGATGGTCAGGACCAGGAAGCAGATAGCCATGGACCGCAACGCTTTGGAGCAACTCGACCTTAAGCAGCTGCAAGAGGAGGCCGCTAGATTTAGACTTCCTGTAACAGGAGACAGAAACAAATTGATAGATACGATAATGGCTCATTTGGAGAGGAATGCTCCGATGGATCTATTGGGGAGCGATCAACAAGATCCACCATAAGCAGCGACCACAGCGGAACCGCGTGCTCCGTCTGCGAGCGAGGGAGACCAGCCGGTTACTGCAGAGAATCCTGACCTCGGTTACATCAAACATGATGCAGCTCCAGGAGGAGGCACAGCACCGACAGCAGCAGTTCATGCAGCAACAGCAGTTTATGTAGCTAATACAGCTGCTAACGCCTCAGGCAGGCAGTGTTCCGACGGCGTCAACGTCGAGGGAAGCAGCCTTGGCCGAAGGAAGAGGTGAGTCGTTTCCTAATCATGCGGGCTCGTCTCCGAGTTCGGCGTCGACTCCGCTAAGGTCGACCGAAGGCGCTCCATCCAAGAATGCAGTCTCGTGGCTGCCGTCGCAGATTCCGGAATTTGGCGGCTCGGAGGACGAAAATGTGTCCGCTTGGATACAGAGGGTGACCAAGGTCGCGCAGGTCTACGGCGCCTCAGACGGGGTGACGTTATTAGCCGCTTCCAGCAAGTTAGTGAAAGCGGCACGCAGATAGTATGAAATCCAGATCGGTTCAGTGTTGAAATCCTGGGAAGATCTTCGCCAGGAGCTGTCGAGGATCTTCGACCGGAGGATCCCCTTCTACAAAGCAATGCAGAAGATGGAAGCCAGACGATGGAACCAGCACAAAGAGACGTTCGACCAATATGTCATCGACAAGTTGGCACTCATACACCGCCTCGAACTGCCGGTCAAAGATGCCATCAATCTCCTGATCGGCGGCATTATGCAGGGCTCGCTTCGGGCCACCGCTTTGTTCGTATCTTCGGATACCTTAGATGGCTTCCTGGAAAAAATGAGGCATATAACTGAAGGTCTCACGGACTTGGACAAGAAGTCTTCCGCGCCGAGCGACGCACAAAAATCCAAGGATGGCGCGTACAAGAACTGTGGCAAAAAAGGTCATGCACACAAGGACTGCAGAACCGACCTTACCTGCTTCTACTGTAAAGAGAAGAGTCATCGCCAGTTTGACTGCCTATCCCTGAAAAAAAGGAGCGACGGCGGCGATCTCAGTGGCTCCCGTAACGGACAAGGCACCGTCGTCGAGCACAGCCGCTACAGTCCAGGACGTAGAAACCAGGTTAGAAGTAGATCAGCCATTTGTCGAGGTTAGAGCATTAAGAGACGAAAAAAATTAATTATTAGCATTAATAGACACGGGGAATTCCGTTTCATTTATTAAGTACGAAATATACGCGAAGTTTATTGAACCTTTTGGCAATCCGATATTGCCTGCAATCAAAAATCTTAGAAATTTAAATAATCGGCCGTTGGATTTAATTGGTATCATTAAAACAGATTTGTTATTGTTACCGTTGAAAAATATAAATTTCAAAGTAGACTTGTATATATTAGACGGAAATTCGTTCGAAGGCGATTTGTATTAGGTCGCGAGTTTTTAGAGAAACAAAAACTCACCTTGGTATATAAACCGGGATTGCAGAGCAAACAGGAGCAGATAAACTTGTTTACGTTCCTTCTATTATGTATCGAGGAAGAACGGCCTCTCGTTGAGCAAATAATTGATACCTGCAAGATAGATTTCGAAACAAATATTAAGCAACGTTTCAAGGACTTAGTTATGAGCATACAACAAAGTAAATAAGATAATACCGGTAAACATAAGATTATGTTGTCCGCGTTAATTTAAAGGATGCTTTAACGTATGCCTACGCGCCCCGTCGATTCGCTTATACGGAGCGAATGCAAATTGGGGAGATTACCGATGATTTGTTGAGCCGCGGTATAATTCAGCCGAGCGTCTCTCCATACTACGCGAGTCCCTGTTAAAAAAATGAATTGGCAAATGAGGCTCTGCGTGGACCTATGACCTCTTAATAGCAGAATAGAAAAGCAGAAATATCCCTTCCCTTTAATAGAAAACTGCTTGTCGCGTTTAAATAAAAAAAATGGTTTTTACGCTCTTAACCTAAAAGATAGCTTCCATCAAATAAAGGTACATCGCGACGACACGAAGTATTTTCCTTTCGCGACGCCTGACGGGCAATACGAATACAAAACATTATCTTTCGGTTTTTTGAAGCTCCGGCCGAGTTCCAAAAAAGGATCGTACAAATCTTGAATCCGCTTATTCGCGAAGACAAGGTCGTCGTCTATATTGACGACGTGTTGATATCCTCGGAAACCGTAGATGAAAACCTTGAAGTATTAGGTGAAGTGTTGCTCACGCTGAAAAAATATACGAATTAAATTTTAAAGTGTCAGTTCCTGAAGAAGGAAATAGAATTTTTGGGATACATAGTATCAGCCAACGGTATCACTTTGTGATCAATTTATTGCACGTGGTCAATTTATTGCACGTGGTCAATTTATTGCACGTCAACCAGTGGTCAATTTATTGCACGTCCACCACGACGATATGGCCCATTGCGCCGCTGAAAAGACATTGCAGAAGATTAAACAGAATTTTTGGTTTCCCAACATGCGGAAAAAAATATATAATTACATAGAAAATTGTCTTACATGCGTAATGGCAAACCGTTCACCGCACCGCCTTGAGGGAGAGACACATTTATATCCATTGCCGAAGCTTCCCCTCGAAATAGTGCATGTCGATCATTTTGGTCCCCTACAAGAGACTAAAGATGAATATAAGCATATATTATTAATGATAGACGCGTACACGCGATTCACGTCGCTGTTCCCCACGAAATCCACTAGCACGAAAGAGGTGACAGTTAACTTACGTGAGGTATTTCACACTTTTGGTAAACCCATGGAAATAGTCACAGACCGTGGAACCGCGTTCACATCAAAGGAGTTTACAAACTTCACGGATAGATTTAGTATCAAACACAGGAAGGTAGCTGTCGCAGCCCCTTGGGCGAATGGCTTGGCAGAGAGAGCCAATCGCTTCCTTAAGAGTTCGCTAACTAAAATTGTTAACTCTCCGTCAGATTGAAAAGATCAGTTAGGTACAATACAGTATATAATAAATAATACCCACCTACCTTCCTTGTATGAATTTCCTGCAATCGCCTTGCACAGCGGAACCAGAATCTTTCTCGATACTTCGGAAAAACCTATATCTTTCATCTTTTGGACCCCGCACATAATACATAGGATTTTGGCTCTCAGTGGAATTGGCTGAATTTTTGATATGTTGTAGTTTAAGACATTCTGATCAAAAGATGTAATAGCCTCATGTATAGTTACTGAGTTACAACTATTCAAACAACTCGCAAAAACTTGCTTTCTTCGATACTACTAATACAAGAGTAATATCCACTCTATTCCGCAGAAAATATAAAGTATTTATTTCATTACGTATATATGTATTTCAAGATTGTTGACTTTTATACATTACATTTTTTGTTCAGCAGATCATAAGCTACAATATATGAGAAAACCAGCTGATTTTACTAAGATTCAATTTTATATGATTAGTACGGGATTTTTGAACTTATATAAAATCCTAGATAAAATTGAATCCCAGTAAAATTAGCTGATTTTCTCACATGTTGTAACTTATGATTTACTAAACAAAAAATTGTAATAGGCTCAAAGCTAAATAATAGATGGTTACTGCTTTACAGCCAGTCAAACACGAAAAATTAGGACTTTGCGAGTTGTTTGACTGGTTGTAACTCCGTAACTATCCATTATTTGAGGTTATTACATCTTTGATCAGAATGTCTTAAACTACAACATATTAAAAATTCAGCCAATTCCACTGAGAGCGAAAATTCTATGTATTATATGCGGGGTCCTATAATAGAAATTCACATGAAATACTGCATTCTTCTTATAAAAATAAACCACCACCGGTTGATCCAGTATACGAGAGCACCTCTAAGGTCAAAGATACAACGAATTCAGATATAAAAGTCAACAATCTTGAAATACATATTATACGTAATGAAATATACACTTTATATTTTCTGCGGAATAAATATTACTCTTGTATTATTAGTAGTATCGAAGAAAGCATGTTTTTAGTAGTATAATCTATTTATAATATAATTTATATCTAATAATTAATCTATAATATAATCTATATCTAATAATTAATCGATTTTGTATTACAGAATGAGAGTCTCTTTTTCCAACTATATCTAACACGTGATGAGGTAGGAACAAACGCTTGGACCTCTTTCCGCTTTGTTTCCATCTTTTGCCTGGATCGCTTCCCTTAATTTATTCAGCGTCTATCAGTTCTATCTCTTAACTAATATTGTCTCTGCTGATACACAATCATTGTTTTTCTACATGTGACTTGAGATAATAACTTTTGTACAACAATGTTCTTAGTCATTTATTGTTAGATCGCGCACAGTTATGTAATATGAATCTGTATTATAATTAAACTAAAATTTTTGAAAATATACATTGAAGCAAATTTTATTTATATGTTTTTGACACCCCGACAACTGATAGCGAACCAATCTTGACTATTAAGCGACTCAGATAAGCTAGCGATAAAAGCGTTACCGTTGACTTTAGAAAATCTCGAGCAAGTTCAAGGAAATTAGAGAGCGAATACTCGAACAAAAGCGAAGCCGAATTACCCGCGAATATCACCATCAAACGCGAGTTTGATAGCTTTGACGAAAGTGTACTGAAGAGACAAACTGACGATAATAACGAAAGTAGGAAAGAAATTAAAATACGCGTAAGCCAAACCTCCAATAACGTATCGCAGAAAGATAAATATTCGTTAAATTATCGTACTTCGTACGATAGCAGCATTTCTTATCCTAACGAGGACAATATATCATTAATGCACACTTCACCGAACGGTATCGCTAACGTCCGAGAGTGCCATCGACCGTGAAATCGTTCGCCTACGCAATACTGTAACACATGGCAACGAGCGGTGCGTAGAAGTCGACGTACATAGGTCACCATAATATGGATACAGAAAATCCTCTGCTATGCGAAATAATACAAGGCATGCGGAAATTGCGAACAAAAATGCGTACGAAAATAAACGCAATGCGCGAACAAATCCGCGATTCAAACTCCCGCGAACGCACAGCGCGATCGGGATGTGGATGGGCGTTGTCACGTCCGGGTGACTTTCCCTCTCTCTCTCTCTATTCCTAGGCTAGGCGCTCTTTATTTTTTGTGGGGCAACCTGCATTTACCGGCTACCTACCGGCAACCCTAGGGACGTCGAGAGCTATTCTGGCTAGGGATCCTTGGAATAGGCGTAAGGCACAGAAGTGGGAACGTTAATGGTTAGGGGGAGGAGCTTCGCTTCGCGAATATTCTTCGATTTCCTCCAAAATGGAGATCATCTGATCTAAAGTTATGTCGCCTTTTAAATAATCATACATCAAACAAGAAATTAGTCAACTTATAATATAACTTTCTAATTCTAACTCTTGCAAGTGTTATTCATCTGAATTTTTCATCTGAATTTTTATTTAGTCAAATTTTCAGTTAATAACTTATGGTGATTGATTAATTAAATCAGTTAATTAGGCCGTCTGCATTTGCTCTACTGTCAAGGATCGTAATGTCGTCTAAACAAACAAGAAATTGGTCTATATCAATATGTCCTGCCACAACGTCGGTCAATAGTCCGATAATTAAAGAGATTATTGAAAAAGTCTCGTCACTCGTTATTCCTTGTATGTTTTCGTCCGAGTATTCGGGTTGCATTTGAATTAAATTGACAAGATGATGGTAACGATAGATTTATTTATTTGTAAGAAAATGTACAACTATATTAGTAGATCAAATAATTAGCGTATTCATCTATTAAATATGAATTTTCTGGAGTTTGGTTTTTTAATTGTGGAATAAGATCTTTAGAGGAAGATAATTCCTGAGGAGTGTTTTCCTTTTAATGAACGACAAATTGACATAACTCAGCAAACAATAATAATTCCGGAGAGTCTACTGGTGAATTGGAAGGGCTGTTTGTTGCAGAAACGATTGTTAGTTCGCGAGGGACACTGGTAGAATTTGTCTGTGTGGACAAAGTTTTCAACTTGCGCAGCGTTTCTGGAGACAGGCAAATCGTCTCACAGGATTTGACACGCGGCTTATTTCCTATTGCGTGTCGCTTAAGCCAGCGCAAAAAGAAGCGGCTCTATTAGCGCGTGTTTTCGCACCGGCTCTATGATTTCGTTTTTTCCGGCGTACTGTTTTATCTTTCGAATTTTTCATCTACAAAAGTGGTCATTTGAATAGTTAGTATTTATTATAATTCTGATGAGGGTTTTAATATGATTCATGGGGAAAATATTAATATCGAGTCAATATTTTTATGTATCCTTAATTTCTAATACAAAGGGGAAGGTCAATTGGTAAAAGAAAAGTGTCTTTGGGCAATCCGAGAATGCTCGTTGACGAAGGAATTATTCAGGGTAACGATGGGGATTTGCCAAATCAAGGGCATTCCTAGAATGCTCGGGGGCGAAAGGATTTTAAGGGTACGGGAACAGAGTGTTGCCTGGGCGTGCCCTCGATAACAGGGTAAATGAGGATTGGACCACGTCAGAGTAATATCAAGTTCTCTTGAAACAATGCTTATTAAATACTTTGCCTCCTGTTATCGATTTTTTATGGATAGACAGGGCAAAAGAAAAGTGTCTTCGGGCAATCCGAGAATGCTCGTTGATGATGGGAATTTCACAGGGTGGTAAGAGGAGAGTTGCCTATCGGAGCATTTCTAGAATACTCGGGGGCGAAAGGATCTTGAGGAAGCAGGTATAGAGAGTTGCAAAACTTACATAAAGTACGCTCTGCAACTATAGATAATTAAGGGTTTGGACCACGTCCGAATAACAACAGGAGTTCTGATTGCTATGTTAATGTTATCAACGATTGATATTGATATTTATTTATAAGGGTAATGGAAAATTAGGTTAAAAGTTGACTGGTGTTAGCAGCGTGCTGTGCTTAATAGTGAATTTCTTTTCTTTATTTGGGAGAATGAATGATAAAATAAAATTTAAAGAAGGATCACCAGTCTAGCGCAGTTTATGTAAAGTAGGGGATATGAGTTCGTCGGGGTAGTTTGGTACTTACCTCGCAATGACGATGAGCTTTTATCGGACGACCCACTGCTCGTTCGTTCTCGCTCCCACAATAGGACCTCGGTCACGAGATGCGAAACCAAGAGTACTCGGATACGTTGATCAAGAGTTCTTTATTCTATCTTCAATTCACTTTACAATTCTATGAGTGACTTGACAATTCTAAGAGTCAACGCGGTTGACGGCCAACGCGTGACTTTATAACGTAATAACGTCGAGATACGTAATACTGTGTAATATTGAAGTGCCTTATGGCGATGCAGAAAATGTTGCAATGTCGTTTAGTATTAAAATGCCGCGCTGAGGCTCGAATTTTAGGGGTTTATATACCCGCCGAAACGCGGAGAATCTCCGTGTCGTGTGCAATTTCTTTTGGTGGGGGTTTCTTGAAAAATTCTTTCTCAGAACCTTTTATAATAAATTATTTAATATAAAGGGGTCACAGCTAGGAGGCCAATGAGATCGGATGTACTAGATATTTGACCAAATATGTCATTCAGTTGTGCGGAGATGGGAAAAGTGTATCTCTTCTATGGGAGGTCGTAAAATCTGGGAGTGTTCGCGGTTTTACGATTGTTAGTGTCACGTCTGGGTGACCTTTCTTCTCTCTCTATGCCTAGTGAGAAAAAGGGCGCTCTCTATTTTTGTAAGGCAATCTGTTATACCTCAGGGACGCCGAGAGCTAGGACAGAGGTTACGGATCTAGGGAATGTTGTAGGTCACAGGAGTGGGGGTATTAGTTACTAGTTGGGAGCATAGACATATTAATATAGACTGCTCATAAGGTGGTGGGAGGTGTCTTCCTGAGGGAAAAAGACAGCACGAACAGTCCTGGCTTGCTGTCTTCTTCTAATGGTATACTGCGCATACTGGTGCGCAGATTACGTCATAAGCCACGTCCACTAGAAGAAAACAGCAAGCTAGGACTGTTCGTGTCATCCTTTACTTCAGAGGAGGACGCCCCCAATCCCGATTCCACTGCCTCATGAGCAGTCCATATTAATATGTCTATGGTTGGGAGTGTCGAATCTTCCAGCGATATCTTCGATGTCGTTTAAAATAATAACTTGATCGAAAGTTAGCGTATCACTTAAAAACATTGACACCATTCAGAGAATAATATTAATTCTGGAGAGTATGAATCTAAACCTGAAGGTAAGTTTATTACAGGCGTTATTTCGTGCTCATTAGTTAAGCTTCTTGGGGTATTAATTTGAGAAGAGGAGGTTTTTAAGCGACGCAATGTATCTGGAGAAAATGATACTATCTCGCAAGATTTGATACGCGGCTTATTTTTATGTGCTTTACGCTTAAACCAGCGTAAAGTCGATACAACGCGTGTTTCGCGAGTTTTCAAGCCGGCTCGATGATTCCTCTTCTTCCGACGTGCTTCTCTGTTTCTCGGGTTGCTCATCTACAAGGGGTTACATGGTCAAAATAAAGGGCTTATAATGAGTTAGATAAGAACTATCGTGAGATAACATGAAGGGGAACTTGAGAGAGTGGGGTATCAATATCCGATACGTCTATTCATTTGATTTTAAATACGAATTCAAAAGGAAGGTCGAGGGGTACGAAGAATGTCTTCGGGCAATACGAAGAATGCCTCGTTGACGAGAGGGATTATTCAGAGCGTTGATGGGAACTTTGTCATCGGGCACTAGCGATGGATGCTCGACAACGACAGGAAGTTGGGGAAATGGCAAAGAGTTGCTTGTGCTTACGGTAAAAGTATGCGTTGCCACTATAGGTAAAATGAGGATTGAACCACGTCCAAAGTGAAATTAGTTCCGGAATTCTGTTTAAGAATTCTTATATGATATCTTGTCTCCTGTTATCGATTTCTATTAGGAGAGAGAAGGTAATGAAGAGTTGTCTTCGGGCAAATACGAAGAATGCCTCGTCGACGATGGAGATACGCAGGGTGTTGATGGGAGCTTTGTCATCGGGCACTAGCGATGGATGCTCGACAACGATGGGAAGTTGAGGAAATGGTAGAGAGTCGTGTGGATCTACGAAAGATACGCCCAACGGTTAGAGGTAAAATGCGGATTGGACAACGTCCGAGTGATACCAGGAGTATCGTTTCTACGTTAATATTACTAATTTCTGATATTGATACCTTAAATAAAATATGCGAAGGTAATTGGACTCTGATTTAATAAATCTTGACTAACAACGGGAATTTGTTAGCTGCATGCGGTGCTTAACAGTGGATTTCGTTTATTTGTTTTAGGAGAAAATAATGATTGAAAGAGAATTGTTAGTCTAGTGCAACAAAGAATTAGAATTTGTGTGAAGCGGCGTGTTAAATAGTCTGGGTAATTATAAGTACTTACCTTGTGATAGACCGTGAACTTCAGGCAGTGGAGTTATACGCTCGTTCGCCTTCTTCCCTTCTCTAGGACCTTGGTCGCGGGATGTTTTGGCAAAATCAACGTACTCGAGTTTTGATGCACAAGAGTTCTTTATTTAACTTTTACTTTATAATTCTATGCGCAACTAACAAATCGGGTCAACGCTGTTAACGGCAAACGCGTAACTTTACACAAAGTATCGTAGAGCTACAGAAATGATATGCTGTAGAGCTACGGTGAAATCCCGATAATGAGATGCCGTAGTGTTACGGTAAAATGCCGATGATGATATGCCGTAGTGAAGCTAAGAATTAAGGGTTTATATACCCATCAAATCAAGAAAAATCTTAGTGTCGTGTGCAGTTCCCTTTTGATGGGGATTTTTAAGAAAAACGTTTTCTTGGAATATATCGCAATAAATTGTACTAAGGGGTCACGATGCGATGACCCGCAAGAGCGAGCGCTCTAGGTGTCAACTATCAATTTACGAACATTAGGTAATCTGGACCGGATATCAAAATTCGGCAGTGCGCTTGAGATGAGAAGCGACGATTCCAAGAAGCGTCTAATTTATATAATTCTTTTGCTGTTTATGCGCTAGCATCCGATAGTGCAGGGGAGATAACGAACGGATACGGATTGTCGCCTATGATCAAAGAGTGTTTTTCGGCTTTTAATTACTTGCTGTTTTCGTGAGCTGATTTTAGAGGGGTCCGCGCATAGATACATGTTAAAGTTTCTTACAATTCGCTAAATATTTATTTATACGTTCATGGAATCATTTCTTATATAATTTAATGACAAGATTGAATTAAATTAAAAACAATCGTTACTTAGCTTTGCTAAGTATTAATAAATAGTTAAATCTCAAATTGAGTTGGCTTGAGAGCCCGGGCGCAGTTAATCAAGCGCATGCTTATTAGATTGAATATATTTAATATAAAATTACATAGATGATGATAGCGATTACATAATTAATAATAGCGAACGTTTCGGCTCTTTCTTTGGGTCTTCTTCAGCGCATACAATAGATGAAGGTATGAAAATTAAACGGATAAATTAATTGGTGATGTTCAAGCCGCGAGGAACTGTATCATTCCGCAAGAAGTCATGTAAAGTCGACGTTTTTTTTTTTTCTTTTTTTTCCCCTTCACTAGGTTGAAAAGCCCAGAAGTTGATAATGAGAAAATTATATTCGTGTTATCGCATCTAGATGCAATATTTCTTTTTTACAGAGTGAAGCTTAATGTGAATGTTACATTTTAATTCAAAACAAATCCAATTAACTCACGAATGTGTAGATCTCATTATTATCTAGCGTCGCAACTAGAGGACGGAGGTATAGCATTAGATAACATACAGCAGAACGATCGTATTAACATTGTAAGGCGGGTAGTTGAACTAATCTGAACAATAGGCAAATTATATAAGTCAGCTAAATAATGGAAATAAAGTCAAGTAAAGGTTAGATGTGTGAACAAGTGAGCCCGTCGAAAACAAAAAACAAAAAATAATAAACATACGAAGGAATCTCTCTGTGAATAATTATAGATAAATATTAAATCAAAAAGATTAGCATTACAATTTTTTTAAAACATAAAGGACTAATAACCAATAAAGTATATTTATGTTAAAATAAAAAGTGATATTGTAAACAGAACGAGGAGTGAGATTTCTTCTTTACTATACCGTACGTTCCAACCATATCGGAGCAATTCAAAACTATCACAAAAAAGATTAATACTAGAATTGCATACACTGGTCTCAATAAGATGCGCAATATTATTAAAGTCCATAAAGACCCTCTGAATAACACAAACTGCATGAATGTAGTTTATAAGATAAACTGTAACAATTGTGACGCCTCTTATGTAGGCCAAACCAGCAGACAGTTACATACAAGAGTCTCTGAACATCGCAACCACATAAGAAGAAACACAGCAAATCGTTCTGTCATCACTGAACATAGGCGTGAATTTAACCATGACTTTAAATGGGACGAAACACAAATTTTAGACACCTATCTTTGAAAAAAGACTTGTCTCCGAAATGCTACATATTAAGAGACAAAAGAACAGTTTAAATTCACATACAGACACTGAACTCTTGCCAGATTCTTATGTTACCGTAATTAACAGACTGCCCAAAATTTAAATCATTTTCATCTATTATCCTTTATTTAATTTTATTTTAACATAAATATACTTTATTGGTTATTAGTCCTTTATGTTTTAAAAAAATTGTAACGCTAATCTTTTTGATTTAATATTTATCTATAATTATTCACAGAGAGATTCCTTCGTATGTTTATTATATTTTGTTTTTTGTTTTCGACGGGCTCACTTGTTCACACATCTAACCTTTACTTGACTTTATTTCCATTATTTAGCTGACTTATATAATTTGCCTATTGTTCAGATTAGTTCAACCACCCGCCTTACAATGTTAACATCGTTCTGCTGTATGTTATCTAATGCTATACCTCCGTCCTCTAGTTGCGACGCTAGATAATAACGAGATCTACACATTCGTGAGTTAATTGGATTTGTTTTGAATTAAAATGTAACATTCACATTAAGCTTCACTCTATAAAAAAGAAATATTGCATCTAGATGCGATAACACGAATATAATTTTCTCATTATCAACTTCTGGGCTTTTCAACCTAGTGAAGGGGAAAAAAAAAAAAAAAAAAAAACGTCGACTTTACATGACTTCTTGCGGAATGATACAGTTCCTCGCGGCTTGAACATCACCAATTAATTTATCCGTTTAATTTTCATACCTTCATCTATTGTATGCGCTGAAGAAAGCTCAAAGAAAGAGTTCGCTATTATTAATTATGTAATCGCTATCATCATCTATGTAATTTTATTTATTTATTTATTTATTTATTTATTTAACGGGACTCATCCCTCTAATACAAAAAACAAAATTGAAAATTTTATGTATTAACATCAGTAAAAGACATAATTAAAATAATTATAATAGGAGACAACGCAATATAAGTATTAAAAATCAGAAACAAAAAATACATGATAAATTAGTGAAAACATTTCGATAGAGATCGTTTGAATGAGTAGAGCGAACAGTGAAAGAAATCGACACGATCTGAAAATTTATTCGCCAATATGCTAAGTTTGTTTAGCGGTTTAAATTTACCAAATGAGGTACGATGAAATTCTTCCCCGAAAATTGGACTGATTCTGAGAGGCCTAGCTGGGATACGCAAATTTACTCGTGCCAATAATTCCGAACAACAGATATGGCCGTTGATCAATTTATATAAAAACAGTAAATCTAAAAAAACTCTTCTATCTTCCAATGTGCTTAAATTAAGCTTCTTCAAAATTACATCATACGTATGATCGGAGAAACGCATTGGCCTGTCCGTAAGAAAACTCATCCTGCGGAGAAATCGATGCTGCACTCTTTCAATTAGAATGCAACAACTCTTCCGATACGGATCCCAGACAATCGATGCATATTCCAGCTGAGACCTAACAAGCGTGCAATACAACAATCTTAAAGTAAAAACATTTTTAAAATACTTGAGAGAGCGCATTATAAAGCCAAGTTTTTTAAACGCCCAACTCGTGATATTTCGAATATGTTTACCAAACGATAAATCCGCGCTAAAAGTGACACCCAAATCTCGTATGTCATCAACAACTGATAGAGTAAACCCATCTATCATGTAGTCGTGCTTATACACTAATCTTTTATGATTAAAACGAACTACATGACATTTAGATAAATTAAAGTGTAATTTATTCCTATTGCTCCAATGGTCAAGGCGAAGCAAATCTTGCTGTAAAAGATCCGCATCTACAGAGTTATCCACCCGACGAAAAATCTTTAAATCATCAGCATAGAGCAAAAATTTACTATGATAAAATATTTCTCCAATATCATTAATAAATAAATTAAATAGTAACGGGCCTAAATGAGAACCCTGTGGTACGCCTGACGACGCTTTTATAACTCTGGATAGACAATTATTGTACTTAACGGTCTGCAATCTATCAGTTAAATAACTAGTTATCCATTTTAATATGTTACCCCCAATGCCAAAGGCACGCAATTTGCAACGCAGTATAGCATGGTCAACACTATCAAAAGCTTTTTTAAAATCGGTATAAATAGCATCTACCTGGGAGCCATCCTCAATTGTCGCGCTTATAAAATCCTGATACACCAATAAATTCGTAACCGCAGAACGACCAGCAATAAATCCATGCTGCTGCTCAATCACTACATTCTTCAACATTAAAGCAAGTTTATTAGTAATCAAATTCTCAAATATTTTTGGTATAATACTTTGCTTACTTATAGGTCTATAGTTGGAGACTAAAGACCCATCCCCGCTCTTAAAAATCGGAGTAACGATAGATAGCTTCCAGGATTCCGGAAAGATACCACTTGATAAGGACTTATTAAAAATTATCCACAGAACTCTAGACAAGATATAGTTGCATGACTTAAGAAGCACCGATGGGATTAAATATATTCAATCTAATAAGCATGCGCTTGATTAACTGCGCCCGGGCTCTCATAGTCAACTCAATTTGAAATTTAACTACTTATATAATTTATTTATTTAATAAAAATTCTTAAGGTTTGGTAATTTGTAGTCAAGCTTGAGTTTAAATGCAATAGAATAGGGTCAAATTATTTCTAAATTATAGAATTATGATTCCATAACGTAATATCGAGAATTTCTTGTTCTCGGATGGCTTAATTCTAGTAGAATATTCTCTTTAATTATATCTACGTAGGCCTCATTTGTGAGTCTTCATTTAATAATTTACACAATAAATCTTAATGATCTTGGGTTCGTTATTGAAATCATTTAATGACTGAAAATAAAGCTTTGTATGTATAATTGCGAATAGAATCTTAAAATATTAAGTGTTTGAACACTTTTAGTAATTTATCAAATGCTTGTCGCAAGTTTGTCATTACAATGCATCGCAAGATAAAGATTTATGGAACCTTCGTCACAATAATTCTGTCAATGATTAAAATGCTGTTAAAACTCATTACTGTAAATAGTAAATTGTTAAGGACAAGTTATTATGTTTCTGATTCCATAAATAATATTATTATATTGCTTAATTAATATTGAATATTCATAAATAGGTGGGTTAATCATGATTAAAATATTTATTCTTATTGCTAAGGGTTAGTTCCATATAATAGCGGCTGGTTAGGTTGAAGTATACGCTCAGGCGTCTCGAACGACGTTTGATTGGTCGGATCGCTAGTTCCTGGTAGTGACTAGTTGGAACTAGATAACTGCAGAACCTAGTTTTAGTATGGTTAGTAATTAATAGGGCAATCAAAATATGTTAAAGCATATTTTTTTAATTTGATTAATAAAGAAATAGATTACATATAAATTTATTTCGGAAGAAACTATGCATTTTAAACCCTATATGTAACAGCATATTTTTGCATATTTTAGTCGTAAGTACTTGTTCGCGAGAGAACTTTGCGCGAGAAAGTCGCGAGCGTAAAGCGAGATAGAGAGAGAGAAAGAGCAGGATAAGTAACAGACAAGGCTCACTAGTTTAACAATCACTATTTAATTAATAAAGTTCCTTACACTAATTCAATGTCAAGATCGACTCCGAAGGAGTAGAATCGGAGTTCTTACAGACTGTTGCAAGACTAGCGATCCTTTCTAAGAGAGACAACTTTAAGAGAATATATTGCTATCGAATTCGTTCACCGACGGATCACGGATGCACGTGTTTAAGCGAGGCTCGATAGTGAGAGAGTGTCAGCTGGAGCGATGATGACTCGTCGGTTCGCCCTTCTCGAAGAATTTTCTGTTGTCGGATAAAATCGCGATATTTCTTATATTTACTAGGCTACCGGTATCAAGCCGCCTGAAAGGACGGCGAAGATTCGAGAACGGTTTTGTTTTCGTTTCTAACCGGAGATTTTAGAGGCAGTTCGTCTCGGGCACCCGCCAAACGCGATAATAACAAGCGTTTGTTATTTTGAGCATCGTGAGATAATACGCTTAATTCTCGAACAGTACTTATTTTTGCATATTTTAGCTATAAGTGCATATATTTTTGCTTATTTTACTTTTTATATTATAAAAATAATAAAAAATAATAATATATATATTTATTATAATTATAATAATTATATAATGTAAATGATCAAATATTTACTTATTTTACATTTTACATTATTTTCTGATCTAGATTCACGTTTAGTTTTTCCTGATAAGGCAATAAATAGTATAACTAAAATGAAAATATGCTGCGACATATTTTTTGTTTTGACTGATAAAGGTAAAAACTCGGTAATATAGTAATTCTTAAACAGTGCGTCTCACATATTGGTACTCTTTCAATTGTTTTGGCGTTCAATTGTTTCTGCCGATTCCTGTCGTAGAGGAGATAAAAGTGCTCGACATGATAGAAACATTAGGCGCTACGCAGTTGCTGTTTTAAGATTCACATGTAAAAGTGATTTACTGCTACTAATTTACTGCTATTGTATTTGTGTATAAACGGAAAAGTAAGTCTATAAAAAATTCAATTAAAATTATAAATCGTACTAAATTTTTAATTATTAGAATTGATTTTCGGGTTTGAACCGCGTAAACATTTTGTTTGATTTAAACAAAAAGTCTACGCAGTTCAAATCTGAAAACCAATTCTAATATTTGTGTGTACCCCGCGAAAGTCTAAAATATCAAATTTTCAAATTATTTATAGATGCCAAAGCAAAGACATCAAGTTCAAACAGGTTGTGGCAATATGTACGTGAATTTCCATCGTTTAAGACTAATGGCACGGTTCTTTTCTGCAAAATATGCAATAAATCTGTATCAGCTAAAAAAATATTTTCAGTAAAACAACACCTGGCAAGTAAAAAACATATTGAGCTTGCTAACAAGAATGAAGCGACAAAAAGTACGCAGCAACTATTTGGCGAATCTTCTTGTAAGACAAACAATACTGAATTCGCAAAAGATTTATGTACTGCTCTTACTTCCGCGGATATACCGTTATATAAAATGCGAAATCAAAACTTTGTGTCTTTCTTGGAAAAGTACACGCAATATAAAGTGCCATCGGAAACTACTCTTCGCACAAATAGCGTAAAAGATCTTTACAAAGAGACCATTGACAACATCAAAAACTTCATCAAAAATCATTTTTTGTGGATATCAATCGATGAGACTACGGACGCAACTGGCAGATATGTAGCAAATGTAATTATTGGTATTTTAGACTCTGAAGAATTAAGCCCCACACGAAAATATTTGTTAAATACTGCAGTTCTGCATAAAGCAAATCACAGCACCATTGCACGACTTTTCGATGATTCCATTAAAATCCTAGGCGAAAGCTTTGATAAAGACTTGATTTTGCTTTTTATATCAGATGCTGCGCCGTATATGATGAAAGCAGCCCAGGCAATACAGATATTTTACCCAAAATTAACACATGTAACTTGCGTTGCACATGGTTTTCACCGAGTATGCGAACAAATACAAGGTCTGTATACTAACGTTGATCGTCTTATCTCTAACGTAAAAAAGGTATTTTTAAAAGCTCCTTTGAGAGTAGAGATCTTCAAAAATTTAGAACCTGGTCTCGCACTTCTTCCGCAACCGATAACTACACGATGGAGGGGGGGGAACATGGCTTAATGCTGTAAATTATTACGCGACCAATTTTGAGAAAATTGTGCGAATTTTTGATGCATTGGACAATGAAGAGGCTGCTTCGATTAAAATTTCAAAGAGTCTACTACGTGACAATACAATAAAATCTGATTTGATTTTTATTGCATCAAATTATGGCTTTCTTGAGGTATCCATAAAAAAGCTCGAGACATCTGGTCTATCACTTACTGTGCAGATTGAAGTTGTAACATATGCTATGGAAGCAATTAATAAACAGCGAGCCAGCGAATTTTATTAAGAAAAAATGTGCAAACGTTATTGCGAAGAATAGTGGATTTACTGTTTTAAAGGAACTTTCAGTACGATTGATTGGAAAATCTGATAATACGGATACTACAAAAACGGACAAGTACAGCGTTCAAGAAACCTTGGCATTTAAATATGCACCTATAACTTCTGTCGAACGAAGTTTTTCAATGTATAAAAATGTTCTGCGAGCAAATAGGCAAAGCTTTTTGTTTGAAAACTTAAGTGAAATGTTTATTATTTACTGTAATCAAAATATAAATTAAGAGTTAAACTTTTGACTTTAATATGACTATGCGTTTTTATATGCGTTAATTTAAATGTATGTGCTTTGTGTTTTTTATAAATTCAATGGAATTAATTAATAAATCTAAAAATAAGAATATATACAATGTAAATAATTTTTTATTAAGTTTATTTTAATTTTAATTTAAATTGTAATTTTTTAAGAGTATATTTCTCTGTTTTTAGAGTATTTTTTTTATTTTATGGAGCATATTTTAAGCGCTTAAAACAAGATTTTCACAGCTTATTTTTGGTTGCCTTAGTAATTAATAATATAAATGTTTGATTTTAATTTAAACAATCAAAGAGAAAAATCATTAATTATTCTTAAATTCTAAGTATCGATGCAGGAAAAATTGTAGCGCGTAAAAATATGGTTTTGCGAAAATGGCGGGACGTTACACCTCCCCCCTTATTTAAGAACAAATTGCGATGTATTCGAAGGAATTTGTTCGAGATCTTTTAACCGATCTCTTAAATTCTGATATGAATTAATATCAGAAACATTATTAGTAGTTGCTGATTGGATGTTAGATGAGGCATTATCATTTGTTTCTAAAAACCCAGTAACGATTACGGTAGGTTCTTTGAAGAGGTCTTCAGGGGCAGAAGGTGATCCCTTGACTTGTTTTTTGTTATCGGTCTTATCGACAGGTCCTCGTGCAAGATGAAGTAACAGATGAGTGAGAGAGCTCCACATGGCTTCAAGCAAATGCATGCTCCATCCATAGGCGGAATGTAAGGCGTAGAAGTGAATAGCTGTATCAACGAAGATTTTTATGATGCGAATAATTATCAGAATGCTAAGGATTCCAGCAGTTGCGGATCCGAATGAAATAAATCCGCTCCATACTCGTGAGGCGGCACTCTCGGCAATTTTATTGAGAGAGGCTTCGTCCGATAGATTATACATGGAGACAGCATCCGAGTTAATGGAGTATCCCGTAATTCCTCTTGCGACTGTATTTAGAAGAGTGGGTTTCTCCCTTAGAGCATATAGATATGGAGGGAGAAGTCTGAAAGTGTTCACAACATATGTGCGAGAGAGAAAGGTATAAGTTCCTATTCGTCTTCTGTGCGCAAATGTTGTTTCCAAGCAACTGTTATTGCTATGCAGTTGTTACCTATTTTAAAAGAAATTTGGAGTTGTCATTCATGTCTGCTAATTTAGCGCACACGTATAGAAAACGAATAGGAATTACTATACCTTTCTCTCTCGCACAATCTTGGGGACACTTTTGTTTCCCGGAAAGTATATACTATTCTCCCTCCATGTCTATATGCTCTAAGGTTTCTCCGCGGGGAACATAATGTGATCCCACAGCTTTTCTATGTCCTTTTCGGAGTATATTCCGCTGACAGCGAGGGGTCCTTGCGTCAAATAATCCTAGGTTAATGTTGTCATTGGTTCTAATTGTTGCGGAGGTAACTGTCTGATTTGAGGTTCAGGTATAAATTGAACCCAGGTATCCTCGATACGGTACATAGTTGGTAATTCAAAACTGCATTCCCTTTGATTTCCGAATTTAGAAATTATTCGGGATTTCGGGGTGAGAAACAAGGAGGTGTTGCGGGCGGTTACAGGTAATTCCGTATTTCCTTTGTTTTTCTTACTATGACATATACGGGTATGCATTTGACGATGTGTGTGGTCTCTCCGGTCGTGACTGCCATATAGCCGGGTCCTTTCATAAGGCGATATGCGAATTCATCTGGTTGAAAAGTAGCGAAAGACAGCGTTGGTGATTACCTGTCTTTCTAATTCGCATTTTTGTTGCATAAAATTATAATATAATGAAATCATTTGTTGTCTGATGTGTTTTTCCACGTATACGAATTTAGAATTCATATACGCGTATATATCCAGGTTGTCCACGGGGATGATGCCTCGGCTAGCGAAAGTATCTCCCTTCTTTGTTTCTAAGATAAAGAGTTTAGGGTGTTCTGTGCGAAATAAGGTATATCCGCACAAGGGTTTTTCTTTTGTCTTCGTAAGTGCAAACGTGATGTCCTGCGTAGTCAGGCTATAAATAATCGGAGAAGGAGGGTTAGTTGTATCGTCTGTAATTTTAATTGCTAAACCCTCGTAAAGGACGTCATATTGATGGAAATTGTAAGGAGATGTTGGCACGGGTTTCCAATACGAGTATCCGTTTTCGGAATCGATGCAAAATCCTTCGCTCAAGGGACAAATGGTTCCGGATTTTAATATTATTTTCCCGGAATTTAATTGTACAGGAACGTGCGATGTCTTCAAGGAGATTTTGACGACGGCTTGAACGATAACGTTGTCCCAGGTTCCGTAAGGGTCAGAGTACTGAGTGCCCTTACAGGTTTCGTCGTTATTAGTGCGTCCGGCTAAGGTGAGACTATGATAAATAGTCTGATTAGCCCTTAGTCCGTGAATGATATTGCCATCTCCGAGAGAGAATGTTCCATCATGAAATGCTCTTCGGCACATTGTATATCCGGTTTCCTGGATATAATCTGCCTTTCTGTTATGAACTACGGAGACATGCGAGTGCATTCCGCAGTAATAAATTGTCCGTGATATTTCCACCTTGCACTTGATAACTTCTGCATGATTGTAGTCCGAGAGTTGTAGGAGTTGCACGTAGACGTCGGTTGAATTGGGTTTCAGTATATCAAGATTGCATTCTCCAACATCGAGCAACGATACCGAAGTAATATTCAAGTGTTGTCTGCCACAATCGAATCCAATAAGAGCGTGAATCGGATTAACGAGAACGAGAATCGCGAAGTACGACAACATGTCTGTAATAATGCATAGTGAAGTATATATATATATATATATATATATATATGTAGATGTTCTTAATCTAATTATTTGTGTATATAATATTGCCTTAAGATTATGATTATATGTGTATATTTGTATTCATATAGCTTTGCAATCAAGTAGGATATAAATATGATTATAATTGAATATATGTATTCTTATTCTAATTATACGTATTGTTACGTCCGCACGACAGTTTCGCGATAGCTCGAAGCGCGCAACGCAACGTCACACTCACACACACACTCGCGCCGGGAAATGAACCAGACGATATATAAAAGAACTCGATAACTTTAATGGAATTAGAATACAAGAACACGTTAAATAAATGTAACAAAAGACCGCGCGACCGATCAGCTCGACAGCTGTCACTCCAGTCCAAATCATGGCGTCCAGAAACAATCTCGTGTCGGTTGTTCATAAATAATCTCCTTGACGATGTTATCTTGGAAACGCATAGGGGATGTAATCCAGGGACGTAACAGTATATATATATGATTTTTTTTTGTTATGTGCTTTTTGTTTTTTTTCTGTATATATATGTATATATAACTTCGTTTATGTTAGGTATCCTTTTGCCACAGGGTAAGATATGGGATTATACTTGAATATATGCACGTTTTTATTCTAAATTATGAATATGTAAATGGATTTTTTTCTTTTTATATTATATATACATATATGCTATATGTCTTATAACTTTATTTGTGAGTAGGATATAAGAATTGTACTTGGGTATATGTGTACGTTCTATGATTAATATATATATATATATATATATTTCATTAAATTTAAAATTACTTTAATAAGATCAGTTAGAACCAATGCGTAGATGTTAATCAATGAAGATGTATTATACTAGCTTACATAGACGCTTAATAATAAAAAATTCTCTTCTTTTTTTTATTATTTTTTTTTCGCGAGGACGCTTTAGTATTTTGTTAATTTTTGGGGATCAGGGCCATCAACCCATGTAGGTCTGATATTGCATCCATATGTGTAACTTTCGCTGAAAAAGGTTGTCTTTTAACGTCTCTGGGTAAGGGTTGGAAAGGGCGTGGAAAGTCGTAAACATGTCATAGGTGAAAGTGTATACGAGTAAAGGGGGAATGGGAGGGAAAAAGAAATGGTTTTCCACATGCGGATCAACGAAAAAGAATCGCACAGTCGCATTTTAGTTTTTGCAGTGGTGAGAGTGTCGCAATAAAAGTTTGCAATGGAAGTTGAAGTCCCGTGCTCGAAGACAAGATTGGTCATCAAGCGGCTACCGATGATTCTGGTGATTGATTTTGATAAGGACGTAAGTAATATGAATCTGATTTATTATTAATTCCATTATGTCTGATATTAGTGATATTTGATATTTGCTTAGTAATTTGGAACGAGGTGATCGAGATAGGAAAATATAATAATTAAGGGTTTTCTTTCCTAGCCCAGCGTCACTCCTATGCATTGGTGCATCGCTACACAAAGGAAAATCGGGAGGATCGGCGAGAAAGAGCGGAAGAGAGGCAGCGCTGGGAGGCTTTCCTGGAGGAAGAGGGGAATGATATTTTCTCTTTGAATGGATTATTTGAGGAATGGGACGAGGAGAAGAAATTATTCAGAGAGAGGTTTCTGATCTCTGATGAGATGCTCAGGAGTAAGTTCTTTTAGATTGTATGACGCGGTGTGTTAATATGCAATTGATAGTTCAATGTATGTAACCTTTATTTTGTTTGCTAGGAGACGACTGGGATTGTGGACCACGGTAGAGGGTGTGCTTATGGAGAAACGTAAGGACGATGAAGAGACTACGCGCTGAAAGAAGGATGCAAAGGATTCCAGAGTTCGGGGCACTGGAGAGAAGGCGCGTTCTTGAAGATGCAGGGTATTGGACCGAAGATTTTCGTGAAACGGAGTTTCGATGAGGGTAAGTTTCTTTTACTTTGTTTTGCCTTGGATTTATTTCATTGCTTTGACATTATATTTGTACTTGTTTCAGTACCCCCTTGATAGCGTCATCGACTTCCGTAAATTCGAGTGATGATCTTAGTGGATCAGTTTTATTAATTATTTGTAATAATTTTGTATGTATATCTACGTGGCTACTAAAAGATTAAAGATACATTTAATCTAGAAAAAATGTTACTTTTATTTCGTACTACCTTCATAGGTACTCTATGTACTCGTAAGATTAAAAGAAACACCGTAGAAGCATTTTATTGTTTACGATTAAGATTCATTAATTAGGAAGTATATATATTCTTATGGTTAGTGTTTGTCAAGCCATATTTGTCTAAGACTAATTATTCGTCGTAATGTAATTGTTTCGCCAGAGTAATTATATTAGTAAGATTAGAAGAAGCTAGAGATGCACTTTATCGTATTATTTGTCGTATCAATTATCGTATATTACTATGATTAAATAGGTCGAGCACTTTATCGTTTACGATTAAGATTAAATAAATCGGTATTTTGTCATCCATATTTGCCTAAGATTAATTATTTGTCGTAATATAATTTGTTTCGCCAGAATAATAATAATAGTAAGATCGAAGGAAGCTAAAAAGAGATACTTTATCGTATTATATATATACATATAGTTAAGATTAAATAGATAGGGCACTTTATCGTTTTATGTATATTCTTAAGGGCAGTCTACAATGGCAGTAAGCAGTATAGAGTAAGCAGTAAGCAGTAAGCAGTATGAAATGGGAATTGCCCATTTCGTTACTCCCGGTCTTTACATCCACTAAAAACAGTATACTCTCTATTCCTACAGCCTTGTTATTGCCATTCTATACTGTTTTTAGTGGATGTAAAGACCGGGAGTAACGAAATGGGCAATTCCCATTTCATACTGCTTACTGCTTACTACTTACTCTATACTGCTTACTGCCATTGTAGACTGCCCTTTATAATTTATTAGGTTATATATTTACTTAAAGTATAGTATATTTTGCCAGAAAGTTTATGTTCTTAAGTATTAAAATGCTTAAGGGTTAAGAGTAGTAGAATATATTTTTATATAGTTTTAACGATACATTTTTATTTTCATTATCATTTATTATATTATCTCTATAAAATTGAACACTCATAATGATTAAATGCTGCGTAACTTTTCATATTATTGTCATTATTATTACGTTTTAGGCTGTATTTTTAAACACAAATGTAGTATAACTAATTAATTTATATAAAATTAAAAAAAAATTTTTTTTTTAATTTTTGGTCATTTGCGCGGAGTTGTATTTGCCTTGGACATAAGTATTTATAAGGTTATAACTTATAAAGATATAATTTATTCGATATCTTGTTATAAGTTAGTGATTAGTTTGGTTAATAAATGTTAAGATAAAGACTGTTTATAGAATTGTCTTAATTATTACTAGATAACTCATCAAAGGTTATAATATGGGTTACATTAGAGTATGTATTGCAACGGACTTTTCCTTCTAGTGCCGCGCAACTTCGTCACTTTTCTCGGTATCTCTACACACAAAAATTCGACAGATTGCTTGGGCGCCAGGTACGGTCAGGCCGCACCACTCAAAATAACACGATAATTAATTCTACGACAGTGACGGCTTAAGCTCGGTAACTCAGTTTCTTAATTGGCAGAGGGGCGGGATTCTTAATGCGGGGAATCGTACTCGGGGCTTCGGAGAGAAGGAGAGTCATTAAATCGGCACATTGACATACTTAAATAAAAATTAAATAAATATATTTCATATTAGAAAATTGATTGCGGTTTCACATTACTTATTTACGGCCTCGTGACTCGGTAGATCCTCGACACTCGAGGTGTTACAACACAATTATGGTTCGATATTTATCGCTACCGAGGGGGACATATCCCGTATTATATTTCAATCGAGGAGGCGAGGGAGAAAGACATCTCCCGAATTACAAGACTCAACGACTCGACACAAGACAGACGAAACTCGATAAATAATTAGACTAACATTTATACACAAAATTCTGGACTGTCGACTCGGTACGGCTCTCCACGGAGAGAGAGAGGTGGCGCAATTCTTACATTAATGGCGAATCTCGGTACGGGCCTCGCGTTTCGCACACTCCCGAGTGCTCGGTAACGAAAGTAATTAACAATAATATCGATAACAATTTTAGCAGTGTTACTAGAGGCGCGAGTCCCCGCCGAGTTCGCTCTTACCGAGACTTTGAAGTGGTGGCCTTACAATATTTTGTCGTCCGTCGGTGTCTCACGTGGTTCGCACGCCGCAGTCTCGTCGAACAGTGTACGACTCTGGGCTCACGGCACGCCGGTAGCCGGCGTCGGTGGCGCTGCGCGCGCCGCCTGTAATTGATCCTTGATCCTCTGTCGATGATAGTCGATTCTTGTGGGCCTCGTTGCCCCGGTATTTTCGAAACTGCTCTCGGTACTTTTCGGAATGTTGGTGCGGATAATGTGGCTGCTCGCTGCACGTTCCGAATAACTGCTTCTCTCCTTCTCTACTGGCTGTTGACTTGCGGGGGAACCCGCCGAGAGGTGATCAGTCTCCGACGGTTCCGCTTTCTTCGGGACGGTGCCGGCGGCCCCACTAGAGTAGCCATCCCTGTCTCGAGATGTCGGTACCTTTTGATGTGCTCCTCCACTTAATTCCGTCCGCTATCCGAGGCTGTAAAACGTATCCGGCAGTAACGGGCCCTTGCGTATTTATTCTAGTTATTTTACAATAAATACCTTACTTGATCGTGTTATCCGGCGTCCCCGAGCGCACCGCTTCCACCCAGGTCGTCCACTCTTGCTGCATTTTCCGCCATCCCACGATGGCTGCTCCCTTCGATACATTAGGGCCTTCTCTGACCACTCACTTCCACTCGGTAAACCTACGGGACTTAAATAACTAAAGGCGAGTCGACGAAGAAAAGTTCGTCGCTCGCCGACCCAAAATTCGTCCTCTCTCTCGACCCTTCCTCGACCGGGCCGTGCCGGCCCTGTGACGGGCGTAAAAACGTCACGTCACAGTATATGTTAGTAAGTAGATTTTTGTTTTAGTAAATAGGTTATTGGGTTATTAGGTTGGGGTTCTCAATTCAATTTCAGAGCCAGTTTCGTTATCGTACACCGAGAGGTAGAGGACATCCAGGGTAGCAGTATCCAGAACTAAAAGTGCGATTTTATTAGAATAGTATCTTTTAAAGGCGTTAATGAATTCTACATAAGCGATAAAGCAATCGTCACATTGTAAAACAGAGCGTCTTGCTATGGCTATTTCGCTGCTGCAGATTCAACAGTCGGCAGGACTCATATCTCCGTCTATAACCCCGTGACCAATTATAAGTCTGTAACCCTTTGGGGTTGTTCGATTATAGCAGTTAATACAAAGTCTATCGCCACCTTCTTCAGCTTGGTAACCGGATATTCGTAGGCATTTTATTTCATATAGTTCTGGAAAATGCTTTAACAAGGGATGTGGGATGTATTTAAAATTCTTTCCGATGCACATTTTGCAATTAGTAAGTATAGTGTTAGTATTTATTGTTGTTAGAGTTCCTTTTTATGCGTATAAGGGGAAATGTTTAGTGCGGTTGCTGCATTTAAGCAGAAATTAAGATGATTTATTAGAAATGGAAAATTTGATAAGCAGTTAATTAATTAAAGATGTCAGGTGATCTGTAAAACAGTGTTGATAAAAAGGAGAACTGTTTCCACCTGAGGTTGATTCGGAGCCTTAGGGGTAGTTGGTAGCCACAGACGATAGAGAGCTGTTAAAGAAGATAACTGCCTTAGGCCATCGAATAATGTTTCGTTGGCTCTGGCAACATCTGTAATCAAAGATAATACATGTTATTTTATCCTGGTTTGACACATGTGCAATTTTCAACTTATTAACACATGTGCAATTTTCAACTTATTAACGTGAACAATTCTGGGTTTATTTTCGACTAATAATTTGACGTTACACTGCGGTAGAACTTCTATAATTTCATGGGATCCAGTATATTGGTCGGCGAATTTTCCTTTTGCAGGTTCCTTTAATAAAAATACATGTGACCCTACTTGAAAATCTTGTTCGTTAACTTTTCGATTGTAATAATGTTTACTTCGTTCTTTAGAGTTTATAATGTATTTGCGTGCGTCTTCCTGTGTGTCGCGTATTCTGTTAAATAAATCGGTCAGATAATCTCGATAGGTCTCTAAATTTCCTTCGATCGGTGGGTGGGCGGAGGGTAATCGGGCTATTCTACCGAAGATTAACTCGAATGGTAGATATTTAGTTCCTTCATGAACACTAGTGTTATAAGAAAACATTGCCATGTTAATATGATTATCCCAGTCTCTCTCTTTTTGGACCTGAGTTTTAAGATATTCTGTCAATACATGATGTGATCTTTCAAGAGAACCGTTAGATTGAGGGTGATAGGCGGTAGTTTTAAAGTGTTGTATATTAAATATTTTGGCTAAATTCCGTATGAGACCAGAGAGAAAATGAGTTCCTCGGTCTGTAAGGATGGCTTTAGGAGCGCCGTATATGTAAATAAAATTTCTAGTGAGTGCTATAGCAATGGATAAAGAATTAGCTTCTCTTAAAGGAACAGCTACAGAATATTTAGTCAATAAATCTTGCATAGTTAATATATATAGATTTCCAGAATTTGTTATAGGGAGAGTACCTACTATATCGAGGACTACCTTATCGAATGCGGCCCTAGGTGTGTCTGTAATTACCATAGGTTGTAAGATGTTGTATATCCTTTTTCATAGTGTTCCAATGGTAATAAGATCTTATTCGGTTATAAGTTCTAGTTATTCCCTTATGACCACCGTGAGCGGAGGAATGATTCTCGATAATGAGCGTTTCACGTTCTTCGGCAGGGGGAGTTCGAAATAAGTTTTCGCAGACGGTAATGTGGATAGGTAATTCTCTCAAAAATTCTTGAATTTGACTAATCACGTATCGCCATGATATATCGTTGAAACGATCAGTTGTACTGATACTGAAAGAAGCTAAACGTACTACGGTTACGGCATCTAAAAGGAAACGCATACAATTTCTTAAAGTTTGTTGTTCTAAGCGCGAACGATTATTTAATCTTATAGGAATGCATATTAATATCTTTGATTTAACTGTTTGTACATTTACTCTTTCGAACATGAGGTTCTCATATACTGGTAGTAAATTTGCTTGCTGATATTCTTTAACGCCGTTATCATAAGGAGTTCCGTCCATTTGAAAAATTACGTGATTGTCTTTTGTCTTAATAAACAGTCGCGGCTTTCAGTTACTAAAATTAAGTCTATTTCCCGTGGTTCTGTGAGTTCGAGTATTTCTTCATATATGTGATCTCCTTCGCGTAAATCAATAACTGTCCTTCGTTTGTCGCCGTCTTCATTGCTGTCGTCGTCACTGGAATATTCTTCTACTATTACGTCAAGTTCCTGAGGATGTGGGTTAGGAGGAGGAACCTCACCGTTCGGGCTTTCTTTACTGTCGTTTTTAGCCAGATATATTAGCGCTGTCTCTTTTCTTAAATTATAATGCGTAAGTAACCGCTATCGAATTTTTATCCTCAACACTACATAATTACTGATTTGTACTTTTATCTTGTTCTGTATCTTTAGATGCTGAAAATGGTCCGATACTTGGACCGAAACGTTCAATAAATTAGTTTTATAATAACTCTAAATCTTTGCGCATTTCTTACCGCGCTTGGCTCGTAATTAGCCCGTCTTACCTTTGATTTTTTACGAGAGCCTTTACTTTACATATGGAATAATTTTATTCGGCATTATTTAACACGCGAGAAGTATAAGCGATAGGTAAATCTTTTCCGATTTTCTCTTGACTGAGTACTCCTCCGACAGCATATTCGGATGCGTCGGTGGTTAAAATGAAAGGTTAAGTGAAATCGGGATATTGAAATATAGGTTCAGAGCATAAGGAGCGTTTTAGAATGTCGAAAGCCTCTATTTGCTTTTGTTGCCAATTAAACGTATTATTCTTCTTTAGTAGGTCTGTGAGTGGTTTAGCAACCTTGGAAAATTGAGGGATAAATCGACTATAATATCCGGCTAATCTTAGAAATTGTTTTGTGTTTTTCATTTTTCGGAGGGGGAACTCTAAATATAGATGCTATTTTCTTTGGATCGGGTCTGACTCCGTTATCTCCGATAATATAACCGAGATATGCTACTTCGTGACGCAAAAATTCGCACTTATCAGGTTGTAATCTTAAATTCGCGTTTCTTAATCTTTGCATCAATTTATTAAATTTAACTTCATGTTCTTCTAGAGATCTGGCGTAAATAACTATGTCGTCCATATATACGAATAATTCATTACCCTGTAATCCAGAAAGAACGTCCATTAATCGTTGAAAGGTTGTTGGCGCGTTTTTTAGCCCGAAAGGCACTCGTTTAAATTGATAATGACCGTATGGAGTCGAAAATGCGGTTTTAGAGGCATCTTTAGGAGCCATAGGGATTTGATGAAAACCGGAGGCTAGATCGAGAACAGAAATATTTAGCGGACCCTAATTGATCTAAAATATCGGTTATATTTGGGAGAGGGTATGCATCTCCTATGGTTTTTTCATTGAGACCGCGATAATTGATGACCATTCGCTATCTTTTATTTCCCTACGAGTCTGGTTTTTTTGGCACTATCCACACGGGGGAATTATAAGGGGATGTAGAATATTTGATTAAGTTATTGGATAATAACTCGTTGACTTGTTTATCGATCTCGTCCTTACGAACAGGAGGAAATCGATATTGTTTCGTATGGATAGGGATTTCATTAGTAGTGGGTATGAAATGCTGAGTAGCGTTAGTAGCTCCGAGATTATCGTCGGGAAGATGAAATCTGTCGGAATGATTATGAATTAATGATTTGACATTATTGAACTCCTCGGAGTTTAAATGTTCTAATCGTAAAAGCTGCATGATAGCAGATGTACGATCGCAAGGAGCTTCGTCGTTGCAAATTTCTTCGAGATAAGAAGGATTATTGATATATAAAGGAGAAGTCGTTACAGGCCCTCGGGTTGCAATGACATGAGTAGAATTGTCTTCAAAATTTAATTGATTATTATGAATCACTGGATGCCCTAAGATTGCAGTGATATTTTCATACTTAACTTTTTCACTTTCAAAAGAAGGACCGTCGGTCGTCTCATTCCCTCGGGTTTCGACGACACCGTCTGGGATCGTGGATCCAGACGTATCCGCAAAGTCAAAATCTTCTAATTCGGCGAAGGGGATCTTTACGTGATAAGCACGGTCAGAGATATTAATAATGAGTAGGTAAGCTTTACCATTAATATTGGAGACTATAGCTTCTCCCAAATATACATCTTTGTTATACACGAAGCGCGGTATATATCCGTATGATTTATCTGGGTTAGTGATATTAATGAAAAAAGGTGAGACGGATCGCGGTCCGATGCGGAGAAAGCTCACCTCTGAGAATGGAATTCTAATGTCGTCGTAATGTAGACATTCGATTTTTCTAATCTATAGTAGCGGCAAAAGTAGCTGTTATCGACAAAAAGTAGTTCAAAGAGTCAAAATAAGAATGAGTCGGTTAGTGAATTACAGATTTTATTACAAAATTGCATATAAAAGTTCATGATAATTTTACAGCTGCATAGACAAAAACAAAAGCCTACGATGCAGCTTTAGACAATGTAAACCATGTTTTGTCAATCACAAAATGTGAAAACTATTAATGAAAGATACTGCAAAAATTCTATATATATTTTATTGAAAATAAAATTGAAATTGTTATATTAAGATCACATCTTTCAGTGGTGCAACAGCAGCAAAAAAATAAAAACAAACTATTTTTAATCAAGTCCTTTCTGTATTTAATCCATTCTTTAAGAAGTCGTGTCGTATCTTGATCAAAATAGTAATTGTTGTGAGTAATGATCGATATATTACTGACCTGTCACAGTTCAGTTCTCCTTGTATGGATAATGATTTTGTGTATTACAGGATTTCAAGTGAATGGTTTAATGTGATTTTAATGTAACTTTCTTTTACATGAATCTGCACATTCTTAGCACGTGTCTCCTTATTCGTATTGAGAGTATCTATAAGTATAAGTAAGTGATAAGGCATAACTACTCGCGAAATAATGTCTTTGGTGTATAGCGCTGTGTGGTGGCCGATTCTAGTACTCCGATATGAGTGTCCGAGGGAGAAATGCTCCAACACTCCTCCTCACCGACGACATTATTTACTCCAATCCTTAAGGCCGCTGGCTTCTGCATGTTTTCTTAATTTAATTCCATGTAACGGCTTTGTCATCATGTCGGCTATCATTTCTGATGATTGAAAGTATGCAAAATCCATCGTGTTTCTTTCCTTGAGTTGTTTTATGAAATGGTACTTTGTGTCTATGTGTTTTGTTCTGTTATTAAGATCATTTGCGTCTAACAGCTTTAAGCAGCTTTAGTTATCTTCATAGACTATTAGTTTCGTTGACGTCATTTCAAATTCTTCTACTAGTCTTTTAATCCATATTCCTTCCTGGCAGGCTTCCGTAAGCGCGATGCATTCTGCTTCTGTTGTTGAGAGCGCCACACAATTTTGTCTCCGGCATGCCCAGCTTATTGAGCCTCCGTTTAGCAAAAAAATGAATCCGCTATTAGATTTGCGGTCTGTTTTGTTCTGCGCCCAATTCGCATCAGCGTATCCAACCAATGATATTGAGTCTTCTTTCGAATTGCTTCCAAGCTTAAGTTTCCAATTGATTGTTCCTTTTAGGTACTTCGCCGTTCTTTTTGCTTCTGTCCAGTCTGATTGTTTGGCACATTTTATTCTTTGACTCAAGATTGAGACAGTAGCCGCTATATCTGGTCGTGTATGTACGGCAAAATAAAGCAGTTCTCCAATCAGCTTTTGATACTTTGTATTGTCCTCCATCATTTCATCCGAACTCTTTGCATTTTCATATCCTGGATCTAATGGATAGTTTGAATTTTTTGCGTCTTGTAGCCCGACTGATTCTATTATTCTTTTTATATATTTCGGTTGACTTAAGTAGAATGTTCCTTTTTCATCTCGTTCGATTGACATTCCTAAGTAATTTTTGAGGTTCCCAAGGTCAACGATATTGAAACTTTTCTTTAATAAATCTACTGCATCATTTACTATTCCTTCCTTTTTACTTGCAATAATGATGTCATCCACGTAAATTATTAAGTAGATCCATGTATTATTTGTTGCTTTCGAATATAAGCACGGGTCTGCTTGACTTTGTTTGAATCCACATCTTTCCAAAGTCGTGTGTATTTTTTCGTTCCAAATCCTAGCGGATTGTTTTAATCCGTATATACATTTATTTAACTTGCAGACCATATTTTCTTTGCCCGGTGCTTCATATCCTTTTGGTTGCTTCATGTATATAATCTCCTTTAATTCTCCATTTAAGAATGCTGTTTTTGCATCAATATGTTTGACAATTAATTTCCTAATTCCAGCTATGACTAGCAGCGTTCTGAACGTGACTGGCCTTACTACAGGCGATTTCCATCTGCATCTTGTTTAATTTTGAAGATCCATTTGCATCCTATTGGCTCTCTGTAGTTCGGCATTTCTGCTAATTCCCACGTTTTATTTATATTGAGGGAATTTATTTCGTCGTCCATCGCTGCTATCCATTCGTCTCTGTCTGGCCTTGAGATTGTTTCTTGAATGTTCTTCGGATCTTGTAATTCCATTACAATATTTGCGGTTTCCGTGTATCTTGTTGGTGGAATTCCTTTATTCTTTCTGTTTGATCGTCGTGGTGTATCTATATCTTTCTTTTGAATTTCTTCTTTAGACTTCTCTTCGATGGCTGCAAATTGTTCAACTGTTGACTCCGACTCCTCCTTAATCTCTTCCAAGGGTGTTTCGTGTAAATTTCGTTGAATTTCAATTCCATCCTTAGAGGTTTCGAGGTTGTTTTCAATATCTTTCAGAAATATTACATCCCTGCTTATTGTGATTTTATTTGTAGTCGAGCATTCGATAAGCTTAATCTTCTGCGTATCCAACAAATTTGAGTTCTTTCGCCTTTACATCCAGCTTTCTTCGTTGCTCTTTCGGAATATGCGCAAACGCTGCACATCCAAATACTTTCAATTGACTTACGTTCGGCTTTTTAGCAAACCATAATTCATAAGGTGTCTTTTCTTTAGTCTTCGTCGGTAGTCGATTCTGTAAATAATTTGCTGTATTTACTGCCTCTCCCCAATATTTATTTGGCATCTCTGCATCAATTAACATGCACCTTGCCATTTCCATTAAGGAGCGATTTTTTCTTTCTGCGACGCCGTTCTGCTGCGGTGAATAAGCTGCTGTGTATTGTACTTGAATGCCTTCTTGCTTTAAAAACGTCCTTAGTCCTGTATTTACATATTTTCTTATTCGATCCGATCTATAATTTTTGGCCTTTTGTTGATTTGTGTCTTCATCCTTTTAATGTAATCCTTAATGTGTTCAGTCGTCTCTTCTTTATTTTCCAAAAGGAATAGCTCTGTGTATCGACTGTAGTCATCAATGATAGTGAGAATATATCGTTTCTTACTAGGTGTATGAGTTTGCACCGGTCCACATAAATCTGTATGAATGAGATCCAACGTCGATAAAGTTCTACTTTCAGATTTCTTTGGAAAGGGCTTTCTTGCCATTTTTCCTCCAATGCAGGTTTTACATGTAGTCCTTATCCCGCAGTCACTGATCTTTAATTCCAGTGCTAGTCCTTTATTCGCCAGTTGCTGAATCGCTTCAGGATCCCGGTGACCGAAACGTTTGTGCCAGATATGTTGACAATGTTTATTGTGTTTCTGAATTGCCATACAAGCCTGTTGTGATGTGCGCAATTTATACAGGTTAGATGATTCATCTGCTATGGCTACGACTTTTCTGTCTTTAGTAATGTGACATTTGTCGCCTTTAAATTTAACCTGAAAACTTTTTTCTGTTAATTTCTTTACAGATAGTAAACTGCCTTCCAAATTGGATACATATAAAACATCCGTAATTTTTATTTTTGTGATTTGATTTTTATTATCAATGCATTTAATTCTGCCTGCACCTATTCCACAAGCTTCTCGTAATTCACCATCGGTTAATCGAATGTCTGTTTTCTTAGTTGAATCGAGCTCCTCGAAAAAATCTTTATTACTTGTCATATGACTTGTTGCTCCGGAATCGATGAACCAAACGTTTAATGGTTTTCCATTTGTTTTAATATGAAAGCAGAACTCACCTGATCCGCTATTTGTTTTACGGCGACCTTCTGCTGCTTTATTTACCTTTTCTTTATTTTGCTTCCATTTTTTATATTTGAAACATTCCTTTTTCTGATGTCCTGGCTTTTTACAGAAGAAACAATCTTGATTTCCGCGACTTTTCTCCTTGTTGTCCTTTATTGTTTTCAATGCCGATTCGTTTGTTTCGTTTAATATTTCTGTCGCTTTTCGTCTCTTGTACTCATCACTTAGCTTACCCTTTACGAGATCTAGTGTGAGGTCCGCTTCCGCTCTGCTTTCAAGCGCCGTAATAAGTGTGTTATATGAATCTGGCAAACTATTCAACATCATTGCAACAATTAGATGATCCATCAATTGCTTGCCCAATGCAGTTAATTTATTTACGAGATCAAGCATAATATTAATATGATCTTCCATGTTTCCATCATCGGCTAATTTTAAGTTACAGATTCTTTTAAGAAGATATACCTTACTTGTCAATGTTTTCTGATGATATGTTTTAAGTGCATTCCATGTGTGTCGTGCAGTGGTTTTATCCCGAATGTGTACGAATTGATTATCCTCAACGAGCAATCCGATTGTTGCACGTGCCTGTCCATCTTTCCGTATCCACGCCGCATTTAGTTCCGTAGGTGGTTCTTTATCTACAATGCTCCATAAATCTTCTTTAATTAACAAGAGCTCGACTTTATACTTCCAAACTTGATAATTATCGTTATTGAGCTTTGTTATTATTACACGCGTATTGTCTGCCATCCTTTATGAATAACTTTATTAATATAACCTTATTTACTCTGCCGCGTCAATTGACTGAGCCCATAACCTGTTGTGAGTAATGATCGATATATTACTGACCTGTCACAGTTCAGTTCTCCTTGTATGGATAATGATTTTGTGTATTACAGGATTTCAAATGAATGGTTTAATGTAATTTTAATGTATTATAACTTTCTTTTACATGAATCTGCACATTCTTAGCACGTGTCTCCTTATTCGTATTGAGAGTATCTATAAGTATAAGTAAGTGATAAGGCATAACTACTCGTGAAATAATGTCTTTGGTGTATAGCGCTGTGTGGTGGCCGATTCTAGTATTCCGATATGAGTGTCCGAGGGAGAAATGCTCCAACAGTAATTAATATATTGATAGAAAGAAAAATAAAAGGGACTGGTTGGTTGAGGTTCTCAACATAAGTAGTAAATTTTTCGTATGTTGATCCATCTAGTAACATCCTGTCTAATCATTCTATGTATTACGTAGATATCTGTCATTATTGTTTCATCTTTATAAGATATATTTTTTTAAACGATCCTAAACACTTCATGACGTGTCAATCAGCGCTGAATATGACGTTCTGTAGATCGTAAACAAATTTCGGGTAAATATTTTATATATATCCTTGGAAATACAAGTGATATCCGCCCCGGTGTCTACTTTCCCCGCAATATTATCAATGGCAACTATAATTATCCATTTATCGTTGTAGGCTTTAAATTCTGGCATTCCTTCTGTTCTTGATCCCATCTTCAAATCGATTATGTTGAGTTATATTAATTACTTTATGCGGTTTAACTGACAGAAAATTTAATTCAGTCCAGTCTGTTTACCTTTCATGCACGTTTCACAGGTGGTTTCCATCTGTTTTAATGTCTTTTCTGTTATATTCATACCTGTCGATTTGTGCACGAGATTTTGTGACCGGGCCGACAGAGCAAACATTATGCATGCAGAGCTTACCAGGCCATCAGGCTGCAGTGCTTTCGCTTTTGCTACGGTCGCCAAGTATTTTTCCTATACAAATACCAAGGTTGTAAGTTGTTGCGTGAACTCTCGCGCTGGATCCGTGTTGGATACGCGCTGCCGTCTCGAACTCTCCCGCTGTCTCCTTATCACGCTAATCTCTTGTTTTTTGTTGCAGGTTATCGAAAGAACTCGTCGCCACGGACACGGAACTAGGACTCGTCGTGGGATATCACCAAGGATTTGGATCTCAGAGTAAGTAACGTTTTAACACAGTTTCTTTTCTCAACGACGAATTTTATATTGTTCACTTTTTTTCTTTTTGGGTTACAGCGTCGTTTACACTGGACTGCGATCATTGTTTCGCTCGCGTTACCCGGTACTACTGATTTCGAACCGATCTATATTTCACGCGTATTAGCGAATGTATCGAGTAGAGAATTGTCGCGTCAACGCACTAGTTTGCTAACTATTCCGCACTCGCGATCCCGTCGCTTCGCGCTCTAACTCATTTTTCTCGGACAAGTCGTACCACTGAATGGCTTCCCACGGACTGGTCTCGAGCTCTCACGCCTGCCGTTCTTATACTCCGGCTCCCCACCATGTGTGCGTCGGCCAATCCCCGACGTTTCCCACACTGTCGCTCTCCGGGGCAATCCACGCTTCTCGCCCCGCCGCTGTTCCGCTGGCCAATCAGCGCATTCGGTCGTTCGCCGCTCTACTGCTCGCGTTGCGTTCTCCTCGCGATAATAATTAATTATTATTCTGTGATTAACGCGCAAATGTTCATAGTTTACGCGTCCATTCGTAATTCTAGCGTCGCTTTTATGACATAACATAATAAAATATAAAATAAAACATATTTACATATTTACATATATACTGTTGCGTCCACGAGCCGACTCTGCGATATTTCGCAACGCACCGCGTCTCACACACTCACGCTCACTCGCGCCCGAAATAAATATGCTCTCGTAGAGAACGAAAGAACTTTAATAAAAGAATAATGTAACATAGAACAAGATAACAGTACAATAATATGTGCATATGTAATCAGTATCAGCCGTCGGAGGACACGTCCTCACGGCACGACAGCTCGGAACCAAATCTGTCATGGCGCTGAGAAACAATCTCGCGCGGGTTGTCAATATCAACCTCCTTAACAACGATCTTCCGGAAACGCTCTAAGGGGTGATACCCAGGGACGCAACACTGCCCCCCTTCTTCGAGATTGTCATCCCGACAATCAGTAATGAATAAGGAGAACGCCAGTGTGTTTCAATGCCGACTCCAGGACATCAACGAATCTTCTTGCTCTACCCTGGGCTCCTGCCCAGGTTACCGAGTGAAACGCCTTACTGGTTCCAATCGAGCATTCACATTTCTCCATTCGGACGAAATCCTGCTCTCCCCAAGCTACTGCTATGGATTACCGAGCTTCGTCCTTCCGCTTCAAAATCTGTGAGGGTAGGTCCCCAATCGGCTCCTCTTCAGGACAGAGTTGGCCAGACTCCTCCTTTTCTGCCGACTTATTGACAACTTAAAAGCGTTGTTCTATCCCCTTCTTCCGATCCAGCATCGCCGTCCTCCGTAGATGTTGTTAAAATCGGTTTATTTCTTCGGACAAGAGGGGGGTATTCACCGTGGATCCATCGTCCCCGAAGGGACTCCCCAAGTCCCTGCCTCGGCATTCGCCCTACGATGCACGGGAAAACCACAGATCAAAAAGCGTGAGTGAGGGAGTCTTCTTTTAAAAAGAACACGAATTTCCTCCAATAGGAAGGTCCTAACTGGTTGTCACGCCCACTACGGGAACTTCTCCTTATATAGGCCTTTTTCTCAAATTGAAGGCTCTCAGCTGGGAAAAAAAACATTACACGCAGTAACTTTCAACTTTAAATCATAACTTAAATTAATAAAAGAACACTTTCGGTATTCTGACAAAAATCTTTATTTAAATTGAACAGGCATTTCTATTTATTTTTTTAACTTTCTGGGCTCCAATTTACTCTAACTATTCCCCACAATTCTTTCGGTAAAAGGAGCTAATCTATCTGCATGAACGACTTTCCTCCTATGCCTTGGTGTTTTCTGAATACAATAAATCACGTCACTAAATTTCTTAACCATCAGGAAAGGTCCTTCCCAATTATTCTGCAATTTTGGAGCTCTACCCCTGATTCTTCGGGGTTTATAAATCCAGACTTTCTGCCCTTCCTGAAAAAAAGTATTTCTAACCCCTTGATCGTACCGAATTTTAATTCGAGAAGATATTCATCCTCTCTCTCACTTTAAGATGAATTTCTTCTAATTTCTCCCTCAAGTCCTTGACAAAATTTCCTACCGGAAGTGATTCGTCTCCTTGAAACTTTGGCGGACTTTCCCATAATAAATCTATGGGTAACCTGAGATTTCGAGCGAAGTATAACTCTGCAGGAGTCATTCCGGTGGTCTCATGCTTCGAAGATCTGTACGCCAAAAGAAACATTGAAATCCATCGATCCCAGTCTTTTTGATTTAAAGAAATATATTTCGCCAAATAATTAATAATAGTCTGATGTTGACGTTCAACTTGGCCGTCAGATTGTGGATGTAAAGCAGTAGTCCGCATCTTCTTAATCCCAAGAAGATCCATCAGTTCCGCAAACAATTTTGATTCGAAATTTCTTCACTGATCAGTGTGAATCTCTGAGGGTACTCCATGCCTGGAGATAAACTGATTCACGAAAACTTCTGCTACTGTTTTGGCTATAATATTTTTTAAAGGAAAAACTACCCATTTAGTGAAGCAATCCACAATCACAAATAAATATCTTTTTCCAGACAAAGTTGGAAGTGGACCGAGGATGTCCATTTGTATTCTTTCAAAAGGAGTCCATTTGTATTCTTCCAACATTAAAGATCTGCAACGGAGACTTTTTCCCTTTCCTGTGGGACCTTTCTTTGACAAACTTTGCAGGACCTACACCAATTTTCTACGTTCTGCTTACATGTGGCCCAATAGAAGCGCTTGCGAATTTTCTCCAGAGTTTTATTTACTCCAAAATGACCTCCCATTGGAGAATCATGCATTTCTTCTAAAATTCTTTTAACACACTTCCGAGGAACCACAAGTTGAAGAAAACTGGTTTTCAAATTTGGGGTTTCCCACTTCTTATAAAGAATTCCTTCTCGAAGAACTAGGGCATCCCAATACATCCAATAAATATGAGCCGAAACATTCTGAGCAGCTACTTCAGAACGAGTTGGACGAACTCCTTTTTTTCCATGAAGAATGTTCTTTTCGTCATTCTTCTAAATTTTCCTTTTCTAACACCAAACGAGCAATTATTTTATTCATTTTCTTATAAACTTTTCTTTTCTACCTTGGCACAATACTCGCAGCCATGCGATTCACACAGACGTCTGGACAACCTATCATCGCTTTTATGGATTGTCCTTTCCAATGAATGACCTCAAATTCATATTCTTGAAGTCTCTCTAACCATCGAGCCAATTGTCCTTGTAAATCCTTAAAAAACATCAACCATTTTAAAGAAACGTGATCCGTTCGGATTAAAAATTTACGACCTAAAAGGTAGTGATGGAAAAACTTAATTGAATCAACAATTGCTAACAATTCGCGACGAGTAACACAGTAATTTCGCTCAGTTTTACTGAGCACTCGACTAAAGAAAGCGATAACCTTTTCTTTTCTTTCCCGCTTTTGTGATAAAATCGCGCCAATATTAGACGCGTCTGTATCTAAAACGAATTCCCCTTTTGGAAAAGATAATACCGAGGAAGAGGAAAGCATTTGCTTTAATTTTTCAAAGGCATTTAACACTCACTTCCCCACACAAATTTTATTTAATTCTCTGTTAGAGCATAAAGAGGTTTAGCTAAAGAAGACAAATTTTTAACAAATTTACGATAGAGTAAGAGCAAAATCCAAGAAAACTTCATAATTGTCTCTTAGCATGAGGAGTCGGCCAATCCCTAACGGCAGTAATCTTTTCAGGATCCGTAGTAACGCCTTCTCCCGAAATTACATGTCCCAAATATTTAACGTTTCTTTGCAAAACATCTTTTTGGATTAATTTTTAAATTTGCTTTCCGCAATCGAGAAAATACTAAATTAAGATTTTCTAACATTTCATTAAAACTTTTTCCGAAAATAATCACATCATCCAAGTAAACTAAATCTTTTTTCGATAAAATTCCTTGTAAAACTTTTTCCATTAAACGTTCAAATGTCGCGGGGGCGTTACATAAACCACAAGGCATAACTGTAAATTGTCAAAGTCCTCTGCCGATAGAGAAAGCCGTCTTTTCTTTTTCTTCTTGACGGATTTTCAATTGCCAATAACCGCTTTTCAAATCAAGCGTAGAAAACCAAGAGTTACCTGACAATTGATCCAGAATATCATCAATTCTGGGAAGAGGATAGGAATATTTTACCGTTACAGCATTTAATTTCCTATAATCCACACAAAACCTCAGAGTGCCATCTTTCTTTCGTACCATAACTGCTGGAGAAACCCAAGGACTTTGCGATTCCTCAGTTACTCCCTGAATTCTCATGTCCTCGAGAATTTTATCGACTTCTTTCCTTATCTGAATGGGAATTCGACGGAGTACCTGTTTTATGGGGAGAGAGTCTTTTACATTGATAGCATTTCTATAATATTACAATTTCCAGCCACATGAGAAAACACATCTTGATAATTATTCAAAAAGTTAGTAAAAATTTCTTTCTGAGTATCCTTTAAATTAACAGAATCACTCTCAAAAAGTTTTTTCAAGATAGATGGGACTTTTCCAGAAGAATCTTCAATTCGTGAGCAATGAATTTCTTTACTACCAAACTTCGATTCATTAAAAGCGATATCGAAAATATTTTTCAAATTAATCATTTTAAGAAAATCGATTTCTAACAAGCATTCATCATTGATCTCAGCAACGAACATAGAAATTATTTCGGAATATTTTCCAATTTCCATTTTTACTCTAATTTTAAATTCTATTTGAACTTTTTCTCCTGTCGGATACTTTAGATTATGATTCTCAATACGAATCTTCTCCATATCCTTTTTGACCAATTTACTATTCAAAATAGAAATATCGGAGCCAGTATTTATCTTAAAGGAACAATTTCGTTCATTCAATTTTCCTGAATAATAAAAATTGCCATGTTCAATTGTTTTTACATTATAATCTATTAAATGATTAACAATTGGGGCGTTATTTTCGCCCCGCTTAGTTCAACTAAACCGCGTTTCCCTTTTCATCAGGGCATTCGGAACGAAAATGACTTGTTTTCCCACAGGTCCAACACTCCTTATTCTTGGAAACAAAATTGTTTCCTCTCCATTTCGCTTTCCGAAAATCTCCTTTCGCTTTCTCTTTCTCAATATTTTTTTCTTTTTTCGCGCGTTGTTCCTCTCACCTTTCTCATAATTATTTCTTTCAAAATTCTTATATTTCGAATTATAAAAATTTTCTCTCTTGTCAAACACTAAGAATATAACGGCTCTCTATATATCAAATATAAATTAGAAAATAGAAAGGCTATTCGAGCCATACGCGGATGTCGGTGCGTCGATTCCAACGAAATCTCTTGTCAAAATTTTCCCCTTGAATAATTTTAATCGTTTTGGCTCTCTCTATAGCCAACTTTAACGAGGTGATCCCCTCTAATTGAAGAGTCCTCCTCACAAAATTTTTGGAAAGAGCCGAACTGAGCACACGCGATCTTGTCCCGCACCGAATAAGGACATTCCGAATATGCTAAACGAGATAATCTTTCTATTTCTGCATCGAAAGAGGCTAAATCATCTCCAAATTTTTGCTTCTTATTTGTGAAAAGGGAGTAATAATTTTGCGTCAAATTACCCTCCCCAAAAAGTAACTTTAATTTTGATTTTAACTCTTCAAAATTCAAACTTTCTAAATTCTCCACGGTTTCTAGTACCGTGCGCGCTTTTCCCCTTAAATTCGCGGCTAAAGCGATATACTTTGTCGCGTTATCCCAATTGTTCGCTCGCGCTATGAGAATAAATTGGAAGAGGAACTCTCGCAGCGGAACTTTACCATCAAAAGTGTCAGGCTTTAATTTAAAACCCATTCTCGTTTGTAAATTATTCTCCGCGGCTTGACTCGTACCAATTTCCCCAAAAATTCTATTACTAGAAGGACTTAGCTGATTCTGATTTTCCTGCGCTGCCATCCTCTCCTCGAGGCGTCGCAGCTTCTCATCTCGCTGATGCAGCAACGCTTCATATTGAGCCTGCTGCTGCAGCCGCTCCTCACGCATCTGCTGAATCTCGTGCAACGCAGCTTGCAGCGTGTCCACCTCGGCCGAAATTTCTCTGCCAGAAGTCGTTGCTCGAAGCGGAGGTTGGGAACGAGTTACTCTCGGCGAATGCTGTGTAGTCATCCTCGTTGTTCCTTTCTTCAATTCCGGACGAGCTCCAAAATGTTGCGTCCACGAGCCGACTCTGCGATATCTCGCAACGCACCGCGTCTCACACTCACGCTCACTCGCGCCCGAAATAAATATGCTCTCGTAGAGAACGAAAGAACTTTAATAAAAGAATAATGTAACATAGAACAAGATAACAGTACAATAATATGTGCATATGTAATTAGTATCAGCCATCGGGGGACACGTCCTCACGGCACGACAGCTCGGAACCAAATCTGTCATGGCGCTGAGAAACAATCTCGCGCCGATTGCCAATATCAATCTTCTTGACAACGATCTCCAGGAAACGCTCTAAGGGGTGATACCCAGAGACGCAACAATACATTAGTAAATAGAATCGCGTTTCTTGTGTTTTGTTTTGATATTCGTGCTTAGGCTTATTATATTAATGAAATAAACTATAATTCTAACGCGCGCTCTCGCGATTAGCATCACTCTCGCGTTTAATACTACTAAATTAAAAATGTTTATGAAATTGAATTTCCGCTCGGTTTTAGCTTTCCTTTGACAAACTAATCGAGATCCAATTAGCCGCTTTGCTTGCCTAATTGATTTAAGTACGGATATCAAAACTCGCAGTATTACGATTTCGTCGCGATCGGTTAGCCTATTGGAATGCGTTCGTTTAGCTCGCTTAATGCTCCCGCGCCTGTTTCCGTTTAGCTTTCGCGCGAATCAAAACACTTAGTTTTCTACTTATTTATCTTAATATTATAAAATTAATTGTCCCATGCTCGTAACTAACTCTGACTGTTTAATAAACAAAAATAAATGTATCCCAATTAATCTCGGGCAATTATTCACATTAAATAATTAACTTGTATTTATTGATCTTTTGTTACAAGGTTCTCTTCAAAATAATAATTTAAAATTACCGTGGGACTGCTAATTGGGATGCAGTAAATGCATTCCAATACTCGTACTTATCTTATTATTTGTTTTTTGGAATTTTAAATTTCTTATAATTTTTATATTGTTTTTCCTTTTAAGTAAATCAATTAATTTTATATGTATTTGTTTGTTAGGTTCTATAGAGCGTATTCCAACATTAGCTTTTAACAACAATTGATTTATAACGTAATTCAATTAAATCTCTTAAATCTATAAAACCTAAAATATAAACTACACGAACGTGTTTCTTCAACTAAAATCAACTAAAATCATTTTCCTAGCAAAAGGACCCATAGGTTGGCAGGCGAAGAAACAGAGATCGGTGACCTTATCCACTATGGAAGCAGAGTACATGGGCTTATCAGAGGTCTCAAAGGAAACAATCTACTGAAAGGACTGATACGTCACATGAAACTTACGGAGTGTATAGACAATTGTACTGTCATATATTGTGACAACCAAAGTGCAATACATTTGAGCAAAAATGCTGTACATTATTGCAGAAGCAAACATATAGATTTAAGATATCATTTTGTTAAAAAAATACAAGAACAGAGTGAAATTAAAATTAGTTATGTAAGCACAGACTTAATGATAGCAGACATATTAACTAAGTCTTTACCGAAGAATAAGCATTACCGTTGTATCAAACAGTTAAAATTATCGAGCACGTCGATAGGGGGAGTGTTGGAAATAAGACATTAAGTGAGGAATCGATGTGCCCTCTAAAGCATCAGTTATTTTCGTTTTCTTACGTTGAGTTGCCTATCTATATTTCTCTTAGTAACTTTAAGTTCTTACTTTTTGGTGTGTGTATGATGGTGCTCGCTCCTTTATACCGACAAAATAAAGTCTACTTTTCTGCGGCGTTAAGCAGTGGTTATATCTATTAAACTCTACCATAAACAAATCATTTTTAGATTATATAGTTTTTTATTAATTCAAAAGTAAATTAATAAACATTTCTTTAAACAGAAAAGTATTTTCTAAATGAAACAAAATGAAAAAATAAAAGAAAAAGGTTTTATTTGATTTTATATTATATATAAACAATAAGCATCACGCGTATTAATTTTACGCGTATTTATTTCACGCGTATTTATTTAATGAATTCGGTCATTCGCATTACATTGCATTATAGTGCATATTAAAAGCTGTACATATATATACGAAGTAGCTAAATACAATAACATAATATAAATATTTTTATGATAAAATAATAAATTTATATATATGTTCTGCAAAATAACAATAATATTATTATATACTGTTGCTTAATTATTTAAAATATTCTTTTTATGTTTAAATAATTTTATATACAGCAACCTTTCCCTACACTACATAATATTGACTCATTTTATTTTTGCATTTTTATTAATATGTATGTGCGTAACTTTATTTCTTAACATTTTTATTATTTCTGTTTATAATTTATATTCTAATTCTTTTTATATATTTTATTATTTTAAACATTTCAGTTTGGTTAAATGAAAAGATGTCGCTGGAATGAAAAAGAGAAATATTAGTAGTGGTAATATTGATGAATATTGATAAATACTGTGGTATTTTCGTGAAGATATTGTTAAAAAAATTACCATATTTACTTCGCATAGAACAATTTAGATCAAAAAATAAAATTTTACATAAACAAAATACGGTAGTTATAAAAACTTAGATTTATAAACAATTGAAAAAAAAGCAAAAATATCGCTAAATGATGATAATGACAAATAATGAAATAACAGATGATAAGAGATAAAGATAATGATATATGCACGCACGCACGCACGCACGCGCGCACACACACACACACACACACACAGGATTAAGTCAATTTTTACTAGTTACATAAGAGAAATGCTATACTTATAATATAAACAAATACATAATTGCATATAATAAAACTAAAGCTTCACAACTTTGTCCAGCAGACATAATTCTTAGCGAAATACATCCCAACTAACAAACTGACGTCATTAGACGTCGATATAACGTTTGCTTGCTACCTGGGATATTTATTAAAATTACTATAACTGTTGGGGATTTCGCACAGAAATTCGTAAAGCGCGCGCTGACACTGATATCGCGCGGACGCGATGTCAATGCGTGACAGATCCTAAATCGATATGCCGCGCCGGAGAGGTGAGAGCCAATCTCCACCTTCCACATACGCGACTTCCTCGAATTCCCTCGCGCGATTCGCCGAATTCACCGGCCCCTTATCTCTAGAAGGTTCGATACCGCGCATCATCCGGTTGATGACACCTTATATCCGTTTAGAACCTTCTAGAAAAAAGTGACCTTATAAAAGAGCAAAAATCAAGCGGAACTCTCACTCTAGCACTATGACTCAGGACACTCGTGCAACACTCGCGAAGTCATTGATAAATTTGCGACCAAACAAGATCCTCGTTGGTTAGTCGATTCTTTACCAAAAGAAAGGCTTGTAAATACTGTAATTAGAGCAGAAATATAATTCTTGAGACAAACAGAAAGTACACAGCATCCCTTCACTTTCCTACAACCACTCAATCACAAACAATAACGATAGCAATATTAAACTATGAAGTAATGAAATCTAAACTACTATGATTATATAAATTTATAAAATACCATTTTTAATATTAACGTTAATCTTTAAAAGACATTTCTTTTTTATTTTATGTTTTGCATATGAGTCGATCGCTCGAAGAACGACTTAAGTCTACTTAAGTCGTTTTTTAAAATTCGCTTACCACTGTGTTGCTATTCATATAAACAATAAATCTGTTCAGTTTTGCCAATTTCCTAACTATTTTAAGGTCTTAGAATTATATTTTGTATTGCGCGGTTTCAACGGCGCACCGCCACCAACGCACCAGTAGCGCGCTGTCGATGTCATTGCGCGTTAAGTTCACAGTTAATCGCTCAGATTTCTGTATATAATGTATATGAGCCGTTTGCTCAAAAAACGACTTAAGTCGACTTAAGTTTTTGCAAAAAAAAATTTAATTAAAGACTCAAGGTGTGATTCGAGTTATTAAACATTATGTTCCTCAGTTTTTATATTTTTTAATATAGAGGTATACTATTTAGTAATAATTTATTACCATAAAAACAAATTTTAGGCAATATAATTGTTTTTTATATATATACGTATAATTCTAGCTCAGATAATATTTTTTTATAAGTTCATATCTATACGCAAGTAGTTTTCTAAAAGACATGTATAATATATATTGTTTTGATAACATTTAATACGATGTAAATATAATAAATACAATGTATTTACCATTTATTTAACACTTTTACTGTACATTTATAAATTACGGACGCTCTAATTTTATTTTCCTTTAAAGATCAACTTTAAGTACTACACATTAGTTATAAATATCTGTTTTGAAATGCGTAAAACGAAAATTTAAAAACAGAATTTTTATATTCTAAAAATTTATTTTCATATTCTAAAGACTGATAGAAAATATTTCATTGTTTTTAAGCTAACATTTACTATCTGTTATCATGTAAAATATCAATCAGTTTGACGATTATCGAGCTATCAAGTAATATCAAACGTGTAAATGAAAATAAAGAGAACTTTGCATACATTTCTCGTGGCTGCGTTTATTTGTTACAAAACGACTTGTAGGCGGTATCTGACGTAGCGGGATGTCCGTGGAATAAGTCACCAGTATATGTATTATGTTGTTATTTTCGTGTCGGGTCATTGTCGTGTTCGTGTATGCTTATCTGTCCGTTGCCTCGATTTTATTGTATACCTTTAACGAAACGTGCCATGCCGCATCATTTGAAAGGATAAGCGTTTTAACCGAGTGTTTATAAATGGCTACCGCTCGGTCGAGCGCGTCTCTCTCTCTGAGAATTTACAAGAGTAACAATAATAAAGAGTTTATACGATTTCTGAGAATTAGAAAAGAGTTAAGAGTTTGAATCGAATATACATATATCTCTCCTATCGACATCCTATCGACTACAGTTATCAGAAGTGGGATTGTGAATCTGTGTGTGTCGACCGCTCAGCTGTGAGAAGTGCAGTATGAACGAGCTACGGGGCAGTGGTTTCACGGTGGCCGAACTGAAGGAGGGTCTGCGTGCGAGGGGACTGCCGACCGGAGGAACGAAGGCTGAGCTGATTCAGAGGACGGCGGCTCGGGCGTGTGGATGGCCTTGAGTAGGCAGCTGGAGTCGTCGCGCCCGGCCGGGACGTCGGCCTCTGACGACGCGCGAGGTGTTGGCGCGGTGGAGGTCGAGGAAGACCGGACCGCGGTGGTGCGAGAGCAGGGAGCTGCCTCGCCCGCGTGGTTGGAGGATCGCGAACGGATCGCGGCGGCGTGCGAGGAACGAGGATGCGTTCCGCGTATGGAGGACCTGGAGCGCGCGGAGTTAAATCTTTTACGGAGAGAAAAAGAGCTGTGGGAAAGAGAGAGATCGCTTTTAAGAAGAGAGAGAGAGAGAGCTGTCCCGCGACTCGTCGGTTGCATCGACGGGGATGTTCGGCGGTGGAGTCAGGGGCGTTAAGGAATTGCTCCCGGAGTTTGACGCAAAGGATAACACATTCTGGCGGTGGAAAAGCCAGCTCGAACTTTTGCGAGACACGTACCAACTCGACGAGAAGGCGACGAGGATCTTGATCGGTTCGCGCCTGCGGGGACGAGCATTGACATGGTTCTATTCGAGAACCGAATATCTGACGCTGAGTATCGAGGAACTCTTAGAGGAGATGAGGCAAATGTTCGATTTGCGCCCAGGCAAATTGGTTCTCCGGAAGGAATTCGAGGCTCGTGTATGGAGGGGGAACCAGCCGTTCTGCGACTGCCACGAGAAGATGATCCTCGCGAATCGTGTTCCGGTGGCTGAGGATGAGCTCCTCGATTACATCATCGAGGGCATCACGGATGTGCGGCTGCGGAATCAGGCGCGCCTTATGAGATTCCGGTCGAAGGCGGAATTAATGCAGGCGTTCGAGAGCATTGTCGTTGAGCGGGAGGACAGGAGGACGGGCTCGACCGGAGGATCGGGATGGAGAGGAGGCAGCGCAGGGCCGGTTGCCGGCGAGGGGTCGCGCCGGACGGGGAACCAAGGAGCCGGGAAGGAAGCGGAAGCTGGCGGAACGACAGAGCGGATGCGTGCGAGATGCTATCGGTGCGGTGAGTCGGGGCACGTCGCGACGCGGTGCGAGCGGCCGCCGACGGAGCGCGCGTGTTATATTTGCGGGGCGGCGGGGTGTCCTAAGCGCGGGTGCCCGACGGGCACGGGGCCGTCGGCGGGGTCAGCGGAGATTTTGACGGTTGCGTCGGGGGGCGTCACGTTCCCGGAACTATATATGCTAGACATAAGCATTTCGGCAATAGACGGACGCGCGAATTACGATCGCAGGGACGGCGCGGTAATCGATTCAGGGTCACCAATCAGCCTAATTAAAAGCAGCAGTGTCCCGGCCGAATTATGTTTACCGGTCAAGGTAGTAGCGGTCGGGGAGACGAATACCATCAACAAAATTATGACGATCGAAAATATCGACGATTCGAGTAGCGTGCATGACGAGCGGCAGATCAATATTGACGAAGAAGATGCGAAAGAAATTTGTGAGATGTACGAGTCGTGCTGTCCCGGAGACTCACAGGCGGAAAACGGTGCGCCTGACCTTGTAGCGAGCGTTCCGTTGAGGTGCGAGCGGCCGATGTATTCGCGCCCGCGTGAGACGTCATTTACGGACAGAAAGGCTTTTATTCATCGACGAAATAAGAAATATTTTTCAATTTTTGAATTAGGGGATCCCCCCATGATAAGATGTACGCGGCGACAATGGAGTGCACGTCGTTCGTGACGTCGTCCAGACAACGCGAATATTGGCGGATGCCCTTCGGGCTGACAAACGCGCCGCGCGTATTTCGGCGTTTTATTTGTATGATGCGCGCGTCATTGGTCCAATTGGACAATAAGTTATTACTTTATATGTAACATTATGATTTTGGCGAGTTTCTCGGACATGCGCTCGTCTGAGAGCAACAAATATGTGTTGAGGTACTTCGCGACATTGATGACTATGTTAGGCCGGGACGGCCTAATGTCAGAATGGCCGAACTGTAGGCGGTATCTGACGTAGCGGGATGTCCGTGGAATAAGTCACCAGTATATGTATTATGTTGTTATTTTCGTGTCGGGTCATTGTCGTGTTCGTGTATGCTTATCTGTCCGTTGCATCGATTTTATTGTATACCTTTAACGAAACGTGCCATGCCGTGATTGGCTTCATTTGAAAGGATAAGCGTTTTAACCGAGTGTTTATAAACGGCGACCGCTCGGTCGAGCGCGTCTCTCTCTCTGAGAATTTACAAGAGTAACAATAATAAAGAGTGTATACGATTTCTGAGAATTAGAAAAGAGTTAAGAGTTTGAATCGAATATACATATATCTCTCCTATCGACATCCTATCGACTACAGACTAAAATGATTTTGCGTAAACTCAATTTTCGTGCTACTAAACATTCATATTAAGCAATTACCTATTTGGACTCAAATTTGACTAATTGTAAGAATAAAATAAGATAATTCTGTAAAATAGGTAATAAACATGTTCGTCATCAATACTTTGTTTGTCTTAAATATTTTGCAAGCTTCTCGACTTTCCGACTTTATCTAATCGAACCGTCGATTAATTAATATAGTATTCTTTTTCATTAAACATTAGTACAACAAAATCTGAAATTTGAGCGATAAAAATACGAGCGATTATAATAATATTTAAAAAAAGAGGAGAATAATTTGCATTTTATAATTATTTAGTATAAGTATATAACTTGAATTCAAGAATCTTGTCAAACTATATTGAAAAAATATCAATTTTTACCCAGATAGCCAAATCTGTCAAGAGCATGTATTAAAACTGTGTGCTATATATTTTTGCCAGCAAAAAAACTGCAGATTTTATACAAAACTTATCAGATGATGATAGCAGAACGTTGGCACACAGAAATGTTATAAAATCTGCTGACATAATTTGGCAGCAAGTCAGTAGCAGAAATCAAGCAGGATTTGTATAGAATTATCATAGCAGATTGGTAGTAGAAACCGAGCAGGATTTGCGCAACGCAGTTTGGTGTCAGATTGACGGCAGAAATCGAGCAAGATTTGCGCGCGCACAATCTGATGGCAAATTGACAACAGGATCTGCATTTTGCAGTTATTTAATAGTTCCTTCACCTACCGCTATGTGATGTATTTTCTCGCAATCAAATTTCTGTTAAAAATAGATATAAAGTCTGCAAGTCGTGGCTATTAATAAAAGATCAAAAGTATATTTTTCTATCAGTTTAATTTTTGATATCTGACAAGTCTAACATGAGAATATTAAACTTATTAGAATCAATAGGATATACATGAAAAATTATCCATTTACTTTCTATTTAAAGCATAAAGCAGAATTTAATTCTCATATAAATTATATCTTAAATTTTATAAATTATAAATTTAATTATTTTTACAATTTATTTTATTAATTTAATTAATAGATTAAATTGAACATTTAATTGCTATGTGTGAGATATAACTACATACAATATAATATGTTATACATTAAATATCATATTTATGAAAAAAGAAATTATAAGTAGCGGATAACACGTCTTATGCATCTGTTATATTCATCGAAAAATATTGAATTTTATTATACTTATATGTTCAAATGGCAAGGAACTGCAGATCCTGCTCGATTTCTGCCGCCAATCTGCTATTAGATTGCGTTTGACAGATCTGCTCGGTTTCTGCCGCCAATCTGCTGTCAGATTTTGCTTACTAACTATGCTAGCAGAATATCATCAATTGCGGACACAGTGGATAGGAATCTGCTGTAAAGTCATGATTAGATCTGCTGTCATACTGCCGACATGCTGCTAACATTTTGCTATCTGGGTATATGTCTTACTGTCTTACTATTTCTTCATTTAAAATAAACGAAAATTAACTTTTATATATTACTTAAAACTACTATTTACAGTTTTTGTTGCAGATCAGTCTGGAGTCCTCCGTCGCTGTCCTTGGGTGGAATCCGGTGTTGTCTCAAGCGTGCCAGCAACCTCAGTCGATGGTCTGATCTGGGGAACATCTACTGCCGGTTGCAAGGTTAGGATGCAACAGTAGCGCGCATGCGCGAGCGCGCGCTGTGAGATGAAGAAGAAGGAAACGGGGACTCGAGTTCCGGGAGCCATAGCATGCGGTCGTTTGCTGTACACGTGCGTGGTCTTCGAAGAAATATAAGTGTCTACTGCCTACAAACACGAGAACATTTTTGCCCAAGGAAAAATCCCTTTCTCTCCGCCCGATTTAACCCTTATCGGACCTCCTCGTACCATTTCTGACCGAAACCTTACACAAGCATAATAACTATTTGAAATCGAACGATCGTTCGCAACTGGAAAACATATTTATAAAAAGTACTTTCGTAGCTTACAAAAATTAAAATTAAATTAATTAATTACTAATTAATGAAATTAATTATTTAATTATATTATTTATATATGTACAATACTTTTATAAAAAAAGTATTGTACATATATAAATAAATACTTTTATTTTACTTACTGTTTGTTTCTAATACACTCGGCCAAAAAAAAAACGGTACATTTGAAAAGTAGTAAAAAATTGCAAAAGTTCATGAATTTATAACTCAGCAAATAATTATGATATCGAGGTGTTTAAAAAATGAAAATAAAGCTTGAAGTCTGTAGTTTGAGAAAATTTTAGTGCCGATTACGTGGAATAATCAGTTTTGCAAATACAAATGATAGAATGTGAACCTGCAAAACTGATGAATAGAGGGTCCACTTTCCTGAATTGCACGGCATAAATCAGTTGACGTAGCTCAATGGGATAAAAAGCACGTGAAAATTTAAACTTTTCTCTTTAAAATGCGCTTTGGCGGAACTCGATACGATAATTTTTCGCTGAGTTATCGCAATTTGAAAAAAGTCGGTTTTTTAAGGACGAATTGTGATTTAAAATGTGTATTTACTATAATTTTGTTCCTAATATATTAAGGGGAACAAACATAAAAAATGTCAATTTCTTTTTTATAAATAATGATGTCTCAGCAAGCCTATTGCACAATACAAGAGTACAGGCAATAGGAATAGGAAATAGGAAATATCCACCAATATAGAAGGAGGAAATAATATATTTATTTCCTGCTTTTATTGGTATATATTTTCTGTTCTCTGCTCTTATTGTCTGTACTTTTGTATTGTGCAGACTTAAAACTTTAATATTTAGTATTTTAGCTTCACCTAACATGTTTATTTTTATCAATTCAGTTAATGCTGTATTTCTTATTGCCTTTAATATGTTAAGGGTCGGCAGGAGGCATGGTGGAGACGCCTGTCGGCCGGCCGAAAACTACGGATTCGTTCATTCCAGATTTTAACCAAAATACTGAATGAATCTTATTAAATTTAGGATATTCTTAATCAGTAAGCTCGACTGTAATCAGCTAAAGAGCTATTTTATTAAAAAAGGTGAAAATAAATTTTTTTAATAAACTTGGGGAAATGTGCAGCTAGCAACGGGTAAGGTTGGGTTAGCCGCGAGTCCGTATTTAATTTATTATAAATTTTTAAGAGCAAAAATGCAAAATCCGGCTTTTTGGCTAATTGTAGACGATCCTACTGATTATGAATATCCAAAATTTAATCAGATTTATTCAATATTTTGGCTAAAATTCGGGATGAACAAATTGAGTGAGGATCTCACTAGATTTATACGTACAGAGCAGCTGGGGAAATTTTCGTAGTAACATACTGACAGCTTGACAAGGAGAGACTATCATTCTGTCTTTGTCTCTCTTGCATCGCGTATGTAGCGTCCATGTAGGCACAAATACTAATATGTTGAGGACAAGTATGCGATTTTAGCAAGAATTGGCTATATTCATATTATCTTTGTTTCTTTGTATTGTATATGTATATGTAAAAGAACAAGAATAGCGACAATTCTTGCCTAACATAAATTATCTTCCAATAATCGTTTCGTGCACGCAGTATCTCACATTATGCATCTAAAATTATCGAATAATATTTATAAATAATATCTATATAAATAATAAAATATTTATGTATAAATAAAAAAATATTTGTATAAAATATTATTTTAGTTATATATACAATTGAAATAAACGTAAATATAAATATATGTATAAATATATATATATGTGTATATATATATATTTATAGATATACATAACATATTTATAATACATATATATTTATTTCCGTTTATTTATATTGTATATAAATAAAATAATATTTAAAAACAAATATTATTTTATTTATATATTTTAATATATATATGCACACACACACACACATACACACACACACACGTATAGACATAAAAAATCTATTTTTTTGGTATTTAATAATAAATAACACTAAATATACATATATGAATCAAATTAAAAATATTTTATTATAATGTCATGATTTATGTTAGATGTTAATAAAAATTAAAATAAAAAACTTTTTTTCCTCTTCCACCTCGACCTCTTTGATTCCTTTTTTCCCCCTAACCCCTTATATTTTGTAACTGTGTTGGCGGTGGTGGAGGCGTAAAAAAAATTGGTTCTGGTGGTGGCGGTGGTGGTGGCGATGATGCTGGTGGTGGTGGTGGTGGCGGGGGCGGGGGCGGCGGGGTTTGGCGGTGGCGGAAATTGTGGTGGCGGCGGCGGTGGTAGCGGAAGCACCCGCAGCTGCTGCTGTTGTCGTCGCTCACGACGACGTTGGCAGTAACGTCGTCGACGTTCACAGTAACGTCGTCGACGTTCACTTTGAATATTAGCCTACAAATTTAATTATAATTATTTTAGTAGTAGTAGTAGTAGTAGAGTAAAGTGAGTGGTTCCAATCGGCCCCCGACGGCACTCAGAACAAAAAGAGTTCCATTGTGTCTCCTCACTCTTTTTCAAACCGGGTGTTGGGATCTCAGCCCAGAATTTTCCACTAGGCTTATAAGTTCCGTCACCCTTGTTTCGCTTAAGTCTTGGGATTTAAGAAAACCTTGCCCCCAGGTCGTAAACCTCCTGCAAGCAAGAGCCGGGCATTGGCACAGTATATGTATGCTGTCCTCTTTCTCCTCCCCACATAGTCGACACTCCTTCCTATCTGCGAGTCTGATGTTGAATAGGTGAGCTTTAAGTATTGGGGAGTGTCCTGTAAGTAGTCCTATCCCCACCCTCAGTCTCTGCCTATTCAGTGCAAGTAATTCTTTGGTCCTGACACCACTGATATCCTTCATCAGGAACTTGGCCTGGCGGCAGGTTTCCAGCTTCTCCCACCTGGCCTTATGCAGTTTGCTTATGCTTTCCCTGATGAAGTTTTTGCCCACCGTGAAAGGTAATCCTACCTCCTGACTAGTTGGTGCCTTACTGGCCCCTTCTCTAGCCAGAGAGTCTGCTATTTCGTTCCCTGGTATACCTTGGTGCCCAGGTACCCAGACTAGAGTTACCTTATTTGATCCGCTCAGCTCCTCCAGCGTTAGCATGCAGTCCCAAACCAAGTTTGATTCGGTGGTTGTCTTTGCCAACGCCAAAAGAGCTGCCCGGCTATCCGAGCAGATATATATTTTTCTGCGATTTGTACCTTTAGCTAGGATGTGTTCGGTGCACCTGAGGATGGCAAGCATCTCGGCCATAAAGACCGTGCAGTCGCCTCCCATAGGAATGCTTTCCCTATAGTTTTCCCTAGGTCCATATACTCCCGCTCCAAAGCAGTTGTTTATGCCTGATCCGTCCGTGAACCACAGGTCCACATTTGTGTTCGTGATTCCCCCGGGATTCAGCCATTCGTTTCTTTCTGGTATCCATAATTTAAAATGTTTTATCAGCTGGTATTTTCTTGTTATTCTGTCTTGTTTGCCCTCGACAGGTTTCTTTCGGAGTAGACCCAGCCTAGTGTGTCCTAGTCCTGTATCTCTCCATTCACTCTGACATTTTAGGCGGTATGCCGTGGTGTTGGCTGTTTTGACCACAGCCAAGTCTAGTGGCGTAACATTGAGGGCTATTTCAAGCGCCTCTGTGGGTGTGGTTCTCATGGCCCCTACTGCAGCCCTTAGGTAGTTACCTTGCAGGCTTCTCAGCAGTTTCTCTGCCTCCCTCTTGCTTGTTCTCGTCCACCAGACAACTGATGCATAGAGAAGTCGCGGCAGCAGAACCGCCCCATACAGCCACATTGCTGCACTAGCGCTGATGCTCCACGACTTGCTCATTGCTCTTCTGCACATCCACATGGATGCGTAGAACTTTTTCCTTCGTTCTGTTAAGTGTTTTTCCCAGCTAAGCTTGGGATCTAGTATTAACTCCAGGTATTTTACTGAGTCTGTAAAAGGTATTTCCTTCCCCCAGAGTTTTAACGGCTCTATAGGTTCCGGTTTATATTTTCTGGTGAAGACCATGATGTTTGTCTTGCTCGGATTTACCGATAGACCTCTGTTCTCACACCAGTTTTGCACAATTCTTAAGGTATCCTTTGCTTGGTCCCTTAATGTATTTAGAAATGATCCTCTTACCACGATGGCCACGTCATCAGCATAACCAAAGGTCGAGAAACCTTTCCTCTGTAATTCCTTTAGTAGGTCGTCTATCACCAGGCACCACAGCAGCAGAGATAGGACTCCTCCCTGTGGGCAGTCTCTTGTTGGTTTTCCTCTGACGGAGATGTCTTGGCACTCAACCGACAGGCATCTGTCCGCTAGCATATCTTCTATCCAGTCCACCAGCGGTTCTTGAACTCCATGTCTGCTCAGTGCTTCCCTGATAACTGCATATGAGGTGCTATCAAAAGCACCCTCAATGTCCAGGAAAATTCCGATAGCATAGCCTTTTGCCTCTAACTGCCCTTCAATTTTGCCTGTCAGGTGGTGTAGGGCGGTCTCGGTAGACCTGCCCTCCCTGTAAGCATATTGGGCGCTAGCTAGAGGATGGTGTATTAGAGAGTTGGACTTGAGGAATCTGTCCACCAATCTCTCTAAGGTCTTCAATACGAAGGACATAAGGCTTATTGGTTTATAATCCTTGGCCCTGACATGACCATTCTTGCCAGGTTTTGGTATAAAGACCACTTTAGTCTCTCTCCACTTTTGAGGGACGTGTCTAAGGGCAATGCTTGCCCTATAGATTTTCGTCAGTGGGCCTAGCAGGTTGCTGAGCCCTTTCTGCAGTAGGATTGGGTATATGCCGTCAGGTCCTGGAGCCTTTAAAGGCTCAAAGGAGCCGACAGCCCATTCCACTGCTTGAGGGTATACTACTTTGGCTGCCAGTCCCCATGCTCTCGGTTTATGAACGGTCATGGGTCTCTGCTTGTCATTAACTGTGGAGTCTCCCCGAAAGCCCGGGAAATGAATTTCCATAAGATCCTGTAGGGTTTCCTCCGCAGTTTCTGTATACTCTCTACTGGGAAGCTTAAGGCAGCCCCATTGTGATTGGTTTCCTTTACAGAGTATTTTGCTCAGTCTAGATGCTTCAGAAGCACTCTCGATACTTGAGCAAAAACTTCTCCATCCTTTCCTTTTAGCCTTTACTATCGCTTTTTTGTAAATTCTCTGAGATTTCCTATACTCTTCCCAGGATCTCGGTGTATTTACATTTTTAGCCCTGTTAAAGAGTCTTCTCCCCTCATCCCTGAGCTTAGCTAGCTCCTTGTTCCACCATGGTGTTCTGGCTGTAGGATCTTTCGCCTCTAATGGGCAGTTCATCTCATATGAGTATTTGATGGCATCATTCAGATAGTCCGCCGCCATTTCCAAATTTTCTTTGGTGTGGAATTTGGTGGGAGTATCCTTGAGTCGACTCTTAAGATCTTCCTCGAACCCCCTTCAATTCGTTTTCCTGGGATTTCTCTTCCATATCCCTTGGCTTTGTGTCCGCTCCATGGTGAAGCGGATCTGTCTGCGGTCTGATCCCGAGGGCTCATCAGAGACCCTCCATCCCCTCACCAGATCCAGTACTCCACCAGAGCATATGGTTATGTCTATCACTTCCTATCTTCTAGAGTCCAGGAAGGTAGGTTCTGTTCCTCTGAGGATGTGCAACTCTGTACCTACCACAAAGTTGAATAGGCTCTCTCCCCTGGGATTTATATCGGTGCTTCCCCACACCAGGTGGTGTGAGTTGGCATCGCAGCCCAGGAGTATCTCCAGCCCCTTCTGCTTCGCATAGGTCGTGAGTTTGATTACATTTTCATGAAAGGGTAAGTTATCCAAATCATAGGGCATGTATACTGACCCTATTATCAGATCCCTGACCCCCCCACTAGTCAGCTTTATCTTCAATCTGATGGCGACTAGGTCACCATCGCTGAATTGTGGCAGTAGACAGGCGTCTAGTCCTTTCACTATGATGCAGGCTCTCGGTCGGTCCGTGTTACCCGCCCAGAATAATTTTCCACAGCTACCAAGTCCTCTGATATGTCCCTTGATAATCCATGGTTCCTGTATTAAGAATATATATCTACTTGTGTGCATCACAGCTGCGCACCTGGCTAGTACAGCCGAGGCGCTTTTGCTGTGATGCAAGTTAATCTGCGTAGTGTACACGGTCCGCCATATTTATTCTGACGGGCCCGGTGCTTTCTCCTTTGCGCTTTCCTTACCGCTGTCTCCAGCAGGCAACCTAACCGTCGCCTGCCCGAGTCCGCAGTAGGGTTTAAAATTGAGAGCTCTTAGCGCCCTCAACGCCCCATCCCCCACAAGGGCAGCGAAGTGGGTGCTCGTGGCGTCCCTACTCTCGCTCCCCTTCGCGATCACCCAGTCCGATGACTGGATGCCTTCGTTTTGCCTGTCAAGTAGCTCCAGCGCTTCCTTGACAGGTATCGTGGGATCCTCTACGTGCACTACGATTCGATGTCTCCTAGGGAGTTCATCGACTCGCAGTGCACGCAGTTCGATCCCATTTAACTTGACTTCTGAGGTTAGGCTTCTAAGCCACCCCTCAGTCTCTTTGTCGGTGCAGTTGAAGACAATTGCCCCGTCCCTATCCGAGGTGCCTCTGAAAGTAGGCGCTTTGGTACCCTTTGCTAGGCAAAGGATACGCTTTCTCACCATTTCTTTCAGAAGCGATGCCTCGTCTTTTTCCAGTCTTCTATCCGGGTATGCCATGGGAACCAAGGCAACCCTGATGAGACCAGAGGTCAGTTGGGCAAAAGTCCTTTGGTCAGTTACGACTTTCGGCCTTTTGCCCAACTGAGTGTTACTGGAAGGACTGGGTGTGCTATGCTCTGACCTGAGTCGTTTTACCGCCCCAGTAGTAGCTCGCTCCCCCGTCCTTGGAGTAACTGTTAAAGCAGGTATCGGTTCTGGAGTAGGCCTTGCAGCCTCACCCTTCGCCTCCATCTGCTTTTGTTTTTTATAGCGTCGCCTTGCCGCTCCGCTATACCCGAACGTTTGGTGGCTGGGCCTTAGTTGGCTCCGCCCCCGAACTGCCCGGGCATTCTCCTTCAGGTCGTTCGTCACCTAAGGTGGCCACGCCCTGTAGGACTTCCGAAAAGTTTGTTTTGTTTTTCTCAATGTCCATTTTGTTCCCACGAGTAGTGCGGTCGCGCGGTTTCACCCGGGCAGAGCCGCGATGCCCAGGGCTTGGCTCGATACTCTCGGAGGTCGCCCGGTATCCGAGAGGCACCGTTAGCAACGTAACACCCCTTACGCCACGCAGCCCTCGGCACGGTTGCACACACCTTTGCTTGGGGGGTTCCTCTTTGTCCGGTGCACACGGTTGCCATCTCCTGAGCGAGCGGCCCCCGCGTGCCCCCTCAAGCCTCTCCACCCGTCCCTACGACTGGACGAGCGAGGGGGGCCCGAGGCTGCGGTCGGTCACACCCCTGAGCGGGTGATATCCTTCCACCTCGGACCCCCCCCCCTCCATCAGTCGAGGGACTTCGTCAAGGTGGGAACCCATCGGGGGGATAATTATTTTCAATTAGAAAAATTTATTTTCCCTTTTCCTTTCTCACACTCACTTTCTCGTTTAATTGATAGAATAATAATTATCATAAAGAAAACATATTACTCCGTAATATATATCTTGTACTGTAATTAATAATTTTTTTTGTAATAAAATCTTTTTTTTTTGTTATGTGTGTGTGTGTGTGTGTGTGTGTGTGTGTGTGTGTGTGTGTGTGTGTGTGTGTGTGTGTATGTATGTGTGAGTATGTGTAATATTTTTTATTATAGCAAGATATATATTACACGGAGTAATATGTTTTCTTTATGATAAAATTATATTAATTATGATAAAATAAAAGGAATGTATATTATAAATTATTAATTATTAATTATAGTATATTATAATTTATTTTATCAAAACACACTCACACAGCTTGCGGTGCTTGCACATAATAAATTATGTATCCTCTGGGCGCGGGCCGCATGTGACCGTTATGATGAAGGGGCGGCACAAATAAGTTTGCTGGCATGTAGCCAGAAACGGGCGGCATCGGTATTGCTGCAAAAAAAATGTTAATTTTATATATATATATATATATATATATATATACAGGGTGACTCAAAACAACCTGATGTCCTTAAAATGTCATATTCTTGAACGAATTTTGAGACGATTTTTCCTTTTGCAAAATTTTGTCCGAACCTTAGTTTTTGAGTTATAATTGAAAACAGTTAGCGAATTACGAGTCCAATACAACGGGCAGGCAGGGACGGTGCAACGCGTTGCGAGACTAATATAGCCCCACACTTCCGTAGACAGTCAATATTATTGACACAATATTTGATAATAATTTTTTGAAGTTTATTGAATTATTATTGCAGTTTCTAAACAATATTTTACAATGTTTTACAATATTATTCATTATTTAGGAGAGCTATAACGTAACGCTTGAGACTAAAATATTCAAACGCGAGTTTTACATTAAGTGGCAAATAAATTAGAAATAGGCGAATGAAAAACGAAGTAGTAATCGTAATTAAATATTCTTATCTTTAAATATTCTTATCTTTAAAAAAATGGACGCATTTGTATTACGTGATGAACGATCTCCATAAAGGAATAAAAATGCGTCGATTTTCTTAAAGATAAGAATATTTAATCAAATTACGATTACTACTTCGTTTTTCATTCGTCTATTTCTAGTTTATTTGTCACTTAATGTAAAACTCGCGTTTGAATATTTTAGTTTAAAGGGTTACGTTATAGCTCTCCTAGATGATAAATAATATTGTAAAATAGTAGTAGGTCTAGGAGAGTTCTAATCAGAGTTGTATATAATTAATTACTTTTTCAATTAATTACCATGTTTAGTTATCATTTAAAGTGTACCATTATAATTAAAATTTGTTAAATTAACGATTAATTAAAAAAAAATTAATTGCAGCTCATTCGATAACGATTGATACAAGCGAGATTAATGTAAAATTGTTTAATTAACGGTTGATATGAACGAAATCAATTGAAGGTCGCCCGATTGATGATTGATTTAAACGAAATTAATCGAAGGATGTACGATTAACGATTAGTATGAGCAAATTCAATTAAAAATCATTCGATGGATGATTGAACCGAGCAAATTCAATCGAAAACTGCTCGATTGACAATTAATTTGGAAAAATTCAATTAAAAATTATTTAATTAATAATTAAACATAACAAATTTAATGCAAATTTCTTTGATTAATGATTGATTTAAGCAAACGTAATCGAACATTTCCCTTCTATTCAAGGTTGAAAAAATATTAATTACTTTTTGAAAAATAAATAATTGATAAAACAATTTTAATTAAAACATTTTGGATTAACGATTGATTTAAAAAAAAGTTAATCGCAGTTCATTCGATAACGATTGATATAAGCGAGATTAATCTAAGGTTGTTTAATTAACGATTGATATGAACGGAATCAATTGAAGGTCATCCGATTAACAATTAATATAAACGAAATTAATCGAAGAGTTCGATTAACGATTAGTATGAGCGAATTCAATTAAAAGTCATTCGATGGACGATTGAACCGAGCAAATTTAATCGAAGACTGCTCGATTGACAATTAATTAGGGAAAATTTAATCGAAAATTATTTAATTAATGATTAATCATAACAAATTTGATGCGAATATCTTCGATTAATGATTGATTTAAGCAAATGTAATCAAAGACTTCCCTTCCTTCTACGACGAAGTGAATCAATTTAATTGAAGTCCATTCGATTGACGATTAATATGAGTGAACGCAATCATTCCCCTTCGTTCTAACAATTTTCTCGTATGCAGTAGCCATTGTGAAAATCTTCTTGTATGTAGTAGCCATTTTTGAAAACCATCATAATATTACAAAGATATTCAAAATTCAAAATGACGGATAAATCACATGAAAATGCTATAAAAAGCGAGGATCATAAAGTATTTTCCAAGTTTTCATAATTTTTATTTTAAAATTATAACATAAAATCAATGAATATATTTTTATACAAATGTTTAAACAGTTTTCGCAATTTTTAGATAGTCATAATGAATTTTTATCACATGATATTGTTATGATATTGTTATGATATGTTAAATTATGGTTTTCTACAATATAAAATATAATTAAAATTGCCTTATATATACTCTTGAATTTTAAGATAGTACTCTGCGTTGATACCACTGCTT